>NC_143067.1:35310000-35620500 GCF_052426305.1 Pelodiscus sinensis | reverse complement strand
TGCTGAGACAGAACCAAGTAAACCTGGCAGGTGTTTGTCCCACGTGTTCTTAAAAACCTCCAATGATAAGGATTACACAACCTCCCTTGGAAGCGCATTCAAGCGCTTAACTACCCTTACGGTTAGAAAGCTTTTCCTAATATCCTACTTGAATCTTCACAGCTGCAGATTAAACTCATTGCTATTTGTCCTACCTTTGGTGCTCATGGAGAACTACTGATCATAGTTCTCCTCATTTCTTATTGAAGATGGTAACCAGGTCCCTCTTCAGTCTTCTTTTCTCAAGACTAAATTTGCCTAGTTTTTTCAGCCTTTCCTCATACCCTTCTATTTCTTGCTGCTCTTCTCCAGGCCTCTGCAGGCTTTCTGCAGTTCACATCTGTCCTGAAGGGTGGAGCCCAGTATTCGACACAAGAGTCCTGCTCAGGCCTCACCAGCAGTGCTCCTTGGAAGCTGTGCTCTTGTGGAGACACTCAGGAGAGATTCAAATGCCGCCCTACTGATTGGCAGAGCACCCACAGCTAGGTTTTTGTTTCTACTGGAAGTGCACATTTGCACATGCCTCAATGAACACAGCAAAATGTATTCTGCACAGAGATGGAAAAAGTCTGCACATGGATGGAAAAGATTAGAGGGAACGTTGCTCACCAGTGCTGAGTAGAGCAAGGTCATTCCTTCCATTGGCAGTCCTGTTAATACACGCCAGAATGGTATAAGCCTTTTTCCCAACTGTATCCCATTGCTGACTTAGTGTGCTCCGCCAGGGCGGGGAAACTTTTTTGGGTCTGGGGCCACTGACCCACAAAAAAATCAGTCGGGGGCTGCACATAAGTGAGAAGTGAGAAGACACTCCTCACATTCCCCTTGCGCACCAAAGCCTAGGAGGGCCCAGGCTAGTAAATTTTGTATGCTCCAGCGCAGTGGGTCAGTGGCAGTGGTGCTGGAGCTCCAACATGGGTTCCCCAATGCAGGGGGGATCCCTGAGCCGCAGGGGCTGGATCCAGGCAAGCTGGGGGCCGCATCCGAGAAGTTCTCCTGTTCTACGCCCTAGTCAATTATTCCCCAGTTTGTAGCCATACATTTGATTTGTTTTTCCTTTCTAGTGAAGTACTTTGTACATCATTAAATTTCATCGTGTTTAATTCAGCTCAGTTCTACAATTCATTAAGATCATATTGAATTCCTACTCAATCTGATTTTACATGTTGTTACATTGGCATTTTTATGTTGTCAACAACAACAACAAAAGAGTTGATTAGATTCAAAATTGGGGGAGATTAAGAGCAGGGTACATCACAGCTCCAAAGTCACACACAAAGTCTTCTCCTTTCTATACACATTTGCACATTTTATTGGGAACACATTACAAATTTTGAAATGGTTTTGCTTGATTACATTGTAGGAACCAATTCTGGTAGCACATGCACTGTTCATGGTCTGTTTATGTTTGACCTACTCTTTTATTTTTATATTTTTAATTGCTTTTGGCTTGTTGTTATTTTGTTTATAGTTAATGGTTTTGTTGGTGTTCTCCCTCTTATCTTAGCTGGCTCAGACATTTTGTCTTTCAGCTTGCTGCCCTGTTTGCTTAGCTTACTTAGCACAAACATTCTGCTTCCAGCCTGATCACTTATTTACCTCCCTAATGCTTTGTTCCAAAGAATGAGGCCTCCGGGCTGCCCCACCACCTCACGCTCAGTGTCTAGTTACTCAAATTAAGTCCAACCTCCCTACATTCCACTACCTTTGTTTTTTGTTTCCGCTGTTAGTTGGGTGATGGACACCATTTAAAAAAAATAGTTTGAAATTAGTGATATTAATGGACAAGGGAGGAATAGGTACAAACAAAATGGTTACCAATGACACAGTATCCTTCAACTGCATGCTTGGACATAGGGCATGGCTCCCAAACTGAATCAGAGGGGTGAGATTTAGACAAACTCCATTTGCGTTTCCTGGCATGGCATTGTCCCCACCAAAAAGTCTGTAGTATTTCAGAGCACATGGGCTGTGTCTACACTGGTGCGATCTTGCGCAAAAGTGGCCACTCTTGTGCAAAAACTTGCTGCATGTCTACACTGGGCATGTTCTTGCGCAAGTACGCTGACGTTCTAATGTATGAAATCAAGGCTTCTTGAGCAAGAACTCTGACGCTCCCGCTCAGGAATAAGCCCTCTTGCGCAACTGTTCTTGTGCAAGAGGCCAGTGTAGACAGGCAACATGCATTTCTTGCGCAAGAAAGCCCTATGGTTAAAATGGCCATCAGAGCTTTCTTGCGCAAGAGAGCATCTACACTGGCATGGATGCTGTTGAGCAAAAGAACATGCCAATGTAGACACTCTCTTCTGGAAGAGTTTTTGCACAAGAACTCTTCCGCAAAAGAGTTCTTACGCAAGAAGCTGCCAGTGTAGATGTAGCCATGCTGTGTTCCTGAGTGGTGCCATCTCCTTCACTTCCTTTGTAATGACTGGTTAGTCCAACCTTTCTTTTTTGTGATTGGGTTTCTTTAAGCCAAGCATTGGTAGAACCATCTGTGCTTCGCTCATTTACAGCAGGCTGTTTATTTCATCTGCTTGCATGATCATTTTCAAACCGGGATAATGCTGTTGGTAGGCCTTATTTTTCATTGTATTCATACTGTTAACAAATACCATTGTTTTGGGGATTTCCTCTCCATCTAGGTATAGCAAATAGAATTGCACAGTTGAATTATTAATTCATGGGTGCTCAATGTCCAAGAGTTTCTAGCCATGTGATTTTTTTTCACTAACATTCTTAATTTTCTTTTCCATTAATGTGGTCCAGATAAGTGTGCTGTTTAATAGTCTTGACCACTCCTGCTGCTGTATTTATTCTATTTCCTGTTTTAGGTGCATAGCAAGTTTGGTAACGTATGCTGTCTGTAATTGCTCAAAAGCATTATTTAATGAGTTAATTAAAGTATTTACAGGTATATTCATTCATTTTAAAGTTTGCTCAGTGGAATGCATAATATTAATAGATGATACCTTTTGCTGTGAGGTGAAAGTACTAATCCTTCCTTCTTCTTTAATGGCTTGACCAAATTTATAAGTTAGCGAGTTAATTCTAAGGTTAATGTTTTCATGTTTCCTATAAAAATGTTTGTAGGACTATTTACTGGTAGCATCCATGAATTTAATAAGAGTACATGTCACTCTATTTTCTGAGTCATTAAGGAAAATATTGAACACTTCCAGGCCTAATCTTTGTGGGACCCCACTAGCTATATCCTCCCAGTTTGACAGCAGCCGTCAGTAACTACTTTTGAGGATGGTTTTACAAGCAGATGTACACCTATGTTATAGTACTTTAATTTTGACTGAATTTCCCTCATTTGCTCATGAGACTGTCATATGTTACAGTGTCAAAAACCGAACTAAAATCAAGATATAGCATGTCTGCTGTTTCCCCCCTCCATTAGGCCAGTAACCCTGTCAAAGAAAGAAATTAAGTTGATTTCGCTGTGCTGTGCCTCCTGTAGATGCTTGCAAATTGTTTAATAACTTTTCCCAGTATTTTTCCGGGTATCAAAGTCAGGCTGACTAATATATAATTCCCCAGAGTCTCGTTGTGTCCCCTTTTAAAGATATGTGCTATATTTGCCCTTCTCTAATTTTTTGGGAATTCACCAGTCGTCCATGAGTTCTTGAAGATGCTTCCAAGATGGCTTTAGCTAGTTCCTTCAATACTCTAGGATTAGTTTTGTCAGGGCCTACAGACGTCTATCTAACTCATCACAATATTCTTTAACCAGCTCTTACCCTCTTTTGGCTTTAATTCCTCTCCCTTGTTGTTTGATATTAATGATGTTAAGCATTTGGTGACCATTAACTATTTTAGTGAAGACTGAAATAAAATAAGCATTGAACTCTTTCGCTTTCTTGACGTCATCAATTATTTGTTCTCCTTTCTTCACTCAGTAGAGGATCATATCTTTTTCTTGCTCCTAATCTATTTAAAGAACCTCTACTTATTGTCTTTTATGTCCCTATGCTAGGTGTAAGTCATTTTGAGCCTTAGCCTTTCCAGCTCGGTCCCTACATCCTAGTGCTATTCCTTTGTACTCCTCCTTAGCAATTTGTCAATGTTTCCACTTTTTATAGTATTCCATGAGTTTAAGTGCGCATGATGGACACACAATGTTCCCATCTCCCCTTCACGTTGAGATCATTGCAAGTTTGGCTGAACTCCATTATCCCTTGGATTTACTTCCCTTGGTGCCTGACCTATCTACACACCGAGTTTGTTGAAATTTGCTTTTTTTAATGTCAGCTGTGCATGAACTTTTTCCATTCATAGGTGGAATAAATGTTTATGTGCACTGAGACATATGCTGATGTGCACCACCAGTTTCTACACATGCTGCTGGCTGTGGACAGCTGTGGTTGCTCTGCTAATCAGTTGGGTGGCACTGGAATTTCTCCTGAGAGGCTGCACAAATGCACAGCTTACCGAGAAGACTGCTGCTGTCCTGCTGCTGCTGCACTCCTTCCTTTCCTTAGGATCATGAAATCAATCAGTTCATAATCGTTTTACTCACATTGCCTTCCACCTTGAGATTCACACCCAATTCCTTCCTCGTGGCCAGAATCAAGTCTGAAATTGCTGTCCCACTGCTTATTTCCAGATGGGTGGAGATGGGGGAGTTGATCCCAATACATTCCAAGAACTCGTTGGAAACTTTTGTGTTGTGCTGTATTTTCCAGAAGAGGTTTGGGTGAAGTTCCCCATTACTAACACATCTCGTGTTCTGCATATTTCTGTTAATTGTTCTAGACATGCATCATCCACCTTCTCTTCCTGATCTGGTAGTCCATAGTTGACCATTACTATGAGATCACTCCTGTTTTTTACCCTCTTTATCGATAGCCAGAGACTTTTAACTAGTCTGCCATTGTCCTCATTTATACTACAGAGCCCGCAGAGCGTGTAACCGCTAAGATGTTTTAGCAGTTACATGGTTACAATATTAAACAATTTTTAACATCCCCAACTCTTATGTTCTTACATTGTGTATCCTTATTTAGTCTCATGAAATACATAAAATGCAACAAAAATTCCTGACAATCCTTTTGCCACATGAGAAAGTGAGTTTAGCAGTTTTATGTGTGACCCTGGATACACAAATTCACTGTTGGAAATGGATGATGTGAGGCATTTGGCTGAGAAATGAGACCTAATATACTTGGCTGTGTCTAGACTGGCCAGTTTTTCCGGAAAATCAGCCACTTTTCCAGAAAAACTTGCCAGCTGTCTACACTGGCCGCTTGAATTTCCGCAAAAGCACTGACTTCCTACTGCAAGAAATCAGTGCTTCTTGCGGAAATACTATGCTGCTCCCGTTTAGGCAAAAGTCCCTTTTGCGCAAAGCTTTTGTACAAAAGGGCCAGTGTAGACAGCTCAGATTTGTTTTCCGCGAAAATGGCGATCGGGGCTTTTTTGTGGAAAAGCGCGTCTAGATTGGCATGGACACTTTTCCGCAAAAAGTGCTTTTGTGGAAAAGCGTCCGTGCCAATCTAGATGCTCTGTTTCGAAAATGCTTTTAACGGAAAACTTTTCCGTTAAAAGCATTTCTGGAAAATCATGGCAATCTAGACGCAGCCCTTAGGTTTTTGGACAGAACCATGATTTTGGAATAGAATACAAGGGAAATCTGATAACTTCCATCAACTTGAATTGCTAGTCTGCATTCTAAAATCTCACCTCTGCCACTGTTCAAGTGCTGAATATTGGAGTTGATGGTTATCTGGGGGAGCAGGTGAAGGAAAGAAGTCAAACAGATGAAATTTGAAGTGATTATTCAGTTGGCATTCCAGCAGGCGGTTTGAATCAGCAAACTCTATAGTGAAGCCCTGATAAACAATACAACTTTTGTTCCCAAGAATATGAGTTGCTTGAGTTATTTGGAGGAAGTAGCCTGATACACAATACTAGTCACTCTTTGTTAATGAATCAAAGGTTCAGCTAGTCAACACTTTAATTCTACTCCGGTAAATTAGAGAAGGGAGATTGTCCACCAGATGGGCCTTTCTGATGAACAAATTCTGTCAGCTCTCTAAAAAATGGATTAGCATACCGCACGGTGCTTTCCATGGACTTCAGCAGGGACTCACAAACTTGCCTTCCTCATGTGAGAGTTCTCTCTTGTCCCTGGAATTGAATGGTGATTGCAGCATGGTTTGACATGAGCCTCAGATGAATGCTCTGGATGTGGTGGGCCTTGGATCCAGATGACGGTTTTAATAACTGCTGACTAGGTGCCTGAAGCAGTACAAGATGCTGAAACTTAAGGCAGCCTTTGTCGTGGAGACATTACAAAACTTGAGGTGAATACACAAGACAAGATGTCCTGTAACGGAGTAGGTAACTGACTCGGAGTTCATGTGGATTTTTTTGATTATTCTGATATAACTTTGGTCAGCAGAAGTATATAGACACTGTATTCAGGCTAGTGTGTTTCAGTAACTGGGGACTCTGGAGGAGTTAGGTACTGACACCAGGATCTAGATGGACACACTTCCAGGGCCCCGTGCCCCAGAAAGGTGTCCAAAGTTGGGGGTGTACACTCCGCTACAGAGTTAGGTCGGTAGAACGCACTGACTTAAAAACTCCGCCTCCACAAGAGGTAAGATGTGCAGGTGTCTGGTTTTCAACACCACTGACCAGTCTGTTGAAAGTCCAACTGGGAGCTGTGTGGCGTAAGAGCGGCCCAGTCAGAGGCTGCACCCTGACCATCTGACTCCAGATAGGGTGCAGGATGGGGTTCCAAACTCCCTCCCAGACCCCACACCCCCACTTCACCCCCTGCCCAAGGTCAGAACCCTCTCCTCCACCAAAGCCCCACCTGCATCCCAACCTCTTGCCCCAGGTTGGAGTCACCTTGTGCACCTAAACTCCCTCCCAGAACTGGCACCTCTCCCATACTTTAGCCTGCTGTCCAAACCCTGAGACCCACTTCTACATCCAAACTTTTTCCTGGAACATGTATCCCAAACTCCTTTTGGACCCCAACCCCTGCCTCAGCCCTGAACTCCCTCCTGTACCCAAACTTGCTCCCAGAGCCTGCACCCTGAACCCCCTCCTGAACTCTGTACCTCTTGACTCCAGCCCAGAGCCTCTTCCTGCATCTCAAATCCCTCATCTCCAGCCCCACTCCAGAGCATGAACCTCCAGGCAAAGACCAAGCCCCTTCCCTGGTCCCAATCTCTACCCCAGTCCAGTGAAAGTGAAGGAAGCTGTGGGAAAGTAAGTGACAGAGGGTAGGAATGTTAAAACGGTTAACTGGTTAAATGCTAGCTCTTCACCGGTTAACTTAGGGCCTACCACCATGTCCGCTGATTGGCTATGAAGTCCTACCACTGGTCCTGCTGTGGTCCTGGGGGGTCTCACCATCCAGCCCACCCTCCCCTCTGTGGCTGGGGCTGCTCTGGAACCGCTCCGATGGCTGCCACCGGCGTTTATCAGCAAAGACCTGTTAATCAGTAAGCTTCAGGCTTACTGGTAGGCACACCGGTTAACTGTATAACACCCCTAACAAAGGGAGGGTGTCTGAAGTTTGCAGAGGGTGGGGTCTCAGATACAGGGCAGGGGTGAGGGCAAAGGTGGGACAAGGGTGTTTGGTTTTGTACAGTTAGAAAATCGGCAATTTAACAAGAAGCATAGAGTTGCCGTTGATGTAGTTGGGTCGACACCATGTCAGCGTAGCCTTGTGTTGACTGTAGCTGGCTTTCAGAAGCTGTCTCAAAATGCCTCACGTTGACAGTTCAGTCCGTACAAGTGCTCCCAGTGAGGATGCATGCCAACAACACAAGGAGTAAAGTGTAGACATGGATGAGTGATGCAATTACAACAGCAGCTGAATGCCGACATAAATTAGGTTAACTTGATTTTGTAGTGTAGACATACTAGGTCACATATCATAGCTCCAACCATTGTTTGCTCCTGGTTATTGTTTAATATTGCACAATATGAGAAATTGGTCTGGCATTTCATCTGAAGTATTTCTTAAATCTCAACTTTAACCCCTCACCCAAAAAGTACTGTGACTTAATGGTGGGAAGCAGGGGTTAAATTACCTGCATAGAATATGCTTGGCAAGGCATTACTGAGAATTGAAGCCAAAAAACCTCAGTCTCCCCCCCTTTAATTAATTATGGTGTGTGTGTGTGTGTGTGTGTGTGTGTGTGTATAAATTGATGTGCACAGACAACTAGAAAAAGTAGACAAATGAGTCTATTCTTCTAAGGTGCGTCTACATTGCACCCGTAGCTCGAAACAAGCTATGCCATTTGAGCTACGCAAATTGTGTATCTTATTTCGATGTTATTTCAGAATAGATTATTTTGAAATTTGGCGCTGTCTGCACAGCGCTTATTTCGAAATAAATTGCTATTCTGAAATATTCCTTACTCCCCATGGAATGAGGCTTGCAGGGACATTGGAATAGCGAGCCCGTTATATTTCAAAATAATGGGCGTGTGCAGTAGACGTGGAATAGTTATTCCGGTATCCCAAAATAATGCTGCAGTGTAGATGTAGCCCTATTGATGTGCTGGTATGATTCTCACGATGAGGGTGAGGTTTTTGGAAGAACAGATTCCCAACTTAGGTTTTGAAGGGTTTGGATGGCACATAAGAATAACTGTAAATTGAAAATTGTTCAGACTGTGCTGGAGGATAGAAAAATGTATGTCGTTCTGATGCTATTTGAAACTGCATTATGGCATGCATCATGGAATCTTGGAGACACTTGAAAATATTATTCACATGTCTGGCTTGAGTTCACTAAATTCTCTTCAAAGAGGAATGTAGGATTAAGCAACTCTGAAGAATGCTTGCTTTGGAACAGGGTTTGCTCCAGTTGCTTTGTTTTGCAGCTTGCAATGAGTCTATGCATTGTGTGACTTATTTTTCAGCACATTTACCAAATATGTATCAAATTATATAGTTATTAGTGCATGGGAGGCAATGTTTATGGGTAAAACATCCTTTAAAGTAACAGCTCATTCTGAGCTTACTTTATTGATATTCACACAAAATATGGCTATCAGGCCACTGCAATCCATATTTAAGTTCCAGCAGAAATTATTCCATGCCATTGTTTGTTTATTTGCTTCCAAAAGGTGCCACAAAACCTACATTAAAAGTTAATAGTGTTTTTATACCGCTCTGCTTTATATGTGGCATGCCAAAAGAAAAATAAATTATCCCAGAGAGTCATAAGAACCAGCCGTCTTACTAGAATTGGTGTGGGTCACAACCTCAATCCACTCTCCTGTGGGGAAAGGTGAATAGTGTTAACAGAGCTACTTATGAACCGTCAGAAGAGAGTTCAGCTCATGACTGCCAGCTTTCCTATACCTGACGTTATATGGGAGAGTGTTCTCTGGACACGTAGCTTAGCACAATATTAACAGGGCTCTTGTGCATGCAGGGTGAAGTTTAACACGGTGCAAAAGGGTTATAGCTGGCCCTGAATGCAAGACTTCTGCCCCGAAGGGATATTTGTCCATAATGAATGTATACTGCTCTGCATGAAGCTATGTTTAAAAAAAATGGAGAATGTATTAACTATAAAGTAAAAGACTCTTTAGACTTGCCGTATAGCTTTCCAAGTGTCTCTGCATGACTTGATTTAAAGGATTTTCCACTGAAAGGTACTTTGGCATAGCCACCAAAAGACGTGATCAATCCTAATTTTAGGTTTTTTTGCTTGTTTGGAAGTGAAAGCCAATGAAGATTAGAGGTTAAGCTTTAGGTTATTGCTGCTGGAACACGCTAGCGATCCCACAGACACCTACTAAGCTTTTTATGAAGGAAATCTAAAATGATGTTTTCCCACAAAAGTGTTGCATATCATGAAAAACAATTTAATCAGAAGAACTAATTAAATTTGGCTAGCAGTTCATGCTATCACTTTGGCCTTGTCAGTGGTTCATCTCTCCTGAGTGTCTAAATTAGCAGAAAGTTTCAAGAGCTGCTGTTGAAAGCAAGCAATAAATAATTGCCATGGGAAATTATAGGTGGGTCTAAGGTAGCTGAAGGACTCATGAACCCCTGAAATCCCATTGACGAACCTAATCCCAGTTAATAATTAGCCTAAGCCAGAAGAGCTCACCTGGACACAGTTGTTTACAAAAAAGTGCGCATCTTTAATTTTTTCTCATAGATTATAGGGCTCGAAGAGACTTCAGGAGGTCATCAAGTCCACACCGCCCCCCACTCAAAGCAGGACCAATTCCAGCTAAATCAACCCAGCCAGGGCTTTGTCAAGCTGAGACTTAAAACCTCTAGGGATGGAGATTCCACCACCTCCCTACGTAACCCATCCCAGTGCTTCTCCACCCTCCTAGTGAAATAGTTTTTCCTAATATCCAACCTAGACCTCTCCCACTGTAACTTGAGACCATTGCTCCTTGTTCTGCCATCCGTCACTACTGTAAACAGCCTCTCTCCATCCCCTTTGGAATCTCCCTTCAGGAAGTTGAAGGCTGCTCTCAAATCTCCCCCTCACACACAGATGCACACTTTTCTCTTCAGCAGATTAAATAAGCCCAGATCCTTCAGCTTCTCCTCATAGGTCAGGAGAGCCCCCTAATCATTTTGGTTGCCCTCTGCTGGACCCTCCCCAATGCGTCCACTTCCTTTCTATAGCGGGGGCCCCAGAACTGGACGCAATACTTCAGATGTGGCCTCACCAGAGCCGAGTAGTCTCCAGGAGACTTGGCTGAACAATGAAGAAATTGTTTAAAAAAACCCAATCATTTGTCAGCTAAATAATAAGTAATATGACTCAGCTCTAATGTCCGTGGAAGTCAGTGAATTACAGAGGGGAATTTATCTAACTGGAAAAGAACAAACTGTTGCATGGTAAATAATGAAACTCAAGTGCAGGAACTGATCAGTCACCATGTTGAAAGATAACTTTGGGATTCTGCAGCTATCTTGGATAATAGGAAGGTCTTTGAGTTTTGCCGTGGAGAGAATAAGCCTGATTCTGGGCCAGCAGGGCACTAAGCACTGAATGGTCCTTCCAGGTCAGGGGTGGGCAAAAGGGCCTCTGCGGGCCGAATCCAGCCCACGGAGGGCTTGCTGCTGCTCCTCCCCAGGCCAATTAGGGCCTGGGGGTGGGGGAGTGTGTGAAGCCTCCTCCCACCCTGCCAGGAGCACATGATGCTTTGAAGCGCCGTGAGCTGCTCGCAGGGTGAGGGGGAAAGCGGAGGAGGTTTTATGCGCTTCCCTGTCCCCAGGCTAATTAGGACCTGGGGGCAGGGGAGCTGCGTGAAGCTTCCTTCACCCTGTCCCAGCCCTGAGAGGAGCCCACAGCACTTCAAAGTGCCACATGACCCTCGTAGGGCAAGAGGAGGCTTTGTGCAGTTCCCAGGCCTGGTTGACCTGGGGGTGGGGAAGCATGCCAAGCCTCTATCAGGGCATAGGTTTCCAGTGGGAAGTGAGGCCAATCATGGTCTGGGGGTGGGTAGCCACGCCCCTTCCTGTTTAGGCCCCGCCCCTTCCAGGGTGGTCCGGGGCTACTTCAAAAATTTTTGATGTGGCCTTCGGGCAAAAATTATTGCCCACCCCTGTTCTACTTTGAAGTAGGAATAAGAGATCCTCTGGAATAGGGCTTTATTCCGGAGGATCGGGCCAGTCTAGATGCTTTTTTCCGGCTTTTCCCCAAGCCGGAAAAAAGCGGCGGACATGTTTATTTAAATCCCGCGGGGGATATTTAAATCCTCCGCGGATTTCCCTATTCTGAAGTTGAAAATTAGCATGCCTCTTTCGGAAAAGGGGCCAGTGTAGATGTAGCCCCTCTGTATAGGAGGCAGCAATGCAGTGTGGCAGCAGTGGGGGTCTGAGCTCAGTTACAGTATGATGATGAGGTGTTGTTAAAACTACTTTGACTCTTTAGAAAATCCCTGCCTAAGGGAATTGAACACCTAACACTCCTGAAATGCAGTATAGTTAAGCTGAACTGCAAATCATACTCTTCTTCTGATTCCTTCCCCGTCAAAGAAAAGTTTAAAAGTAGCACCATTGGGGTGAAGCAAAATGTATTAGTATTAGTAAATCTTTACTCATTTTAGATTTTAATTGGAAAACTGGTTTGTACAGTTTTGAGTGCCAATAAACAAATGCTCAGGTGAACAATTTGCATTCTCATCAAGCAGAGTTTTGTGCATCTGTTAAGGTGCCTAAACATGAATATCTGTTTTCTTTTCTGTGCAGGGACTTAGACAGAAATAATATCTCAAGAATCACCAAGATGGACTTTGCTGGTCTGAAGAATCTCCGTGTCTTGTGAGTATAAAACTATTTCACCCTTCAAAATGCTGCATTTGAACATTAGTCTTAAAAAATAAGTGCCAGGAGAGATGTGTGGTTCTGATGCTCATATAGTATAGAGTTATTTGCATCTTCTAGTCGTGAACTAGCAACCACATCAGATACATGCACAGTTTCCGATGTAAAACACTAATGGCAGTTTTATGCCATGCTGTGGTATAAGAAAGAAACTCTAAATTATTTAAAATGGGTGTTATTTCATTAGTGTCTTTCTGCTTAGCTTTTAATCAACATTGTGATTAAAACTTTTCTTTTTCCACCATAGAATACATTATACTTCAGTTAAACCATTCAGGTCTATTAAACCACTATCAAATGTCTCTTTCCATTTTGGGATGATTTAAGTTGTATTCCCATACAGAACACAGCTAACAAGTAACTTGGAGTTGTCTAAGGAATAGTTGACAGTTTAAGGTCACACCTAAAGGAAACAGTCCATACCTCCCGGCAGAGTGTAAATGATTAAAAACAATAGTCAGTTCTAACAGCTGTGGGTCCAATCATTCTCCTGAGAAGAAATTATCAAAGAGGTAGAAATTATTTTCCACAGTTCATACTAGGAACTGTTCTAATTTGCCTGATGTGAAACTTTTAATTATCACCCCTAATTTAATTTGCTGTCATTTATGATTTGTATAATGACAATATATATAATTGATACATAAATATGATTTCTAGAGAAGAGTCTTGGGCATCAAGTTCTAAAAGTACAAATGTGGGTGACTTGAGTTTTCAGAATCAGCATGTTGCTGCTGCCTCAGTTGGCTTACTGGGAAAGACACAGTTTGGATGAGATGGAAGTGTGCATAACTGGAGAAAATTCAGTAAAGGAATCACACATCATTGAAACATAATCAGATGAGAGTGGGAAAAATATCCTTGCTGTTCAACTTTGAACTTTAAAGTATAAATTGTCCATTTGTTAGTTCTATGGCTCGTATATCTGTCTGGGATCAAAGAGAAGGGATGAAATCCTGAACCTGAAGTTCTTCCTGCCACGTTCTAATCCTCACCCCACTCCTCATCACCACCCTGGCTGATAATACAGGGCAGCTGGGAAGCACTTGAAATTTAACTGGCAATTTTTTTGTCAAGAGTTCCCAGCCAGATTTGCAGAACTAAATCCAGAGAATCTGGATAGCCTTCAGATTAATAAAATATTTGGGCTCAGATAATGAACTTATTGTCCAGATCAAAGCTTTGCCTACACAGAGGCGTGGCTCCAGTATGTGCATGTACAATTTCTAATGCAAATGACAAGAATTTGAGGTGCGTGCCTTAATAAAACATAAATAATGGAGGGTAAGGAAACTAAGCTACAAGAGATGCAGAAGTTAGTGAAAGTGGTTCAGTAAAGTTTGAAGACAACTTTAAAGACCTTTCCCATTGCCCATTGAGCTGAATAGTAAGATTACCATTTGTTTTGTGCTATGTCTACACTGCACTTTTAATGTTAAACTTTTGTTGGTTGGGGTGTGAAAAAGTTCTCCTCCCTTCCCTACCCCGATCAACAAAATTTTAACAACAAAAAGCGCCAGTGTGGACAGCACTTTGCACTGCATCCCTTGTAGTGCTACAGCTGTGCCACTGAAAGTACACTGTGTAGATATAGCCTTAGTCTCAAGTATGTATTATGTGTTAGATTGGATCCTATATAAGTCACAGATCAATGTGGCACTGTAACATTGCAATGTTGTAATTGGAGCTGAGCAATACTAATAACCATGCCAGACTTATCAGAAAGTTTGTATTTGGTTTTCTTTAACTGACTTCTTGATTTTTTTTTCTTGGAAAATCCATTATATGTTAAAAGTGCCTGTGTAGCATTTACACAAAAAGGTAACATTAAAGAAAAAATCAGTACCCAACTGTAGTTGGCTGGGCATTGTGTAATTCCCTCCGTCTCAAGCTAATGGGAGAACAGTAGTTTCATATTATGTGACTCATTTAGCTCATTGGAACCCTATTGGTAATTTTATTGTCCTCACGCTAAAGCTCTATAAGGTGACCAGTAACAAAAAAAATTTGTGCTTGTCACTGCACAAATGAAGGATTGGAAATAGGTTTTCCACTCTCTTCCCAAATAGGTGCCCCTGTGAGAAATGTAGGTAAGCTAAAGTGAGGGAAAGTCTTCCTATTTCACCATGTGCCCTGTTTAGCTATCATACTTCTTTTACACTACCTTTTTTACAGTTAGTCGTGTCCTTAAAGTCCTACAAGATGCAAGCAGATATACAGTGCATTAACTTTTAACACTGTAAATTAATGGGCAGATGCTTAATATTTTCCTGATGAAAATACACACTTCTTTCACCTTGTTTTCAAAACATATGGCATCAACTCATAACTATTCTACAACCAGATTTAAAAAATCAGTTTTCTTAGAAGGCCTACTTCCTTGCTTTATTGACTTTGCTTATAGGATGAGACTACTATGGCAAGACCTTGTTGCTACTTTGAACCATCTAAACTTTGTGGTTTATATCCCAGCTCTCACTGTTTCTACAGGGGCACTTATTTAAATAACATATACTGACATGGTAATGTAATAATTGATAAACAGATTTTTTTACTCACTGCTGTGCTTTGGGTATTGTACAAAATATCGACTAAATTGTATCATGCCAGTTATTCATGTTAAATACAGTAAAAATCGGGCATAATCCATGTTATTTTGGCATATGTGTTTGTGCATGTAGTTAGATCCAAGCTACTTGGATTAAAGGTCCCCCTGCTCCTCCCCCCCACTGCAGAGAGGCTTGGGATAGGCAGGAATTTGTCCAGCATGTACTTCAACACCTTTCACAGTGATATTGAGACAGTGACACAATCACACTGATCAGCAAACACCGTCCAAATGCCCCTTGTTGTGTCTCTGTGGCTGCCGCTTGAGCTCTGTCTGCTCACTTCTCCAGGGCCAATCCCACTCTCTAGTCGGGAGGAGCTGGTGGCTGGCAGTGACACCGCAACAATTTTTATAGTGCGGGTGCTGAAACCCATAGAACAAAGCTGTGCGTGAAGGAAGCCACCTCAAGGCAGGCGATGCTGTCTGCCTTACCCCCAGTTCCCATAGAACACAGCTCTGCGTGAAGGAAGCCACCTCAAGGCAGGCGATGCTGTCTGCCCTACCCCCAGTTCCCATAGAACAAAGCTCTGTGTGAAGGAAGCCACCTCAAGGCAGGTGATGCTGTCTGCCCTAGCCCCAGTTCCCGTGGTTCCAGCACCCCTGGTGACGGGAAATATAGACAGGATTCCTTGCCAGCCCTCTAGCTAGTCAGCGATCTCTGAAGTTTGGAGAAGCCCTATTCTCTTGTCTCCCCATACCCCAGCGTGCTGGGGCCATGTGTGACAGCATCATATGTGAGGTGAGGGCTCCACTTAGCTTTCAGTGATCTGTCTCTCCCTTCAGGATGACACTTCAATGATAAATGGTTGGCCCCACTGGATTTCAGTGGGATTCTACATAATGGTCAGTAAAGACTGTGCCGGGCATTTTTACATGCCTCCAATTTCTTCAGCTGATTCAACCCCGTCTGTGCTTGTTTCATGGGAGGAAATGAGAGACAGGGAGAGAGAGAGAAAAAATGAGAGACAGGGAGAGAGAGAGAAAAAAAATGCCCAAGCACTTCCCCTTGGTAGCTTTTCCCATTCTCTGTGATGCAAGTTGACTCTCAGTGCTCACAAAGACTCCTGCACCCTTGGAGAATCTCACTGATCGGGTACCACTCAGTAACTTCTAGATAAGTCTGAAATCTCATGCAGAGGCTTTGTCTGGATTCTTTGCCCTGCGTTAACTTTGTGCCTGATGTTGACTATGGGCCTCCATCCCTCCTTACACTGAACCAAGTTAAAATGATTGGAAATGTGAAGAGTAAAATACTAATGAGGGCAGAATCAGGCCTACAACAACATATTGTTTTATAGGTTTTCGCTATAAAAATTGAAAGCCAATAATGTGGTTACTAGCCCTGGCAATCAAGATGCAGTTTACATTCCTGCAAAAACTACCTGTGATATGTATTTTGGACTGTGAATTCTATCTTCTGATGTTGGTAGAAGTGACTATGAAAAAAGCACTGCCATTCGAGGTAGTTTACACCGGTCTTTCACTGTCACAGTAACTGGTGTTGCTGTGAATGGCACTTGAAGTGAAGTGATGTGTAGAGAAGCGAGAGAATAAAATACTGTCCACATATGGCATTCTATTACATTATTATTGACAACTGATATTTCTTTGATCATAGGCATTTGGAAGAAAATCAAATCAGTATGATAGAGCGTGGAGCATTTCAGGATCTAAAGCAACTCGAACGGCTGTAAGTATATTTCTTGCATTAATGTCAACTTAACTGAAGATTTTTTGCCTTATTTTATGTGTCCGTCTTATTGTGTTTGTGTAATGACCTTGAAAAAAAATAAAGGGGCGAGAATGAACAAATAGCACTGAGTTAAGGACAGTTTAAAACAAAGCTGAGCTCGAGATTAAAACCTCCGTATCCATGATTTCATGTAATTCAAAATAAAATTAATAATTCTTTGTTAAGAAAACTCTAACCATGAGTGAATAATTTATAGCTTAACTAACCATTGAGGCAAAGTTCATCAGGTCTGAATGTTATCTCACTTCATTTTCTGAAGTTCTCCGGGTGACTCCTCCAACTAGATAAATGGTGATGGTTGACTCACAGACTGAACATCCTGTCAGCACTATTGGGACTTGCCGTTGTATAATTGCCCTGAACTTCATATCAGAGTAAATTCCTCGTGTCAGATGATCTACATTTGTTTTATACTCATGTAATGGCATGGATATTGGTGAAGTCCTAGGTGGTATAAAATTGGACTTTGAGTTGAAAGTAAGACTGTAGTTTTCTGGTTTTGTTAGTGAATTAAATAGAATGGATCTAAAAAGATTTATAGAATTCCAAATCCATCATTTACTCACCAAGTATTAGAGTATATAAGAGGATCTGTGTAGAATTCCAAGAGTATGAAGGTAACTCCTACGCCAATCTGATTGTTTTGGTTGAGTGGGTCTGTGTAGTATAACCGTGCATAGAGTGGGAAAGAAATCTCTTGTCTAAACTACCCTGGAGGGTGGTTAATTTTGTGCACACAGCACAAAGCAAAAAAGTCTGCTCTTCTAAAGCAACTCAGGCCTTGCCTTAATTATTGACAAATGAGTTGCTTCTTACAGATTTATCTTTGGACTAACTCCGGATTCACGCTTCTAAGAGAATTGAATCTCCTGTCTTGTATTACAAAACTGTTCAAAATTGAAATGATGTAGTTAAGATTCACACGGAGATAGTAACCCCCTTTTTTAGAAAAACAGATCTTGGAATATAAAACGCTGTTAAAGGTACAAAGGTGGTGATTTTGTAATGTCTGGAAATGTCTGGGAAGTGGCAGATAGTAGCAAAGTTACTTACAAAATGGTAAATGCATAACCTGACAGTATTAATGACAAATGTTTTAGCTAAAGATTGTTCTGCTCGAAAGAAAACATTTACACTAAGTCTTGAAGTTTTATATACTTTAAAGGAGTACCTTCCTTCTTCCCTCTCCCCCACTGTGTATTTCTTTAAATTATGTCTCATCTACATAAAAGGAGTATTTAGGAAGAATGGGTAGGAAGAACCTAAATGGATGAGCATAAGCAAAAAGTTGCCCTGTTCTTTTCTTGATGTTGTCCGTTTTCATTTGTGTGAACCACGAAGTACAAAAATGGGATCCTTCTAAACTACATGGTATATGAATACCTCCCTTGAATTTTCCCTTTGTACATTCTTAAGTTGGCATGCTTACATACTGTTTACTCTGTATCTCTGCTTGCTTTCAGGATTACCTGTCATTAAAATATTTCCTAAATGAATGTACTATGAATTGGGAAACTCACAACTTTTTGGTACTTTGCCTTAAGTCATTTTATAGGCGATTACTATAAATCTATTTTTTTTGCTATGAATCACTTTGCCTTGGAGATGGAATTGTGGAAAGCCTGGCATAACTTGTAAGGACTAAATTGCAACATTTTAGGCAATATAGAAACTATTTTATTAACTATTGTCCAGCACTGCAAAATGTTAATGCAGAAAATATGATGGCTGAATTAAGAAAGAAGCTGGCTTTTTTCCATTTAATTTATTTCAAATAACAAATAAAAATTTCACTTACACTGCTGCAGGCTTTGGAATATACTTGGCTTTTGATCTCTTAAAGTGGATGCAAAAGTAATCATTTGCTTTTTTAACAAAGCAGCTGCAGTAGGTCAGACTTTTAAAAATCGTAGTAATTTTGTTCCTGGCAAAATACTGTACATTCAATTTTTTTATTCAGAATAACATTGGAAATATATTGCTTATTTTTACAGTAATGATCACTCAAAGGGCATTTAACGCTACATCTATATTACTTTCTCTCAATGTAGTTTAACTAGTCTAGACATCAAAGTAAACCCCTCATTATTAACTAAAAATATGGACAGTTTTCTTTGTGAAATGTATTGCCTGTGATGTCTTCCCCCTCCTTTAAATCAGTCAAAACTATAAAACTAAATGTCTATATAGATTCCAGTTACTGATGTCAAAAATGTATTGTTGATAACTTCCCAATTGTTTTTCTCTTTCCCTTTGCATCTCTGAAAATTTATACCTTAGCTTTACTGGTTGAATGGATGGTAGGTCTTAGAAGGTAAGTAGAGTATCCATCAATAAATTGTGGCAGATGACCAGGGTTTGACAATCTATGTAATCTACTCACCCATGGCGAATAGATTACATCCCGGAAGAGACGGTTTTGGGCAATCTGCGCATAACATCAGACAGTGCGGCTGGCGAGCAGCACTCGCCATGGCTCGGCAAGCCCTGTAGATGACCATAGTGTGAGGCTGACAGGTGATGTAAGCACTGAATTCAAGTCACACCATGAAGAGGTGCAGTGCAGGTGTAACTACCACCAGGCAGATTTGAACCTGGGACCTCAGTGTAGGAGCTTCTACAGCTTGAGCTATGAAACCAACTGCTTTTTAACTTAGGCTGTAGAGCTCGTTTGTTCTGAGCTCTCAGTGTAAGTGGTCTAAGTGCCACTACATGGGACAGTGAACCACATTAAGGGTGTGTCTACACAGCACCCTAAACTCAAAATAAGCTACACAATTTGCACAATGCAGATTGCGTAGCTTATTTCGAGTCTATTTTGAAATAGGCTATTTTGAAATTTGGCACTGTCTAAACAGCACTGAATTTTGAAATAAAGTGCTATTTAGAGCCATCCCTTACGCCTCGTTCAATGAGGTTACAGGGATGGTGAAATAATGCATCCGCTATATTTTGGAATAGTGGATGCATTCAAAAGATGCGGGTAGCTATTTTGGAATAACTCTGGTATCCCAAGATAATTTTAATGTGTAGACATACCCTTTGTCTTTGTCTACACTGCCAGTTTTGCTGGCAGTGAGTATGCAAATGAGGCGTGGATTAGTATATCGCCACACCTCATTTCCATAATTTATGCAAGCCATTTTTGCGCAAAGGGTTTTTGTAGAAAAAAAAGTAGTGTGGACGGGGGTTTTTTTCACAACCCCTTCCATGTCCACATTACTTTTTTTTTCCACAAAAACCTTTTGCACAAAAATGGCTTGCATAAATTTATGGAAATGAGGTGCAGTGATATGCTAATCCACGCCTCATTTGCATACTCCCTGCCAGCAAAACCGGGAGTATAGATGAAGTCTAGCTGTGTGGGTTACACAGGCATAGTAATTAAAATTATATTGCAGATAGTAACTAGCTCTTTCTGATCAAGGCATGTTTCCCTTTACTTTTCAAAGTAAACTGGGTTTTGTTAATATGCATTAGATATATAGCCTGTGTATGACAAGGAGCCTGCAAACTATCTTCTGCACTTGCTACGCTCTTTTAAGAGCTCGTCTTTATTGCTGTGAACCTATAGTTCCAATTCTTTTAAGCTCAGTAGGAACCACAGGTCATCAGCCACTGGGTTCTCTCTAGTGGTTTTACATCCAGGATGAGTTTGTATCACAAGGGTTAATTTCTGTGGTGGAGAAGCATCAAAAGAAAAAATGGTTGAAACAAAACATAAAAACTAGTGTGTGCAGTTAGCCTGCCTTATTTAAAAGGTTGTTCTTCCACAGCTGTAGGCCCAATCCTGCAACCTGTTCTGCATAAGTCAACTCCACATTTGTGCAGTACCCCACTGAAGTAAAGAGTTCCCGTGACTGTGTAGGTGTGCACCTTTACGAAACAGGTTCCAGGACTGAGGCTCAGAAACAGCGTTAGAAAATCTTCTATTAGATTTGATTGCTGCTGCTATAGCAGTCATAATTTTTGTAGCATGGGGTCTTCCAGAAAGTGCTACACTGCAATGTTAAATTGGAAAAATGCAATTTGCAATACACAAATTGTGTATCTTTTTCCGATTTACTTTTGAAAGAGGCTCTTTTGAAATTGGCGCATCTACATGGCGCCAAATTTCAAAAGAAAGTGCTCTTTTGACATATCCCTTATTCCTCATAGAATAAGGTTTACAGTGATGGCGAAAGAGCGTGTCCACTTTTTTGAAATTTTTTTTGAAAAAGCAAGTAGGTGCATTCTCTGGACGTGACATTGCTTTTTCGGGATACCTTTGGTATCCCGAAAAAGCAATGCAGTCTAGATGTAGCCTATGTAAGTAACTACAAAGATACTATGAAAGAAATTGGAGTCTTCTAAATGGTACTTCAGGATTCAGCTCACTCGGTTGATAGCATTTTAGGTAACTCCTTTACATTTTGGTGCATGGAATATCTCAGAAGCATCCTTTGCTTAGTAATATGTAGCACTTTAAAGACTAACAAGATGGTTTATTAGGTGATGAGCTTTCGTGGGCCAGACTCATGAAAGCTCATCTCCTAATAAACCATCTTGTTAGTCTTTAAAGTGCTACATAGTCCTGTTTTTTGTTTCAGCTAGACCAGACTAACATGGCTACATTTCTATCACTATTGCTTAGTAATGTCCAGCTCCTTTGTTCCCTTGCTTCATTGTATAAAATTCCAGTATGTTTTACAGATCAATCTCCTTGCTTCATCATAGAAAATGTTATTCATGGTTGCTTTATGTAGGGTTAGCCATTGGATTGACTGTAAAAGATATCTAATGTTGCTGAGGGAAATCCTGATTTTTGCTCAGTACTTTTTGTATGTTGCCTAGGTAAATTAAAGAGACGTGTTCTAAGAATTCAAGCATGAACTAAACATTCACAAATGAGCATGGAATTGTTTAACGAGAGTAATTCACAAGATAGAATCTTGTGTACAATTTGTAAGATATTGATTTCAATCAAACCTTCTGAAATTGCTATGGCATGCACTCCAGACCTTTCTTAACTAAAGAGAGGATATTGTACAGTCTGTTGAGCATGTGAAATGTCATATCAATGCTATGGATGATTCATATTTTAGAAATATGCTTCACATTTTCTAAGAGGGAGAATAGGAAATTTAGTGTTCTCCAGTGTGCTTTTTAGTCTTCAGTAGTGGCAGCTAATGAAGGACAATAAATATTTAAATATTTTAAAATTAATTTGGTGTAATTAAGAGATCAAAAGTAAAATCCTCCACTGAGGAGTTTCCTTGGGAAGTGTGACCCTTTCTGAAGGCCAGATTAATTGTAAGGTTGTGGGAGAAGAGGAAGTTTGTTGAACTGGTTTAGTCCCAGTAAGTACAGGTTGTAATACCCAGGTAGGATAAATTGATGTCAAATGTGATGCTCTATTTCTGACTTCGCATCAACTGTTCCAGAATACATAACATTGAAATATAGCATAATGAATACACCAAACAGAATTTTACAGTATAGCTAGATCTGATTTTTACTGTGAACTTAATAGATACAGTATGTGAAATATTGCCATAAAAGGTGACAATACAATTAAAAACAATATTTTATTGACTTGTTTGTTTGGATCCTGGCATTTACGCTGCAGAGTCATTCTGAAATTTATAAGGGTACAAAATAAGCAGAACAGTTTTTACATGTTGCACAAATGAAAAGAGACACTTGATCAAGAACCCCGGTGCACTACAGTTAGTGGATAAACCCAGGATGCAGGGCATAATGGGGCCCAAAGTACAGACTGAAATCCCTCCCACTGCCAGATGTCATATATCTCAGTAGAAGAAAGGGGCAGGACATAAGACATTAAATAGTCTTGAATTTTACACAGCCATCTGCCAAAAATTGTCACATAGCTCTAGTATCTTCAAAACGCTTGACTTAAGCTCACAGTTTGTTCTTTCTCCTCAGATCAGCTTCTTTAGCATATACTAAAGGATTTCAATCTCTGAAAACACTAACAATATGTTTCTGTTTTTAAAGGATGACAGAAACTATAAATATAGTCAACTCTAATTTCTCCAATGTTAGGAAAAATAATTAGCTTTCAGACAAAGAACTTAGATGCCAAGTTTTAAATCCAGAACCCTGGTTTTGTGCAACAATAGAGCTTGAAAATGGAAATTAGATTTGACCTTTTGCTGGAGAGATGCTACTATATATTATGTTTCTGTAAGCAGAATTTTAAATGTTTGATTATGACATTAAAGTGTGTTGTTTGGGAATAATGTACTGTAGAATCACTATTAATGACCAAGGACACTTTGTGGAGAAGAAGAAATTGTTCTGGGAGATACTTTGCAATCTAGACCTCCTCAATTAAGACTGAAGAGGCTTTAAATAAATCATGTGATACAAAAAGCATTTTCCACAATTAACATGCTGAGTGGAAAGATTGCTAAGTGGTTCAGAGTTGTGGATAAAATAATACATGTTTTGAATAGATCTTCACAATTGTAAACAAAAGCTTATTGCAGACCTGAAGCATTCTAGATAGACCTATGTTTATAGTATTAATTCAGAGCTTGCAGAGTTCCTTTACATCCAGCAAACACACATTTTTCTTTATAATCCTACAAATCTAAGTTTATGAATCACTCAGTAATAGAGCAGAGTAACAAATCAGCGGTTTGTATAAAGTTAAGAAACACTAAGTTCTGTGATAGCTATGCAGGATAATGTTTCACAATGGTTGTTTTCTATCAGCAGGGCTACAGAACGGCTAAAGTCAATTAAGCTACGCAATTTCAGCTACGTCAATTGTGTAGCTGAAATCAAAATAGCTTAATTCGGCTTTTGACGCTGCCGACACAGCAAAAAGTTGAAGGAATCATAGAACACTAGAACTGGAAGGGACCTCGAGAGGTCATTGAGTCCAGTCCCCTGCGCTCATGGCAGGATCCGGTACCATCGACCATCCCTGACAGGTGTCTATCTAACCTGATCCTAAATATCTCCAGAGATGGAGATTCCACAACGTCCCTAGGCAATTTATTTCAGTTTAACCACCCAGACAGTTAGGAAGTTTTTCCAAATGTCCAACCTAAACCTCCTTGCTACAGTTTAAGCCCGCTGCTTCTTGTCCTATCCTCAGAGGCTAAGGAGAACAATTTTTCTCCCTCCTCCTTCTGACATTCTTTTAGATACCTGAAAACCGCTATCATGTTCCCTCTCAGTCTTCTCTTTTCCAAACTAAACAAGCCCAATTCTTTCAGTCTTCCTTCATAGGTCATGTTCTCTAGACCTTTAATCATTCTTCTTGTCTTCTCTGGACCTTCTCCAATTTCTCCACATCTTTCTTGAAATGTGGTGCCCAGAACTGGACACAATACTCCAATTGAGGCCTGATCAGTGCAGAGTAGGGTGGAAGAATGACTTCTTGTGTCTTGCTCACAATACTCCTGTTAATGAATCCCAGAATAATGTTTGCTTTTTTTGCAACAGCGTGACGCTGTAGGCTTATATTTAGCTTGTGGTCTACTCTGACCGCTAGATCACTTTCTGCAGTACTCCTTCATAGACAGTCACTTCCCATTCTGTATCTGTGAAATGGATTATTCCTTCCTATGTGGTGTCCTTTGCATTTGTCCTTATTAAACTTCATCCTGTTTACCTCAGACCATTTCTCCAGTTTGTCTAGATCATTTTGAATTATGACCCTATCCTCCAAGGCAGTTGCAACCCCTCCCAGCTTGGCATCATCTGCAAACTTAATAAGTATACTCTCTATGCCAGTATCTAAATTGTTGATGAAGATATTGAACAGACCCTTGCAGAACCCCACTTGTTATGCCCTTTCAGGAGGATTGTGAAACATTAATAACTACTCTCTGGGTATGTCTATACTTGCTCTGTAGTCCGAACTAGGGATGCAAATGTAGCATACCGAAGTTGCTAATGAAGCATGGGATTTAAATATCCCACGCTTGATTAGCATATTCATGTTCGGTTGCCATTTTAAAAATCCACTAGTCCGAATTAACTCGCCGTGTGTATTCCAAAAGAAACTCCTTCCCCCTCATTGCATGAGGACTAACAGTTAATCCGAGGGAAGGAGTTTCTTTTGGAATACTGCGTCTACACACGGCGAGTTAATTTGGACTAGTGGATTTTTAAAATGGCGACCGGACACAAATATGCTAATTAAGCGCGGGATATTTAAATCCGGCGATTCACTAGCAACTTGGGTATGCTACATTTGCATCCCTAGTTCGGACTAGGAAGCAAGTGTATTCATACCCTCTGAGAACAGTTATCCAGCCAGTTATGCACCCACCTTATAATAGCTCCATCTAAGTTGTATTTGCCTAGTTTCTTGATAAGAATATCGAGCAAGACTGAATCAAATGCCTTACTAAAGTCTACGTATACCACATCCACCACTTCTCCCTTATCCACAAGACTCGTTATCCTATCGAAGAAAGCTATCAGATTGATTTGACATAAATTGTTCTTTACAAATCCATGCTGGCTGTTACCTTAAAGCCGGTTCCCCCTAGCACTGTGTCTGCAGGGTGTAGGTGAGACAGAGGCGTAGCGGGGATCGTGCCTGGTCCCCATGCCTGGTCCCCCCACCCTGCACTTCAGCCATTTAAATGCATTAAGAGCCTATTGGCTCTTAATACATTGAAAAGGCAGAGCCGCAGCGGGGTTGGCTTCTGGGGCTGGGAGCTAAGCCCACTGCAGTTCTGCAGTTTTCCCCATTATCAACTAATCGACTAGTCAATGGAAATTCCATTGTCTAGTTAGTTATTTGATTAAATGCAATTTAACATCCCTAGCACCTGGTATTGGCTGATGTCAGAAGATTGGATACTGGGCTAGATGAATCTTTGGTCTGACCCAGTATGGCTGTTCTTAAGTTCAAAGTGATCTGATCAGGCAGGTTGGTATTGCTATTCTCTACGTATCTGGGGACTAGGGAATCTGATAATTTACAAAAGGGACTGGGGGAGCTGGAGCCAAGAACCCTATTCCCTTATTCACTTTGAATCGTAGAGACCCTGACTCAGGCAGGTGGGCGTGTCCAAGGGATTTTTCAGGGCCCGTACAGTTGGAGACACCTGTCAGCAGCCTGAGAACTGTGACAGTAGGTGACCTGCTCATGGTGGTTTGCTGTGAGTTTTACTATTGTCCATGCTCTGAATGAGTGTGAAATTTAGGGATTCTGGAACTGCAGAGCTCCGTGTCTTCATTACACTAAGCCACATGAATGTGTGAGTAAGAATCTTCCCGTGTAACATTTTGGAGAAGAAGCTTAATTGTGCTACGTGCCTCAGTTTCCATATAACACATGAATAGCCCTTTTCTAGCTCAGAGTCAATGAGCATCAGAACATTGATCAGGACGTGCCAGAGAATGAAAACATGACATTGAATGGATTTAAAGCAGGAGGCTGATTAGGGTGATCTAACACCTGAGTTAATAATTCTGTAGGGCGTGGGGATCCTAGAGTAATGGGCTGCTGCCATTGGTCGAGCCTTATATGATGTTACATTGGCTCATGCAGCCAAAATAAATGTTCCCAAGTTATCCCCTTTGCTGCTGAGATTAATAACATTTCAGATCTGCCGTCTTCTGTTGCGTAAGTCAGAACTGTTAGGTGGCCTTTTTAGGCCGTTTCACTGTAGTTTTGTTTAAGTTCCTGTGATTTAGTGAAGCGTTACTCTTTCCTGTAAATGGAATACCAGATATGGTGCAAGAAGATCAATGTTTCATAGAAATCTGTCTCTGAATTTAGCTGTTCTCACCACTCCAGTGTATGCTAGATTAAATTATGGAAGGGGGGGAAAAGTCCAAAAAGTTGTTGTTTGAAAGGAATGTTTTGAAATCTCTTCTACATACTTTTCCATATAGAGTCAAACTACTCTCCCTCTTTCAAATAAACTCAGTTACAATCAGATTCCAGTGTGAACCTAATCCCAGGTGCCGTGCTTCTGTTTTTTAAATGTATTAAGGGGCCTGGTCCGTCCCCCGCACTACACCTCAGCCTTTTAAATGCCAGCTCTTAGTACATTTAAAAGGGAGAGCCGCAGTGGGGTTAGATGGATGAAATTCCATCAACTAGTCGATTGGTTGATTGAACACAATTTAACATCCCTATTTCTTACTAAATTGGAGACTGGCTACTTGCATCCTTTCTTCAGAACTTACTGTAGAATGTAGTTTAATTATGTAGTAATGAAGAATAAATTGTCACTTGAATCTAAAATATTTCCCATCCAGGGTTGTTAATACAAAACTAATATTTAAATTAAGGCATTGCTTGGTGGTTTTGCAAATGGGTATTTGTTACAAAAGAAAAGATGGGGGCAGGAGGCAGTGAAGAAGAATCTTAACTAGTGGAAAAAATGGACTTTATCTGTGCTTGAGAGAAACCTGCTTTTAGTTTGTGGCACTTTAAAGAAGTGTGTCAATCTTTTAGACACAGGCTGCTGACAGTTGATCAAATTGTCAGTATAAACCAGTCACTCTCAACCTTTTCAGACTCCTGTGCCCCTTTCAAGGGTCTGATTTGTCTTGTGTCCTCCTACATTACACCTCATTTAAAAGCTCACAGGATGAGATGTAAAAATACAACAGTGTCACAGCACACTCTTTCTGAAAAATTGCATATTCCCATTTTTGCCACATAATTATAAAATAAATCAATTGGAATATAAATATTATACTTACAGTTCAATGTATAGTGTATAGAGCAGTATAAACAAATCATTGTCTGTGACATTTTAGTTTGTACTGACTCTGCTATTGCTTTTTATGTAGCTTGATGTAAAACTAGGCAAATATCTAGATGAATTGATGTGTCCCCTGGAAGAACTCTGAGTACCCCCAGAGGGACACATACTTGAGAACAGGAATATAAAATCCCATTTAATCAGTTAACTAGTTACATGTTATGTTTAACTGGTTAACTGCTTAACTGGGTTTCCGTGGGCGGGGCTGTTCTGGCCAGATTGGGCCGGGCGCATTGTGGGCGGGGAGCTGCTCCAGTCTGTGTGGGCTGAAGCATCCCATGCTGCAGTGGGCTTGGCCAGGTTGAAGTGCCTCCAGCCTGCGGTGCGGTGAGCATGGCTGGGCTGGAGCAGCCCCTGCTGCAATGGGCGGTGGAGTGTGCCAGCCTGGTTGGGCTTCCAGTTACCAGTGAGCCTCTCCCAGTAAGTATCAGAAGGGTAGCTGAGTTAGTCTGAATCTGCAAAAGCGGCGAGGAGTCCTGGGGCACCTTATAGACTAACTGAAGTGTTGGAGCATAAGCTTTCGTGGGCAAAGACCCACTTCGTCAGACGCGTGAAAGCTTTTGCTCCAACACTTCTGTTAGTCTTTAAGGTGCCACAGGACTCCTCGTCGCTCTCCCAGTAAGGGTGATGATTAATGGTTAATCAGGTAACTGGTTACATCCCTAGTTGAGAACCAAGGGGGTAAACAAAGAGAAAATATTGTGCTCCTGTGTGAATATTGATTCATGGAGTTTAAAGGCCAGAAGGAACCATTGTGATAATCTAGTCTGACTTCCAATATAACATTGGCTTCTTGAAATTAATTCCTGGTTCAGGTCCAATAGGTGTTGTTGAACTATAGCATATTTCATAAAATATTACTAATAATTCAGTTTTTATTTTAAAAGTGTCAACTATGGAGAATCCGCCACAACCCTTGATGAATTGTTCCAATGATCAGTTACCCTCAATATTAAAAATTTGCTCCTCTTTTCTACTCTGAACTTGTCTAGCTTCTACCTTCAGCCATTCAGTGTTATAACTTTGTCTGCTGGGTTCAAGATCCCTCTACTACATCTTTGTTCCCCGTGTAGGTATTCATACAGACTGTGATGAAGTAACTGCTTTTGCTTCTCATCTATGCGCTGCATGGATTGCACTCCATGTCTCACTTCAGTCATGCTTTCTAGTCTTTAATCAGTTTTGTATCTCTTCTCTTCTAACCACCGACATTCCTGGAGCATCTCTACCAGCGCCAAGCCTCTCTCTACTTCTGCTCAAGATTCCCTGTAGATTCAGAATCATATGATAGAATCCTAGGGCTGGAAGAGACCTCAGGAGGTCATCAAGTCCAACTCCCTGCCCAAAGCAGGACAAACCCCAACTAAATCATCCCAGACAGGGCTTTGTCAAGCTGGGACTTAAAAACCTCTAGGAATGGAGGTTCCACCACCTCCCTAGGTAACCCTTCCAGTGCTTCACCATCCTCCTCCTAAAGTACTTTTTCCTACATCCAAAGATTGTATTAGATCTTTTGGCTGCAACCCCATGACCCCCTCCCAAGTCATTTTTAGGATTTTCTCTCATTGCATGTCTTCAGATCTGTGTTACTCTTTTGTAGAGTGAATATGATTCTCATAGCTTCTTAGCTGCTAATATGTGACTGTTTTGTGACTTTATATTCAATTTCTAGCTATGCTAAATAGAGATAGTTTGAATGTATAACTTCAGGGGATTGGGGCATGATGGTACATTGAATGACAAGTTGAAAATAAACAAGGACTGTAGAACTTTGTGTGTGTTTATTTGTATGGGAAAATGTTTGGACTTGACCTGCGAATTGCATTGTAGCTTTCACTTTCCCCTCTTTGGGCTTTACACTGAATAAAACAGCATGTCTCCTATTAGATAATCACTTGCAGTGTCTCATCTGAATCACTGCATATTCTGAATGACCTTTCCCTTGTTATCTCTGATCACTGAATAGAGTCTTTACTAAGTGTGGATCATGGACACTAACTGTTTATGTACTCGAAAGCACTAATGCCCTACTTAATTCATGATTTAGTATGTCTGTCTACAGTCAGTAATTAAATAGTTATATTACCCATTACTACGAACCTTTAATCTTTTCTTTTGCTATTTCTGATATGAGAGTGGACCTTTCTCTGCTTTCTAAACATTCAAAAAGTTGGCGCCTCTTCTGGAAAGGAAACCATTAGCAGCTCTGTCAACAGGTCTTCACAGGAGGAATCCAAACACAGGAAGAGTGGAAGAGAGAGCAGTTTGAAAGAGTGGAGGACACATGTTTCAGCAAACTAACTTGCTTTGCATTGGTTTATCTGTCTAGGACTGCAAAAGCAAGTGGTTTATTTTAACAATTATCATAATAAACCATCCGGGTTTCATGAAAAACATTTTCATAGCAGGTCACTGACCCATACGAACTCAAGGAAAAACAAATTTGGGTCGGACTTAAATAGACAAGAGGCTTTGTAAGCACAGAATTTCTAAGATTTCAAAAGCGGTGACTGTAAGAGCAAATGAAGGAATGATATTTCATATACAGCATCGCTATAATTCATACGGAATTTTACATTAGTGTTTAACATTACATTGAGTATGTTAAACATTATTCTTGCTGTGGTTTATTTGTTTGATCTTTGGATTTTTTTTTTTTTTTTTGTACTTCAAGGGGATTTACAGAATGCTTCGCATAAGCAATATGATTTAACGTTTAGCCATTTGGGTTTTAGCAGTCATTATGGAAAATACTCAACGGCTTGTCTTACTAATGGGTAAACATGACCATATTCATGGACTGGATGCATCATCCCAAGAGTTTTGTTTAGGCTTGGAAATGGGAATAACATCACCAACAGAAATTCTATCTTTTGGTTTGAGCTTACTGCTTAATTATTTTATTGTCATACACGTTCTTTGATGCCAGTGTAAAATGTTCCCGAATTTAGCTAAATTTTTCATGACATTTGTAGCTACTCTCCTTGATCTGCCTTAAACAATTATTCCTAATTAAATGAAGAAGTAATCCTGATGAAATACAAGTACTTAGCGCCGTTGTCATTTTCATTTCACTGTGCCTTTGCTATTTAATTATTTGCACCTACACCATATCTGTCCTAGATCAGATCCTTAGTCTTGAATAATGTTTTTACTCCTTAGGATCATCTTCAGTTTGTCAATGTCTTTGCTGAACTAGAGCAGATAAAACTGCAGTGTGCCAAAGCATGAAACCTAACTTTTACTATATTGCTTGTCTCAGTTTAAAATTGACCTTGAACCTTTTAATGTTACTCTTTAAAAAAAAAAAAACCCTCATCTTCAAGATGGATTTGGAAGAGGGAAGGCAATTAGAGGTTTGTGAGTGTTCTGGGTGCTAGCTGCATTGCTTTTTTACATTTGACTGGCAGAAGAAGGAGAAAGATGGGGTGTGCGTATGCATGCAAAAGGCCTGCATGTCTTTTTTTACCAGAATGAAAGAGCCAGATTACCTAATATGTTCAGCACCTGGCAACTCTGCACAGGAACTGCTAAGTACTGAGCACTTCAGAAAATCTAGGCCAAGCCACTGTGGTATTTTTGAAGGGTCAGAAAAAGAGGTAGTTGAAAGGAATATAGGTTTTGTCCTCTGTTTGTACAGCACCTAGTACAAGGAGTCCTGGCCCATGACTGGAAGAGCCCTGCGCAGATACAAAATTTGTATCCCTATCTGCATCTGTCTATAAAAATGAGCCATGGATATCCACATTGACCCTGCAGATATAAACCAGATATCCGCAGGGCTCTAATGATTGGCACTCCTAGGTGCGACAGTAATGCAAATTGTTGATATTGTTTAGTACTAAAAATAATGGGAAAAGGTTAAGGCATTGTGATATTGAGAGAGAGAGAGAGACCATGTGTGTCATGATGTTTTAAGATGAGATGTAATTCTAATTTTTATAATTCGTAGGCATGGTGATTCCAGTTTTAGTATTGCTATCAAAATTAATGGCTGGCTATCTGTAATGTCTGTTCTGAGGGTTGATGGAGGATCTTCTGTAAATATATAGCAATTGTCTGTATTCTGAGTAAGAGTGGTTTTATTTATCCATAGTTCTTTCTCTTAGTAGGACACCCTGGCTAACAGTGTGCTCATTTGTGCCAGTAAGTAACTTCCTCCTCCATTCCCTTCAGTTTGGCGCTGGATGGCATATCTTTTTTTCAGGTACTGTATCCAGCTCAATTCAGAGACAGAGATGGTTCCTTTTGGCTTAATTTCATTTGCGCTGGCTAATGGCATGTAGGCCCCAGAGTGAAGGGAACAAATATTTCTTGTAGAGCATTTTTAACAGTCAATGGACAGGCGTGGTAGGTTAGCGTTGGATTTACGAAATCCAACTACTTTACCAGGAAAACACAGGATGTTTTCCCTGGAAAAAAATAAAGCCACAATATCGCTACTTAACTTGATTTCAACAAGAATGTAAGGCTTCTGGAAACGGGCAACTTTTTGTTTGTTTGTTTGTTTGTTTTTGTTTTGCGTTTTGTTTGTTTTTTTAAAACACATCCATCTATTGGGAACTGGAATGGAACCAACATAGACATTTCACACAGGCTTTTGACGCATCACTTTGGTAACCACAATCACTTTGGTAACTACCAGCCTGAACTGAAGTTTCACCGAGAAGTATGGGAATGCTCCAATTTTTATCACTCTCTTAAACCATCATTAATCTTTTTGTAAAAACTTCTGTTTATGCCCTGTAAAATAAAAGTGTAATTCTTACAATTTTTAGGAAGTTAAACTAAAATTCAAGCAGTTTGTACCAAACATAACCTTGGGTGTGTGAGAAGGTGCACTGGCCATCCATCCTGCTTGGAATCTCTTAATGTATGTAATATTAAAAAAAGCAGGAGGAAATTATGCCTCTGAGTTGGTCATCTTCTGTGAACATATGGTACTTGAGATCGTTAGTGCAATTCTGCTGGTGCTCCTGGGTTATTAGTTACCATTCGCCTTACATTTCTCTTCTCCCTTCCCCTCTTCAGTGTTCATTGTAACCCTCTCTTCCTTTTCTTAAGCTCTGTCTAGACTTGGAACTGGGGATGTGAGTCCCAACTGATACTAACCTGTGCTACAAATACCAGTGTTGCCATAGTAGCATGGGTAGCAGATGCACTGGTTAACTGCTGGGGGTATGGGTACGCACTAAGGGTGGCAAGCCCGTGCCACCATGGCCTGTGCCACTGCAGCTATGTTACTTTTTCAGTGCCCTAACTTGATGGGAGCTAGGGTGAGTATGTCTGAATGGGATGGGACTCACATCCTTAGCTCTGAGTGGAGATGTGGCCTTTGAGGGAGCTATGGGACTGTTTCCAACATTCACAATGTCTCCAAAATTCTCAATACTTTGGACGTTTATGCCATTCTCACTTCAGTGATGTCCTGCGCACATTCAAGCATCTAGCCCGCTCAAGACAAGCTTATAAATATTCCATCACAACGTGGTGGTTTTGGGGGAGGGGCTGTATGCAGGAAGATGGTTCATTTGAGCTAAAGTCATGAAAAAATATCTAACCTTCCCCCCCCCCAGGCTGAGGAAATTTGAGCTTAAACTACAGAGGCCAGCATTTTCCCCATCTCCATAAGATGCGACATACATAAAGAACCAAAATACTGAAAATCACATTAGTTCTTTGTAGAGAAGTGGAAGAGATCCATCTTGCTTGCTACATATAAGTGTCCAAAATGGTAAGAGGCCACCTAGGCTAATGAGTGGCTACACGAGTGGTTCTCCTTCACGTCACTGGGCTGCAATATTGTAGTAACCAAGACTGTCTCCCTGGATAGGGTAGTTTTGCTAACTGCGCTTGTGTACCTAGAATTTGCGGGCTGTGCCGACTGAACCATCGCAGCTCTTTGATTGGATGCAGAGGGAACGCATGGGCTCTCACAATGTTGTGTGCAATCAGCACACACCTCACTTCACATGCCCTTGCTATAAGTGCGGGTCACTTTCGTAATACCAGTATGAAAAAAAAACCCTACGTGGATGAAAACCAGCAGAATCTGGTAACCCCATGCGTGGGCAATGGTAAGCAAAATAATTGCCCATCTGTGGTGTAAAAGGTTCTACACCAGAGGGTGGGAGACCCTAGATTTAAGTCCAGCTAACACAGATCTTTCTCTCCTAGTCATCAAGCTGTCATGCAAGACCTTCCCATCTGTTTATTAGTAGGAAATCTCAGTGTTTTAAGCAATGTAGACAGTTCCTTTTTTATAAGCATAACTGATGGTGAGATAAAGTCCCACTTCTCACTGTTGTGGGAAAAGCTTCTGTCCTGAGCCATGAATCTAAGTAGATATATCTGTATTTATTTCAAACCATAATCCTGGGTTTTGGCCCTAGTGGCCGTCTTCTTGGCAGCCTATTTGAAATTCCAGGCCATGTCCTCAATCTTTATGTCCAACTGCGGTAATGCAAAGGAATGCTAACACAATAGAATTGTCAAAACTGACGGCTTCTCAGGGGGGCGCTGAATTTCAATCAGTATCCCTTACAAAAATACACAAAACTGCTGTGTCTACGTTAGCTAATAATTATGTTCATAACCTTAGCGTGCTTATTTATAACAATTGAAATTGTCATGCTCCCCCTGCAATTGCATTGGCACAAATAATGGGTGATGCTTCCAGTTTACTCTTTCCTAAGTCAACATATACACTGGTTTACAAGACAGTGAGTCATCCTGTGGCACCTTAGGGTATGTCTACACTAGCCCCCTAGTTCGAACTAGGGAGGCTAATGTAGGCATTTGAACTTGCAAATGAAGCACGGTCGCCATTTTTAAATCCCACTAGTCCGAACTAACTCCTCATTCCACGAGTAACAGTTAATTCGAACTAAGGACTTAAGAACTTAAGGACTTCGAATTACCATTTGACTGTCATGTGTAGCTGCGGGCAGTTAGTTTGGACTAAGGGGATTTAAAAATGGCGCCCAGACGGGAAGACTCAAATAAAGCCCGGGATATTTAAATTCCGGGCTTCATTTGCAAGTTCGAATGCCTACATTAGCCTCCCTAGTTCGAACTAGGGAGCTAGTGTAGACATACCCTTAGAGACTAACAAATATACATAGAATCATGAGCATTCATGGGCAAAACCCACTTCTTCAGATGAGCTTGTGACCCAAGGAAGTGGGTTTTGCCCACGAAAACTCATCATCTATATTTGTTAGTCTCTAAGGTACCACAGGACTACGCGTTTTTAAAGTTACCGATAACACAGTTACCCATCTGAGACTTAAAAGATAGCTAAATCCTCTGCAGTGCTAGTGCGAGTCTAAGCAAGAATATCCTCCTCCCCCCAACACATACTAATAATTAATAAGACTACCCCCTTGATTTGCTTTGGGTCTTAAGCAATTGTTTAGTCGGCTTATGCCTAGTACCGACTGTGATCCTTTTCTTCTGATCGTTTTGCTGCAAGGTGTTGTTTTATTTTGTATGAGCTCTTGGTTATATGCAAGCCTGCCATCTGATTGTTTTGCTCTTGCAAAATATGTTAACTTCCCTAAGGCTCCTCTCCAAGGGTTATGCAGTACAGTTTTTAATAACAGAGAAAAAAATCAAGGTCTTACATCTAGTCCGTGTATTTCCCCCAAATATAACCCAGATGTTTTTAGTGTGGCATAAATAAATGACCAAGCCATGGCTTAAACCCAAGGTCCTCTTGGAAAGCTTCCAGGTGTCATTAGCTGAACTACCTGGTAGCCCCTTAAACATTCTCCTTGTTTCTTGAATGATTCATAAAAAGCACTATAGATAAATGAATTTGTAATTAAATAAAGGTGTCATGGATACCACCATGGGGAGCAACTTAGATAGTGCCCTTAAACAGCAGAGAAACGAGCACAGGTTCCAAAGATTCACTGAATTGACTATATGCTATTTTTAGCTCTTGATAAAATGTTTTGATATAGGTACCCCTCTAGATAGAAACACCTTGGGTCTCGTTCAAAAGAAGCTTCTTATAGATAACCATATAAGTATTAAAATAGCTAAAATACTTAATGGGTGGAAGAGAACTTTATCTTGACAAAATTACATCACTTCTGTCTAGTTCAGAAGCTGTGGATGGTCCATAGGGAGTTGGATGGGTACATTCCTGAAGCTAATTTTATACACAACTTTATAACTGAGGGCAGAATTGAGCCCTGGGGTATTTTTTAAGTCAAAGCTTTCATTCACTATGATTTTGCACATGTCAACTTAATTTTTTAGAAGAGATGTATAATATAAAATGAACTTGTGTTATCAAATCCTACAACTTGCATGACATTTGACATGGAAAGGAGAGTATGTACGTGATTGTAGAACAGAGGTGGGGAACCGGTAGCTCAGAAGCCAGATGTGGCCTCTGGTTTGCCAGGATCTGACTCCTGAGGCTCAGGGCTCCCTGTTGGAGAGCCCACACCTCTCCTGTGTGCGCACACACTGCAGTCTCCCCAGAGGGCTGGAGCACACAATCTTCCAGGTTACCCATCCCTTACAGAATCACAGAACACTAGAACTGGAAGGGACCTGAAGAGATCACGAGTCCAGTCCCCTCCCCTCACGGCAGGATCAAGCACCATTTATACTTTGGTTTATTTCTTGATTTGTGATTCTCCTGTTCACAACAGTCTGGTCCTTTATTTTCAGTGTGATGATCTCGGAGTTCTTTAAACACACCCATAAACCCTTTGAGGTTAATGTTTTATAGATAATAAGCGATACTCCAAAGCTGCACCATGAATAAGTAGCAGTAATATAGAATGAGCACATAAAATCGTTGTTTGCTGTCTTCTGCTCTTTCAGATGGGTCACTTTCTTTCCCCAATACTTGTTAGAATAATATTTGCCTTATTCATCTGCAGGTTTTTGAAGACCACGAAAAAGCTGATAGCATTGATTTTTCTTTTTGTTTCCTGGCTTTACTTCATCTTGGGTTCAAATAAAACCATTTTGGAGGTGGAAGAACAAACCATAAAAGTGAAAATTCTGGAGATTTGCTATCAAATTATCTTCTTTTGAAATCTCATATCCCAATAGTACCGGAAATAATTTTATCTTTCAAAAAAAATCTTTGATTACTCAACCACACTTCACCCTAAATTATAATATCCTCTGGTTGTGAAAATACATGTAAGTCTTGTGAGTACATATAACAAGTAATTTCCCCTTAAATCCAATCACACAGAACTATGGACAGTATAGAAATACTAATGCTTTCAGAAAAACAAAAAAGGATGTGTAAACTCTAAAAATCCAAATATTGGACAGCATCTTCATGGAGCATCTGATCTGAAACAGCTCAGCTATGTCACTACATGTTCTCCTGTGACTTAAAAATCAACTCAAAGATAAAGCCCCACAACCGGGATGTAAACTTTGTACAGGAATGTCATTCTGTCCTGTGACTGAAGGACTGGGAGGAACCTGTTGCAGTTCTAGGTCTGGCTTGCGAGACATTTCTTTAGTGTTGCCCAAGTGCAGGGTTGCCAGATGCTGCTGGTTTCTATTCACTTAGGTTTTTTTCCTACCAGTATTACTGAAGTGACACGCACATAAAGCAAGGGCACATGAAGTGAGGGGTGTGCTGATTGCACACCACATTGTCTGTGAAGCCACGCGCTCCCTCTGCACCCAATCAAAGAGCTGTTCCGGTTTCATCGGCACATCCCACAAATTCTAGGTCCACAAGCACATTTAGGAAAACTACCTTATTCTGGGAGGCCATCTTGGTTACAACAAGTCTAGGTTGCGGATCACGGAAGTAGGAGATTTACCCAAAGTTGCTCAGCTCCTTAACTCAGTTAAGTGGAATTTTTTTTGGGGGGGGGGGCAGGAACTGGAAAATGGACATGCTTTTTAATAATGATTTTATTTTTCAAAAATACAGTGTTATTTTGATTGTTAATTTTTGTTTTGGGTTTCTTAAGAAAGGGCTTTCTTAAATGTTTTCTGTTTAATTTTTTTTAGTAGTTTTTTAAAATGGGAATTACATCAAGTATATTTTTTCCTTCATCCCTTTAAACTCTTATTATGTACTGTGTTTTAACAGAAGAGGACTATAGACAATTTGGTTTCCAATAACATGGTCTTCTAATTTTCAAGCCTTAAGCATTAAATTAGCTGCACCAAACCAGAGCACTGCTCCAAATTTTTCCGTTTTATCTCTTTTCTGTAAGGTTTATTGCGAAGCAATCCTGTTCTAGGTTCTTCCTATTTTTCTGGCTTATCTTGGTTCACACTCTTTCAGTGTTCGTTGTTATGTCAATTTTGATGACTGTACTTGATTTAATGATTCTGTCTCTTTTCTGTTTGGTTTTATAAGAAGCAATCCCATTTCAGGCAAATCCTGTTTTCCTTGAACAACCCAACTCTTATGTTGCTTTAATTTATGATAAGAGTATACCAAACTTTGGTGGTCCTAGCTCTTACCATTTTGGACAGGGGCGGGCAATATTTTTTGATGGGGGGGGCCATTCCAAGAATTTAGTAAGTGTTCAAGGGCCGCACTCTTCCCTGACATTATTGAAGGAGGTGCAGATTCTGGGATGGAGGCTGGGTGCAGCATGGGGTAAGGGACTAGGATGCAGGAGGGGGTATTGGATCTGGGAGGGAGTTTGGGTGAAGGAGGGGGTCATGACTTGGGGCAAGAGATTGGAGTGCAGGGTGTTGGAAGGGGTTGTGATCTGGGGCAGAAGTGCAGGAAGGGGGGAGCAGGTTCTGGGAGGGAGTATGGGTTTGGGTTACGTGAGGAAGAGGCATAGCAGGGGGGCAGAGGGTTTCAGGGAGGGAAGGACTGGGATGCCAAAGGCAAGCTGTGGGTGGGAACCGCTTACTTGGGCAGTTCCTGGCCAGTAGCCTAGCTGGTTCCTCAGCCAGGGTCCCTGCCTTCCATGCCTCTGCACTGTCTGTAGGGGCCCTGTGTGACTCTGAATACTATGAGCTCAGAAGGGGCTGGGATACTTCATAAGCTACCTGTCATGCAAACAGGCAGCGCCCATTGGTCAGAAACCAGTCAATGGGAGCTACAACATTTTGCTGAGGGCGGGGGCAGTGCACGAAGTTTTTCCATTGCCAACCCCCAGGCTCACAGGGTTCAGTGAACTGCTCTGAGAAGTGTGCAAGAACGGGACAGGCAGAGAGCTTGGCAGAGGCTCCTGCGGGCCAGATCCAGATCCTGAAGGCCAAACTCACCCCTGGTTTGGAGGAGTTCTTATTTCAAGTTATTGATCAAACAGACAAACTCTCTAAAATATAGAGTCAATTATGGAGATTTCAATTGAATCCCCTTGTGAGAGGTATTAACATTTGGGAAATTGGATAGCGCTGATGACCTACAAATTTAGGGCCAAACTGCTTGTCCACAATCACAGACTATGGTCTCCCTAAGAGTTGCTTCTTGACAGGTTAGTATTTGAATGAGTCCATTCTCTTTTTACTGTTTTCTAATCACTATCCTATAAAGGCAGTGGGAGCAATATATGGTCTTTGGGGAGAGAATAAAGCACTAAGAACAGTGAAAATAAAATCTCAATACAGAGGAGCTTCATTCTGTTCCAGTTTCTGATGATCATATGATTTTCATCTTGCTATGCGCCCTAAAATTTGGATACCATTTGATTACAGGCATTGCAGAGAACAATGACTTAATGCATTGCACACTGTCATCTAATGTAACGCTTGCTTAAATGCAGGTCCTGTTGCAACTGATTGTAAACAATAAACAGAGGTTTTCACGGGTACAAGGTGGAAAAGAGAGAGGTTGCTCTATGTTTATATGTAGACTAATCAAAAAGGATTGATGCCAATTAAACTTACTTGTGTATAATTTAGAAATCTCTGAGTCTGGAGAGCATAGGGTAACTTTGATAGAACACTATGGCTGATAGCACAGCTGCTGAAACACCTGGAAGCTATTCAAGAAGATCATTGGGTTCAATCCACAGGCTGGCCATTTATTTATGTCTCCCAAGGAGAACATCTGTGCTTTTGTTTGAGATGAAACCAGGTTTGGATATAATCTGAAGGCTTGGTTCTGTTAGAATCTATTTATCCTTGCCTGATTTCAGATGGAAGAAAGGCGGGTGTATAGAGAGGTGCATCTGGGCCTGGGGATGTAAGCTATTATACAGACTCTGGTTGAAATGCATGTTAAAAATCTTACACGTGAGCAAATTGCACTTGAGAAAGGAATTAACCAACATGAGAGAGAACTGGATTGTAGTTGTGGCATAACTTTGTAAATTAGCTGCTAAGACTTGGTGTGTTAGTAGCAAAATATGGGTATCTTCATTTCAGCATCAATTGAAATAGAGCCTTTCTCCTACAACCAATTTCTAGACTAAATAGCTGTTCATGGGGATTTGTTACAGTTGCAGATCAGCAGATGCACTGATGATCTGGAAAAGCTTAAAGGATCTATATCTGTATGTATGTATGCTTACGTGCACAGGCAGCCTGACCCATTGGAAAAGGAGAATGTCAGTGAGGCTGTCTGACATTCTCTTTGAATTTGCCAGCAATAAAAGCAGAAGCCCCATGGTCCAGATTATAATGGCCTACAACCATTTTTAAAATGACAGAGCACGATCTATGACATTACACAGAGTCTGTTTCCTGGACAGTGTATGTACTTTAGGAATCCTGTCTATTCCGTTCACTGGTGTGACTAACTGACATGCTTGCTTGAAGCAGAACTGTTGCAAAAAAGCATGGTTTCAAGAATAAAGTTGATTGATGCTCTAACCCAGCCCTAGCAGTGAACAAATGACAGTTGATGAAAAATATTTCATATAAAGTCCATTAAAATCACAATATGTTCTCCAGATGAAGCACTCAGTAAGGAAATGTCAGAGTTAAGTTTGTGCACAAAATGAAACTCCTTCCCTATATTAATTTGCATCATGTTAGTCTATAATTTATCCCCATAGGTCCTTGCCTCATTCAGCATGTGTCATGACTGTTGTCTAGTGAGCAAGGCATCCCTCCAAAGAGGTTTATTGTTCTTGGCATAAAATTTGTGTCCCCTTCCCTGAACCGTCACACTATCCTAACTATACACTGAATGATTCAGGTATACATTAGTTCTTGTGTATCAACAGCTGGGGAGTAAAACTTGTGCACGAGGGGACAGAGCTAAGGTTGCATTGTGTTCTTTTGGCTGCTTGATTTAAAATAGTGACATTCGTCTAACATACATTTGGGTATATGATTACCCTAGGCTTAGACAAAGAAGAAAAAATGCTTCACGTACTTAGTTGCTCAGAAATACAACACTCAGACGTTCCCTATACGTGAATGGCCCAACTAGGCCAAGACTCTAATGGAGCTTTTGATGTATTCTGTGTACAAATCTTCCTTGTGACACAAGACGAGTTAGCTCCTTAACAGGTCACATTATGCCAACAGTGTAATATTAAAACCACAATCCCCTATGTATACCCTTGCCCATGTCTTCAGAGGTGATGGAATTGTGACAACTCAGTTTATCAGGACACAAAAACGGAGGGATGCTATGATGGCTTGGGACACCTGGAATGCCAGATGAGGTGCTTAAGGTATCACTGAGCCCTTCTTCTCAGTCATCCTGGGCCCCCTTTTACCTGGCCCTGATGATCAGGGCTTCAGGGCCATCCCTACTGATATGCAAAACACATAGCTGCATAGCACACCAAAATTGCCCCAGATTTCATAATGCCCTCTACAGGTGGGTGCTGCGTATGGGCTCCAGTGGCCCCCAGCCTCATCCCCCAAAGTCCACTCACTTGCAGGGTGCAGCAAGTGGCACAAGCCCGGGCTGGATCCGTTTTCTTAGTGGGCCAGATCCGGCCGGCGCACCCTATTTTGCCCAGCCCTGTTCTTAGTAGTATTGGTACATTTGCCGGCTGGAAAGTCTCTCTGGATCACATACCCAGCTTGCATGCGTCAGGCAGTTCTTTTAGAAAAGTTAGGCTTTGTCTATACTGTAAATTCAACAACAAAATGTTTGTTGTCCATAGATGCTTTAAAAAACCCACCACCTGAAAGACAAGTTTTGCTGTGGCAAGTGGCAGCGTAAATGACTCATTGTTGGCAGAGGCGCTCTCCTATTCACAATGTGTGCTCCACTTGCCGGGGGTGGAAGTATTTTGTCAGCAAAAGTGCCCCCAGTGTTTACACTGCCGATGTTTAGTGGGAAGGCAGTGTCGACACATCGTTGCTAAAAGCTCAACTCTAGAGCTAAGAATCAGGAATGAAGACAAAATGGAGAAGAAGCAGCTGCCTTTTATAGTGTTTTGTTGGAGGGCTGGTATTGCCTTTGTTCCACACACAAACTGCCTAGCACATAGTGTGGGATCCCTTGAGTTTGCTATCCACAGGTATATCACATGCTTTGCTGCTGATTCCAAAGGTGTAGTACTTGGCTCTTTTCAGTGGGTTCATTCTTTAGGCGAGGGCCCTTGATGGGCTACCAAGTAGGCCTAGTGCTGATGGCAACAGAGAAACACAGCACGAGTTTGGAAATACAGCTGTGCCATACATAACTGTAACTCATGATGCAAAGGTGATAGAACATCTCAACAAGATTATTATACTTGGCAAATTATAACCTTTTTGCAGCTATCTCACACACCACATATCTGGTCAGATTTCTTGCCATTTTATAATGTTGGAATCAACAATATCATAAAATGTCTTCCATAGACCAAACTTAAAAAAACAACAAATATTCTGGTAGCACTTTAAAGACTAACAAAACATGTAGATGGTATCATGAGCTTTCGTGGGCACAGCCCACTTCTTCAGACAGCCCATAGGTCACAGAGTCACACCTTGGAACTTTTGAAATCCATTATTGTGATTTTTAGTATCTGTGAGTAGAAATAGTGTTTGCCCACTGGGAATTCTTGTCCCTTTCTTCACTGAGAAACTTGCCAAATGTCAGCAAAATGCAGCATGAATCACATTTCCAGAGGCTTCATAATTTCAGATGTGGTAATGGAAACATTTTGTGTTCAGTATCTTACAAAAGGTTCTATAGATTAACCTCCAACTAGGCCAAGTGGATGACTAGTAATTAACAATACCAAAAGGTTGATGGACCATTACTTTTTCCCCCGTGGATGGTCCAGTTGAAAAGAAAAGAAAAGAAAAGAAAAGAAAAGAAAAGAAAAGAAAAGAAAAGAAAAGAAAAGAAAAGAAAAGAAAAGAGTACTTGATGCCCAATGAGAAAACGTTTATTAATTTTTTTAAAGAGAAGTATTAGGGAAAGTAAGGGTATGTCTACACTTGCACCCTACTTCGAACTAGGGATGCAAATGTAGGCATTCGAAATAGTCAATGAAGCTGGGATTTAAATATCCTTTTTTGAGGAGTAATGTTAAATTGAACCAAGGGGTTTGATTCGAACTAATGCGGCCCAGAGCGCACTTTCACTTTCGAATCAGCTGGCGTTTGGAATAGCGCGCAGCCGAGATTATGCTAATGAAGCATGGTATATTTAAATCCCAGCTTCATTGACTATTTCGAAAGCCTACATTTATATCCCTAGTTCGAACTAGGGTGCAAATGTAGACGTACCCTAAGGGCCATGTGAACTGCTGCTTCCATGCACGGAAACTTTCACAATCCAGTCGGACTTGTTACTCTGTGACTGCACAGCCAGTTAGCATGCTGCAGATGCACACCCTGGCTTGGCCTCACCATGCAGACAAACTTTTCAATGGGATTCTGGGTTGGTAGTCCCCTGGGTTCCAACCATGCTAACATCTCAGGCCTGAGTGTTCTCTGTAAGTCAGACCTCTCCACAGCTTGTAACTAGCAGCAGATTAAACTGACTGACTCCAAAAAGCTCCTTCCAGACACAGATTTGTCCATTCATCCAAAGAGACACAGCATGTGGGGGAAAGGGTTAGACTCACCCAACATCCACACACCTGCACTTGCCTGAAGCTCATCACCTCTCAAAGCTCAGGTGAGCCCAGTTGCCTCAGATGCATCATCCAGAGCTATACTTCCAGAGCTCCTGCTGTACTTCCAGAGTACACACACACACATTTGCCTTTCCCAAAGCAGTGCATATATTGCTCTTGTTCTTTGCAATCTTGTGGAAAGGGGGCCTGCCTTGAATCATACCAGTGTCTAGTACTGAAGAATGGATTATATGAAGCTGGTGTGGGTAACAGTTGTGGTCTATGCAGAGGGATCTCAGTGTAGATAAGCCTGCGGTTCTCAAGGTGTGCATACCTGAACTTGCCAGATTTAACACTGCACTACATGCAGGGATGGAAGGTTTTTATGTCAAGAAACTTATTAGAAAAACAGAAACCAGATGAGATCATGATGTAAAATCCCATTTCATTGGTTAACCAGTCAAACATTAAGTTTAACCAGTTAAACGATTAAATGAGGAGCAGGTCAGGGGGCTGCTCTAGTCTATCTGGGCTGGAGCAGCCCCCTGCCTGCCATGGATGTGCTGGAACAGGCCCCTCCTTGCTAGGAACAATTGCTACTCTGGCCAGGTTGGAGCGCCATGGGCCCGCTGTGGACAAGGGCTGCTCCGGCTGGGCTGGAGCATCCCTGTCCATGGTGGGTGGGTGGGTTGCTCCAGCCCCTATTGGTTAATTGGTTAACAATTAACATCCATAGGCTGAAACCAAACTCTTGTACCCAGACAACACAAAACTTCAGCTAGGTCTGTATCCCCATATGCATTTGACATTTCAAGGCCATCTTAATTACAGAGAGTATGATGATGTATAGTGTAGTAAAGTAATATAGTATAGTAATTAGCATAGTAATTTAGGAAGAATCAGTGTGTCTGATGCTACAATGGCTTTTCTTTTAATGTCATAACAAAGACATGCAAAGAAACACGTAGGTTTACAGTGCTAGTTGAGTGATTTGTACTAATTTCAGTATTGCCTTCTCATTTTTACAGCCTCCACTTAGCAGGCTCTTGCAGTAAATTGCACTCAGCATTTTAAGAAACTATTTATGCTCTCCCCTGGTATTTCACCAGTCATAGGATTAAAACTGTGGCTACAGCCCATTACATAAGTTAAACTGCTCATGCAAAAACCTGAGCTTTATTCCAAGATTTAGGCATACTGTGACTTACTGTGCAGCAATTAACCATTCTGAGGACATGTGCTTCAAGTGGGTGTGTCAGATTGGTGTTGATTGAAAATTGAGCATCGAATACATATTTTACATGCGATGGTAGTGGCTGTGAATCCTACTCTGTATTGCAGGAAGTCTGGAAAGTTATATTCTCAATAAATGAACAATTACATGTGTTTCATGTACAGTACTATCATACCGTGATCTCTCCCCAGGTATTCTTGGGGCACTTTCCTATGTGCATTATTTCCCAGAGTGTAACTCCATGGTCCACCACACTTTAGGCTAGATCACCAACCTACAGTACTCCCTATGCCCACAGTTCTGCCACGGTTACAGACCAAGCAGTGCCTTATTCTCTTAGGCCATGTCTACACGAGGTGATTATTTCAAATGTACTAAGTTCTACTTCTGGGCACCCTGTTTTATAAATTCAAAGTTCCGTGTCCTCACTGCAGGGAAGAATTGAATGTCGTCTGTGTCCACATTAAAGGAGCCTGCTTCAGACTCAGAGCCCCAGGAAGCACTCTAGGGAGCTGTGGAAGGCCTCCTGAAGGCCATTTAGTTTGAATTAGCAACACTGGAGCATCTACACTAACGTTATTTTGGACTTACAAGTTCGGGAATAGTGTTACTCCTCGTGAAAAGCAGGACTACAAAGTTGGAATTCTGTGGCCTCTTATTCTGGCATAATGAGCTTGGTAGTGTGGATGCTCCACTTAGAAAATTGACCTTGGGAGGCTAATTTCAGACTAAGGTCCTAGTGTAGACCAGGCCTTAGGCACTTCCCCAGAAATGGACCCCTAGGCTATGTCTACACTGGCCCCTTCTTCGGAATAGGCATGCTAATTTAGAACTTTGGAATAGGGAAATCCGCGGGGGATTTAAATATCCCCCGCGGGATTTAAATAAACATGTCCGCCGCTTTTTTTCCGGCTTGGGGAAAAGCCGGAAAAGAGCATTCAGACTGGCGCGATCCTCTGGAATAAAGCCCTATTCCAGAGGATCTCTTATTCCTACTTGAAAGTAGGGCTTTATTCCGGAGGATCGCGCCAGTCTGGACGCTCTTTTCCAGCTATTCCCCAAGCTGGAAAAAAAGCGGCGGCCATGTTTATTTAAATCCCGCGGGGGATATTTAAATCCCCCGCGGATTTCCCTATTCCAAAGTTCTAAATTAGCGTGCCTATTCCGAAGAAGGGGCCAATGTAGATGTAGCCCTAATGTGACAGGTATCAGTAAATGAGAATTTCAGGGAGGAAACAAATGAAGTGTAACGTTTTTCTATAAAGCCATGCTAGGGCTTCTTCAGTCTTTCACAGAAGGTAATTTGGAAGTGTGCTCTTCCAAAAACTTTTGTTGGTCTTATTTATGAGAGCAGCATTCTCCTGTGGCCTTGGCTGAATTGATGGACAAATAAATAATTGGCTTTTAAACTCAGCATCAGCTAGGAAACCATTTTGAAAACAAAAATTGTTTCTTCTGAAAATGTGATTCCAGTTTGAAACGTGTTTGGTGTGATATTCAAAATGCAACAAATTGTGCTCACGAGTAAATGTTGTAAAGCATGTCTTTATAATTCTGGTATTTTACTTAAACTGAGAAATAATACATGAGATCCCTAGATGCCAATACATTTCCCATATTTCCTGTGCTCTGAAGGAGTCTGATAATTCTGACCAATGTGCCAATGAAGGTTCATGTTGACAGATGTTGATTTCTATTAGGTATATATTTGATAATATCTCTATGCGACTCCTGTAAACTGTTGCCAATAGTTGGTTCAACACACCACAGCTGTCCATTTTTTGATGGCGTGCAGTCATTTAATTGGAACAGTAGATATCTTTGCTCAGTTTTGTTAAATCAAAACTGAGTTTTGTGGATGGTGGGATTCTGAAGTCTTAATTTTTAGTTTACTGAAGATTTTAATTCTAGTAATGATGTTCCCAAAAGTGTCATTCCCATTTCAACTGCATAGTGCAGAGTTAATTAGGAATGTTAAATTAGACTTTATTTCCAAAATCCAGCAAATTTTCTACTCTGATATATTGAGTATCCCACCGCTATAGTTTAAGAAGTGATTTATCTAAATTACTGTAATTTACATAGTGTAGTCACAATGAAAATAATGTCAACATAATTAATAATGTTAAAAATAAACATTTGGCTCAGATTATCTCTTTATGATCATGAAACCACTTTGCAGCTGATTTTAATATTGTTCTGTACTTTCCATTGTTCATTCTCTCTCCTATGGTCACAAATGGCTTCAGTTTTTGGTAAGCTATACTCAGTAGCAGACTTTAAAGGCTTATTTTAATTACAGGCATTTTGTTCATAGGAAGACATTCTTTCTCAGAGACCTCTCATGCTCCTATGTTAAGCAGAGGCAATATACTTTCCTTTAGGGATATCTTTTCACTGCTGAGTTTGCCAAGCTTCTTACTTGTATATTGCCCATAATCTCCCTCTTGTCCACTCCTGGTAACTCTGACCCAACTTACATGGTACTTTCAAGGCTTGCTGGCTCAGGAGGGAAGGGTGAAGGTTAGAGCCCAGGTTTCATTCTTCACTCAGGCTGGTAAGCTGCTCTCTTTAAACCACACTGAACCATTTGAATGCTGAGACTTCTCCAGTGCCTTCCCACAATTCCTCGGTGTGCACAGGACAGACGAGTTGTCCCACAGTTGATTAGGAAAGAACCGTGGAGCATCTTTGCTTACGTAAGCAGAAAAAAACCCATTGATTTACCTCTACAAGTCATGTGGACACATAGATAGTAGAGATGTAAGAGTGTAGCCATTTAAACAGGTAACAGACTACCTGTTCATCTTTAAACAGTAATGGTTACCCTCAGCTTCTGTTCAGGCCCCCAGGGAGCTGACTGCTGCCCTTTGTGTGGGGACAGTAGGCAAGAGCCAGTATGTGTGAGGACCAGGATTAAAAATGCACTGGCTCCCAGGGGGCTGGCTACCACCCCGCGTGTAACCGTGTAACCACTGAAATGTTCAGTGGTTACACGGTTAGCCAATTACATGCATTTTAACATCCCTAACAATCAATGCAGCTACCTACATCCACATTTGGGCTACATCCAGACTGCATCCCTCTGTCGACAGAGGGATGCAAATCAAGCACGTTGAAATTGCGAATGAAGTCAGGATTAAATATCCCGTGCATCATTAGCATAAACATGGCCACCACTTTTTTTTTAATGGAGTTTAAAAAAAAAAAAAAGGCAGTCTAGACGCAGATCTGTTGAAAAGAAAGTCTTTTTCGACAGATCCTGTATTCTTCAAAAAATGAGGTTTACAGTATCTGTCAAAAAAGGCTTTATTTTCGACAGATCCATGTCTAGACTGCCATTTAAAAAAAAAAAACTCCATTTGAAAAAAGTGGTGGCCATGTTTATGCTAATGAGGTGCGGGATATTTAAATCCTGGCTTCATTAGCAATTTCAATGTGCTTAATCTACATCTCTCTGTCAACAGAGAGGTGTAGTCTAGACATACCCTTGGTGAATGTGCATGCCCTGACCTAGGTGCCAAACCTGCTCTGTATTGAAAACGTACCCTCAGTAGCTATCCCAGGGCATGTCTACACTAGGAAATTATTTCAAAATAACATAGTTTGAAATAATAACTCCCAAAATTACTATTTTGAAATAGCGTGTTGAAACTACAGGGAAGCCTTGAAATTAGTTCGAGACAGACTCCCTGAATGTGGACACGCTACCTCGACGTAGAACCCCAAGAAGCACTGGGAAATAATTATTCTGAATGACTCTGGTGAGTAGTTATTTCAAAATAGCAGCAATGGAGTATTCACACTACTGCTATTTCAAAAGAATTATTTGGAAATAAATGTTATTCCTCATGGAAAGCAGGATTTATTATTTCAAAATAATAATGCCGTTATTTCAAAATAACGGGTTTGGTAGTGGGGACGCTATGCTTGTTATTTTGAAATAACTCCTTAGTGTAAATCAGGGCCCATTGATTTTGATGTTAGCCCTCATTCCATTTCAGTTGCTTCCCAAAATAAAAAGTAAAATTTTCTATGCCTAAAGTTTGGAGGCCAGTCATGACTTTGGGATTTGAGCGTATTCTGTACTTCTCAACACAAATTTATCACATGGCTGGATCAGGCTCTGGGAAAGGACAGGGCAACAAAACATTTAGCATTGTTTGAAATATCAACATTGTACAGCTTTTGGTAAAATAAACTTGACCTTGATAGGTCAGTGAGAACTGACTCAAGTCTTCTGTTAAATAAATAGAAAAGCAATGTTCAAGTGTTATCAAAGACACAATTCTCCTCTTCTTCCAAGCATGAGAGGACGTATTATTAAAGCTGCTAAACTTCATGTTGCTTTCTAAAGAGAATGAAGTAGGAAAGAGGAAGCAGGTTGTATAATGTGTTTCTCCTCGTACCTGAAACAAACCTGTGCAAAGAGAGAGGAGCTGTCTCCATCAGTGGCACGGTCCTGACAATGTTTGCACACTGAACTTGTCTATTAACGCTGTCTCTTCTGTCACCTAATGGCTCCATGGCAGTAAAGGCTGCAGATGTGACATGCTGTCGCAGATGAAAGGCTCCAGCCAGCTTGTGGAATTTCTAACCCCCCCGCCCACTAACTTTTTTGGTTGGGAAGAGAATGGTGCTGCTGTGTTGTATTCCTAAAGCATGCGCGGTTCATGCTTTCATGTGACACTTGTGAAGAGGTGAAGGGTAGAATTTGTCAGACCCTGTCCTGGCATTTCCAATATTTGCTTCAGGAATTCACTTCAGTTTGTACGTAGAGCTTGTGCTGAACTTTGCGATTCTCAAAGAGTCCTGCCCTGGAGCAGTGTTGTGGGGTTCTTATGAACATGGTGTGTTTTGGGGAAAAAAATCATTTATGGTTCACTCACATTTGGCAGCCACTTACGTATAATTTGAAGGAAGTAACACTACTAAATGGTCATTTAAAGCCTTTATTCTCCCAAAGAGCAATTCTTCTCAATTTAGTTTTGAAATTTAAAAACACATTCAATTTAATCTTCCAAAATAAGATTATATTTTAAAGTCCTAGATAAGGAAGTCTCGTAGCACATGTTGGCAATCTTCATAAAGGCCTTTTTTGGCAAGAGCTTTGAAGTTTCTCTCTAGCACAGAAGATGGGAAATAGAGGAGGATGAAAGTCATGTACAAATTTTTCTAGTTCTTACTATTGATGTCATTGGGATAATCAGGGTCTAAATACCTAAGGGCATAACAGAAGAGTTAAACCTCCAAAACAAGCAACTGATTGCACAATCTATTATGGTACTATAAAAGTAGGTAAGGTACGGTCTTTTGTGAAAGCTTGTAAATGTTATGAATGTAATAACCATTGTGAGATATGTATTTATATGTAATTGGCCAGTTGAGTGTGACTAGTTCACACTCTGTGCTTCAGAACTGGTTGGACATAGATTTAGGATATGGTTATGAATTTATGAATGTGGCTATAGAGGAGAGTGCCCCTAAACTTTAGCTTTACCTCAAAGCAGGGTGGTGAGTGATAACATTTAAATAGCTGCAATCATTAAATGTATGATTTTAAAAATCCTATGACCGTGAAATTGACCAAAATGGATGTGATTTTGGTAAAGCACTAAATATCGCAGTTGAACCTTAAAGTTTATTTATTGAACTGAGTTAAAGCTGGCCGGAACCAGTGCTGGCAGGGCATCAGGTTAGGACTTAGAGTGTGGAACTGCTGCCTCAGGCCAGCCGAGGGCTGTGTTTAAAGGGACCTGAACCCCACCCCGGACAGACAGTTCTCAAGGTTCCCCGCTTGCTTGTCTAAGTTGATGAGGGACAGCAAAGCAGTCCTGTCTTGGAGTGCCCTGAGTGCCCACACTCGGCACATCACAGTACTTGGCCACCAGCCCGGCTGTACTTGCCGCAGGCTGCCATCTAGGGGTGTCAACTGGGGGGCTCTCAGGATCCAGAAGGCCCTGCAGGAGAGCTTCCACCCCGAGGAGCCCGCAGAGCCACCCCAGTCCTCCCCATCGGGGGCTCATGCCCCATTCCTCCCTCGCCTCCTTCCACTTACCCCTCTCTAGCCCCCCTTCGTGATGTAAAAAATAAAGGACACGTGTTCAAAAATAGAAACCCCTTTTATTTAACAAAACTGGGGGGGGGAGGATTAACTTCTGGGGAGACTAGAAAAAGGAGGTGAGAGAGGGGAAGAGAGAGGGTGGCAGAGGGGAGGTGGAAACCTGGGAGGAGGGAGCTGGAAGGGGGAAGCCAGGGAAAGAAGGAGGAGGGGAAGTATACAACTATGGTATGCCATATCTTCAGTACTGTGTACAGATGTGCTCTCCTCACCTCAAAAAAGATATTTTGGCATTGGAAAGGGTTCAGAAAAGGGCAACTAAAATGATCAGGGGTTTGGAACAGATCCCATATGAAAAGAGGCTAAAGAGACTGGTACTTTTCAGCTTAGAAAAGAGGAGACTGAGGGGGGATATGATAGAGGTCTATAAAATCATGAGTGGTGTGGAGAGGGTGAATAAAGAAAATGTCTTCATTAGTTCCCATAATATAAGGACTAGAGGGTACTAAATTAAATTAATGGACAGCAGATTTAAAACTAATTAGCGAAAGTTCTTCTTCACACAGCACATAGTCAACCTGTGGAACTCCTTGCTGCAGGAGGCTGTGAAGGCTAGAACTATAACAGAGTTTAAAGAGAAGTTAGATACATTCATGGAGGTTGAGTCCATGGCGTGCTACTAGCCAGGGAGTAGGAATGCTGTCCCTGGCCTCTGTTTGTGGAGGGCTGGAGATGGATGGCACGAGACAAATGGCTTGGTCATTGTCTTCGGTCCATCCCCTCTGGGGTAGCTGGTATTGGCCGCTGTCGGCAGACAGGCTACGGGCTAGATGGACCTTTGGTTTGACCCAGTACGGCCACTCTTATGTTCTTATGTTCTAAGCTCAGGGCTCAGGGTCGGGGGTCTCACTGGACCAACTTGATTTTCATGCAAACCTGCTCCTGGGTTCGCATGCAGCTTTTGGTGGCCAGGCTGGCAGCTATCCTGCCCTAGATGGCCACATTCCTGTGCCTAGTGTGGAAGTCGTGGACGTTGGAGGCTTCCCCCCAAACCTCGATGAGGCCCACGATCTCCGCATTAGACCAGGCGGGCGCCCGCCTCTTGTGGCCCCGGGCAGGCTCTTGTGATCCGCCATCCTGGTCCTGGGAAGAGGCGGAGGGCTGGGTGGCAGTGGGTGGCTGGCTCATGCCATGCCAGGTGCAGGGTCTGCTGGTTGGGTGCTGGCAGGCTTTCAACTAGCACAAGCACTGTAGCCAGACCGTGCCCCTTTAAGGGCTCCGGGGCTGGGAGGCAGGCAGAAAAGTTTCCCTGGTTTGGCCCAGAGTGACCACCAGGGCAAGCTGGGAAGGGCTAGCCTCCAACTAGTTCGAATTAAGTGGTACACAGCCCTTAATTCAAACTACTTAAGTCGAACTAGGTGTTACTCCTCGTAGAATGAGGTCTACCTAGTTCGAATTAAGCGCTCCGCTAGTTCGATTAACTTCGAACTAGCGGTTTGTATGTGTAGCCTCTATTAAAGTTAATTCGAACTAACGGCTGTTAACTTTGTAGTGTAGACATACCCTTAGTTATACCCAGCACCTGCAGGACATGGGCAGTGCTGAGCTAGTATCTGAACCTAGTGTGTTGACTTGATGTACTATAGCTGGACTTGGGGAACATGAGTTGTGTTAGAGCATATGCTCCAAACCGATGGAAAAAGTTGACTGGAACTAGGTCCAATTTAGGATTAGGCCCTGCTGGGGAGGGGCTGAGTTAAGGATGTCCTAACTGTGAGGAGTGCGATGAAGGAAGGAAGGTCTTCATGGCAGTAGAAAGGAGGCTGGAGCCCCAGGAAGAGACAGCCCTGTGATCTCCTCAGAAAGATGCTCTGGAAAGGAGCCAGCACAGAGAGACTGGGAAGCCAGAGAGACCAAGCTTTTCTGGTGAGCCTGAACAAAAGGGAGGCAGCCCAGAGGCAGGGTCTTCAGAGGAAAACACATAGATAGGCATGGGAGAGGCTAGGGATGTGACTACTGGAGCTGGCCCTGGGAGCTACATCCATTGCAGCTCTGTATTTTAAAAGTAGTAATAGCTGTGCTGCCTGCGTGCCCGGTTCCTACTATATTTAAAATGCAGAGCTACAGTGGGGGTAGCGAGTGTACCTGCTTATGGACTAATCGATTAGCTAATTAACCTCTATTCAACACCCCTAGGAGAGGCAGAGAGAAGCCGAGGCCTCCAGGGAGATGCCTCTTGAATCAAGAAAGACTCTGTGGAGCCCAGGACAAAGCAAAGGGTCTGTGGAGGAAGGAGCTGGGTTAAAGAACCTAGAAACAAACGGAGGGAAGGAGGCAATTGAGGAAAGCAGCAGTGATCTAAGGGAGATCTTAGCTACTTTCCACCGGTCCTTGCATTGGAACCCAGAGTAGATGAAGGCCCTGATTTCCCCTAAGAGACACTGATGAGAGTGAGATGGAAACTTCCTGAGTGGAGGGGTTTAAGGATCAGTGAGCCCAGTCAAGCTAAAACTTGGTTAGAAGACATTGGCTTACCTGTACTGTGTTCTGGTACTCTCTGTTACCTTTGAAAGGGGGTGGGAGGAGGATGAATGTGACCTGCCCAGAGGGTCGAGTCACAAGAAGCAGCCTACTGCAGGGCTAAGGCAGAAGTCAGTACAAGGTGCCAGGGCACCTTGTATTACAGCCAGTCATGAAGGGCTGCTCTAGCCAGTGAATCACTTCGGCTATGTCTAGACTGCAAGCCTCTTTCGAAAGAGGCTTTTTCGAAAGATACTTTTGAAAAAGAGCGTCTAGACTGCAAGCAGAACTTTCGAAAAAGCAAGGCACCTTTTCGAAAGGTAGTCTGGATGCTCTCTTTTGAAAAACCCCTGTTTGCATTCAAGAACGCCTTTTTTCGAAAGAGCACTTTCGAAAAAAGGCGTTCTTCCTCGTAAAATGAGATTTACCACCGTCAAAAGAAAAGCCGCGTTCTTTCGATTTAATTTCGAAAGAACGCGGCTGCAGTCTAGACGCAGGTGAAGTTTTTTCAGAAAAAGGCTACTTTTTCCGAAAAAACCCCTGAGTCTGGACACAGCCTTCTTGACTGAAAGACCTGGTGCCCCCATTGAATCAGTTTTTAATCACAGTGTGTGATAACTTTTTTGCATCAAGTCAGAAACGCCGGTATCAGGAGAGGACTGAAAAGACTGTTCCCTGCCCCTTAAAAATACAGCTGTTCCTGTTCAGTAGGTAAAGGGGCAATGCGGGATTTTGCCATACTCATGGCAGGAGACTTTTGTGCTTGCTGTGTAGCAGCTTCTGGAATTATAACACGGATTAAATGTATCCTAGAGAATAGCTGCAATTGTTATTCCATAACTGCTGTATCGATGTGACTGCTGCTATTACAGTAGACTTCTGATAATCCAGAACATGTGGGACCTAGGTAGTGCTGGATTATCAGATGTGCCGAACTATCAGGAGGTACTATAAACTGGTTATATATATACTGTACACAATATATACTGCATATAAAGTGTTTTTAACCCTTTTTATTGTACATACTGTATAAAGCAGTGTTTCTCAAACTGTGGGTCCTGACCTCCCAGGGGGTCATGAGCAATTTAGAGAGGGATCACAAACAAATTAGAGGGCGGTTGCAAGCAACTTAGAGGCTGGTTGCAGCAATGGAGAGGGGGGTCGCGGTATCACAAGTTTGAGAACCCCTGGTATAAAGTATACTGTATTGTTTTTGTTTTTTTAACCCTTTTTTACCTTTTTCGCTCAGTTCAGCTGCTGCCACTGCTGCCTTGTGACTTGTTTTTTGCTGAAGCTCACCACTAGGCTCTTTCCATTTTGATGCCAGACTATTGAAGTGCTATACAATTGGATGCTGGACCATTGGAGTTTTACTGTATTAAAAATCCCGAATAAAGTCTTACTCAAGCTCATGCATATTTTACAAGCACATTTTTTTCTCACATTTGGTAAAAATAGATGGGAGTGAGCCAAAAGTTATCAGGGAGAGGTTATCAAGTCCAATCCCTTGCACTCATGGCAGGAATGAGCACCGTCTAGATTACATCTAACAGATATTTGTCTAACCTCTTCTTAAAAATCTCTAATTATGGAGATTCCACAACCTCCCTAGGCAATTTATTCCAGTGTTTCACCACCCTGGTGGGTAGGAAGTTTTCCCTAATATTCAAACTGAACCTCCCTTGCTGCAATTTAAACCTATTACTTCTTCTTTTACCATCAGAGGATAAGGAGAATAATTTTCCACCCTTCCACTTGTAACACCCTTTTACGTACTTGAAAGGATATAATGTCCCCTCTCAGTCTTCTCTTTTCCAGAATAATCAAACTCAATTCTTTCAATATTTTCTCATAGGTCATGTTTTTAAACATTTTAATCTTTTTCTTGCTCTCTTTTGAACTTTCTCCAGTTTCTCCACATCTTTACTGAAATGTGGTTCCCAGTAGGGTGGCAGAGTAGGGTGAAAGAATTACTTCTCATGTTTTGCTCACAACACTCCTGTTAATGCATCCTAGAATGATGTTTGCTTTTTTTGCAACAGTGTCACAATGTTGATTCATATTTAGCTTGAGATCCACTGTGTCACCTAGACCCCTTTCTGCTGTACTCCTTCCGGTATGTCTACACTGCAGCGCTATTTCGGGATACTGGAGTATCCTGAAATAGCAACCCTGTGTTTTTACTCAAGCCCGTTATTTTGGGCTTGCTATTCCAATGTCCCCGTGAACCTCATTCTATGAGGAGTAAGAGACGTTTTTGAATAGCACTTTATTTCGAAATTCGGCACTGTGTAGATAATGCCAAATGATGAAATAAACTATTTAGAAATAGCATCTAATTAAGATATACAATGTGCATAGCTCAGAGTTACGGTGCAGTGTAGACACACCCTCCTAGACAGTTACTTCCCTAAAAAAACTAGCTTGTGTGTTTTTTACTGAAATGTACTGGAAGGTGAACCAAATGTATTGCTTGTATTAGGTATACCCTACTGGATGCAAATCTTCCAAAGCCAGCCTCGTGTTGATGTCACAAAGAGAAATACATATATGATTTCTTTTTTTCCCATTGTTTCTGGATTTATTCATATGGTAGCCTGATTAAAAACACCAGCCTTTCTGTTCCAGTGACCACTTGAGATGATCATTGAGGAAGACCTTTAAGGCCAAAATGGTGCAGGCCTGTAATGTGAATAAATTCTGAAAGGAATGGAAAATGAAAAGAAGCACTCGGCATCCAAGAGAATTAGAAACCAGGAATTGGAGGTTAAGCATCAGTATCTCTCTCAAAGAACTCATGTGGCTTTGGAAAGCAGAACCCTAGTAACCCCCCTCATATCGTGGAATCAGACCCATTACTACTGTTATAAACATTCAGGACAGATTAGCCAAATGTCGTGTGTTGTTTTTTTAAAGCCATAGAGAGATACAAAACAGAACTATTCTGTGGGAGACTGGAGCCAGATATTTGGTTTTAACTCTGAATGTCTTTTCTATGAGTTCAGGTCAGTTGTTACATTTAAGTAACATTTACTGACCTTGTGGATGAACAGATGTCGATTTTGTGGTATGCTGCATCATTTAAATTGTGCTTGTAAAGTGGGCTGCTTTGTCTACATGAAGTTGATTTCAGTTTTGCAATAACAGTCATAAAGATCATTTTTACTTTGGGATGATAGATATTTTTGTATTTGATGGAGTTCAGGATGGGCAAATAAACTTTTCCCAGTTGGCACAGTGTACAGTAGACTTCCTTTGGGATATAGGTGGTGCCGGATTATCGGATATGCTGGACTATCAGGAGGAACTATAAGATGGTTTTTTATATATACTGTATACAGTATATACTGTATATAAGGTGTTTTTAACCCTCTTTATTGTACATACTGTATACAGTATACTGTAATGTTTTAGTTTTTTAACCCTTTTTTACCTTTTTCGCTCGGTTCAACTGCTGCCATTGCTGCCTTGTGACTTGTTTTTTTTCTGAAGCTCACTCACTAGGCTCTTGCCATTTTGATGACGGACTATCAGGAGTGCCGTACAATTGGATGCCGGACTATTGGAATTTTACTGTATTTGCAAAAGTTGGTCAAATGAATATATTAAAATTAACTAGAAAGTAAATATTAAAACAAGTTCTCAAGAAGTTATTTTAGGAGTTTCTTTTAGTAAAATAAGTTAAATTTCCAATTGCAGAGCCCTTTGCAAGTATAGTCCCATTAAAATGTGTTTTTATAGTTTTCACAATATTGCTTAGATTTTCAACATTAATGTTTAGTATATAACTTTAAAAAAATCATCTATCCATGTACAAGAGGTAGTCTGAAAATAATTCCAGGATGGTTGGGATATTTAACTTATTTTTGCCTATATGTTTAGAAAGAAAGATGAAAGCCTTCTGCAAGTCTCTTCAAAGCACTGAAAACTCAACTCAATGGTAGCCTTGTGATTTGTATGATAATAAGCATCCAATTCAACTTGAAAATGCAGACACACTCATACAAACTACAGCATTCTGACAATATTTGCTGTCTCTGTCTTGTTTTTCAAAGTAGTTGACCAGGTGGTCTACAGATGGCATGATGTCCTTACCCTGTACATTAATAATGTATACACAGACTCCTACATTCTACAATAGCTTAATACTAGGACTTTTCACGTCTTTTAGGAGCAGTTACATGTGTTTTGAAAGATGGAACAGGCTCTTTAGAATGAAAATTATTGTAATGCCTTTTTTGTGTTAACTGTATTCTCTTTATTTGTTTAGGCGTCTGAACAAGAATAAATTACAGGTTTTACCAGAGCTGCTTTTCCAGAACACACTGAAGTTAACCAGATTGTAAGTACAGTTTACTTTTATTGCGCACGTGCCTTGGTTCATGATGTGGATAGTGCATTTGCTATGATATTTTGGTTAAGTATTTTGGTGACATTTAAGATAGATATAGATTTCCATAGTTCCATGAGGATATTTTTTCATTACTTTATAGTAGTTATGTACTAGAAAATAAATACAGTGTACATACATGAAAGAAACCACAAGCTATCTTTCACTCTTTCATTGTTGATATAGATTCAAAATGATGACTTTGGAGTCAAAATACTAAAATCCCACTGTATAGTGTTGCAAGATTAGTGCAGAAGTGGCAACGTTTTGCTTTCAGTGTACTAAGCTGTCCATGAGAAACAGTCAATTCTTGTGTAACTTAAGATGAACGTGTTGGCATAAAACGGTTTGTCACAAATAGCTGTTAATTAATGACATGTTGTTTTAACTGAGCCAAGGTTCAGAGATAGTTAAGGCTGGGACAATGGCTCCTACTATTTGGAGAATGGGGCAAATGTCATACTTTCCTCTTCCCCCGAGCATTGAAGATGTTGTTAGATGAGATTTATAGATTGGCATTAGAGCTGACTTACAGAGCAGAAGAATAACAGATAAGCTGGCCAGCGATATATTTTTCTCAGTCTACTCCATGGAATAGAATCACATGATGACTGTGAATGCTCTCTCCAACCTTTTTTATACAAGAAAGAGGAATAGATAGTTCTTTTATATGCAGAGAGCAAGGTTGTACTGATACTACCAAGATTACAATGCTATGTCTGTATTAAGCAGGAGATAAAGTGTCTTTAGAACTGTTTACTGAAACCTAGAAAATTAACATCCCGACCCCTCTCTTTCCCCACAAAGTGACTCAGAAGAGAAGTTACATGGTCAACCTCTTTTAAAGTTTGGCTATTTAGATTTATAGGAGGCTGGTTAGTAAGATTTATGATCTGGCTAGTGAAATTGTAAAGTTACTACAGGTGAATGAAAAGTTGCTACATTGATGTGGGGTTCTGATAATTGTGTTTTAATACCTCTTTGTGCAATCAAACTATCCATTTAGGCAATGTAATAAATTTTTCTTCCTGTGGAAATGTGAAACATATGGCGACAGTGAAGATTAATTTGGGAACCAATTCACTATTTAAAAAATAGACTCTTTGTCCAAGTTTTAAAGCAAAAGAATTGGGCAGTGTTCAGCCAAGAGCAGTCCTGATACCATTGTGGAGACCTATTTTCACCTATTTTCTCTTTCATGTTGTCCAAATTTCATTGAGAAGAACTTCCTGGGTAACTCTTGGAGCTTCTGTGTCAACCCTAATCCAGAACACAGTCCTGGAGACAAAACTTAATGAGCCAGATCCATCTTTTACCTTCAAAATCTACCTAGAGATGAGGGATGTAGGGGTACGTATACACTAGTCCCCAGATTGATCTAGGGAGGCTAATGAGGGTGACGGGAATTGCAAATTGAGCCCGGGATTTAAATATCCCGCACTTAATTTCCATTTTAGAAATTGACTAGCCCAAAGTAATTGCCCGCATCTACACGCAGCAGTGAAACGGGATTCCGATTTAAAGCCTCTAATTCGAATTAACTGGTAAACCTCATTGCAGGAGGAATACCAGCTAATTCGAGTTAGGGCTTTAAATCGGAATCCGGTGTAGATGCGGGCAGTTAAAAGTGTTTACTGTCCTTAAAAACTATTGCAATAGTTGAGCTTTTGTAAAGCTTGTAGGGTAATTATCTAAGATGGCTAGTTAAGTATGAATTTTGACCTTTGATAGTGATTTCCCATCAAAACATTGATAGCTATGAGTGAATAAAGAATATCTTCATCCCAGTGAGGTATGCAGGTGTGATCCCAGAGTCTCAGTTATTGGTAGTAGTTGGGATCCAACCCCTCGTCCTGTTTAGAAATCAGTCTTTTCCCATAGACGTACAAGCATAACATTGAAGTCATGTTTAAAGTGAAATATGTACACTAGATACAGTAACAATTTATCATTATTGTTGCTTTCAAAAGTAATAAGCCAATATTGCTACACGTGCTTAAATGGGGTTGGAATAGAGCAGCAACCTAAACACTGGGATGCATGTTGATGAAAGATTCCTTTTTTACCCCCTTTCTGCTTTAGAAAACTGGACAGGGAGCACTGGTGTCTGCTTTTGTGCACAACTACTCTGAATCTACCCACCATAAAATTCAGAGGTGCTTTTTCTCACTTTCCTGCTGGGAGTTCAATTCACCAGCAAAATGAATCTGCTTCCCTTGCAGTAGCTCTCTGGGTAAAATGCTCCAATGAAAGGGTATGGCTCTGACATTCCCTTTCAGTGGCTTGCATGAATTTACAAGAGAAGAGAACAATTAAGACAGCAGAAAAGGGGAAGAACAACAGAAGGGAGGCAAAAAATGGAGAGAGAATAGGAATAATTGCAAGAGTGACAAGACCTCAATGGAAGTGAGACAAAAAGAGGAGACCATAAAGGGAGACGGAATAAAAAAGAAAAAGATGAGGAAAAAATGGTTCTGGTGCTTTTTGGTTATGCACAGTACTCACAGATCTATTATATGGGCTGCTACGTTACCCCACTGGACTAAATCTAACAAATAAATCTCATTGCTCATCCTCTTAGCAGAACATAGATAACCTGCTAGATTTGTGACCAGCTCACCAAAACCAGTCAGTGCCTCTAACGCTCTTAATTCAGTAGCTGAAGGAAACTAAATTACGTAACAGTAGGGCTAAGCAGTCTATAACATGTGAAGCTAAAGAGTTTCCGTTTAAATATACAAAACACATACCTTCATGAAAACCTAATAATTGTGTATCCACTTCTTATTTCAAACACACACACACAGGCACATGGCAGGTATTTGGACCCTAGAAAAGCTATGGCAAGCCGTTGAACTTTACTCGATCGAAAAATATGCAAAAAACCTGGCTGGGTGATAACCCCAGGAGAGTTGGCAGTTTGATTTGATTAACTAACAATGTGTTGGTAGCAACTGCAATAGGTGGTGGGTTTGGAAAATGATCCAAGATGGAGAGCACTTGGGCATACTTGTTACCCTGAGTAGCTCGACAAGGGGCCAGAAAGCGTTTTCAGATTTGGTCACAAAGGTTGTAAAATGAACAAAAAATTACTTTGTTCCACAAATCATGACTGCCTGGAATGGATCCTGTCAGAGTGTAAATACTGCCTGGTACTTTCCTGCAGGACTAAATTTGTGTATGTTTATAGTGTTAATTTCAGCAAAACCTCTTCAAGTTTTGTTTGAGTTACTAAGGAAATGGCAGAGTGAAAATTCTTTCTAGTGTTGATATGCATGTTAAAGATTGCATAATAAAGCATACATGTCTGTTGTAGCATCCTTCAGTCTGAAACAGATGTGTTCCTCTGCCATACCCATTAATTTGCTTCACAGAGGCAGGGGGTGGGGATAACTAATGATGATTTTAAAAGTTCATTCACCATGTGTTGGGATCCATATTGGCAAACTAGAACCTGCTTATCTGCAGTACAGGCAGTCCCCGACTTACGCGGATCCGACTTACGTCAGATCCACACTTACGAACGGGGCTTTCTCGCCCCGGAGGTCAAGGTAGTGGATTGCTACCTGCGAGCTCCGGGGGAGAAAGCCCCGTTCGTAAGCTGCTCGGGTGCCCCTGGTCTGCTGGAGACTGTCTCCAGCAGACCAGGGGCACCGGGCGGGTTCCCGCGCTTCTGAGGCTTTGCCAGAGCAAAGCCTCAGAAGCGCGGGAACCCGCCACTGCTGCCGCTTGAGTCCCGGTGCCTGTGGTCTGCTGGGGACCGTCCCCAGCAGACCACAGGCACCGGGACTGAAGCCGCAGCCGCGGGGGGGGTCCCGCGCCTCTGAGACTTTGCCAGAGCAAAGCCTCAGAGGCGCGGCACCCCGCTGCCGCTGCGGCTCTGCTCCCGGTGTCCCTGGTCTGCTGGGGAGGAGGGGGGGCGCGGCTAGTGTGCCCCCCCCCCCAGCAGACCAGGCTTTTTTTTTGGACCCTGGGGCAGAGCAGCTGGGGCGCTGCCGATTGGTCCTGCAGCGCCCGCTCTGGGCACTACTGGACCAACCCGGCAGCACCCCAGCTGCTCTGCCCCAGGTCCTGATTCAGCCGCTGCTGGTCAGTTTCAGCAGTGGCTGAATCAGGACGCCTGGGGCAGAGCAGCTGGGGTGCTGCTGGGTTGGTCCAGTAGCGCCGAGGAGCGGTGCTACTGGAGCAACCCAGCAGCACCCCAGCTGCTCTGCCCCAGGCGTCCCCAAGTCAGCCGCTGCTGAAACTGACCAGCGCTGACTACAGGAAGCCCGAGGCAGAGTTGCTCTGCCCCAGGCTTCCTGGAATCAGCGCTGATCAGTTTCAGCAGCAGCTGACTTGGGGACGCCTGGGGTTCTTAAGTTGAATCTGTATGTAAGTCAGAACTGGCGGTCAGTTTCAGCAGCGGCTGAATCTGGACGCCAGTTCCGACTTACATACAGATTCAACTTAAGAACAAACCTACAGTCCCTATCTTGTACGTAACCCGGGGACTGCCTGTAATCGGTTGCCCCAGCCTTCAGAGGAGCCCAGAAATCTTTCCAGATCTTGAGAACTATTATTCCTTCCTTTCTGTCCATTTTTTTTCTATTCCCTCATGTATGTTTAGACTGATCTTACAGGCTATTATGTAAGGAAAACATAGTTAAATTCATTGATGTCACACTTGCAACTGTTTAAAAAACCCTCTGTTTCTCCTAACTGCTTGGACCCTTACATTTCTTCCCCAGAAACAAAGGAAGTATGGGCTTCTTTTATACAAATGCTAACAGTAAAACCTGAGTAAATACCTCCTTTGCGTCCCCTCCCCTTTCCTTCAGATGGCAGATGAAATATCTAATAATCTGGTGCTGTCTTGCAGCTCTACAATTCTCAAATTGGAAAGAAAGCAATTAACACTTATCTCAAACCACATTTCACCTCTAAAAATCAAAGGTCATTAAACTTCAGCTCCACGGAAATTTAAGTTACTTTTAAAGCTGGTTTCTATGCTTCATTACCAATCAGATGGTTGCACCTTTTGTAAGTTTAATACATTTTAGTGACAGACAGTGCACACAACTTCCCAGTTAATCTGAAAAGATCTTTAAAACAACTTTTTTTTTACTATATGAAGACTATTTAAAATACATAAATTAATTCTATTATGGCATTGTAGAATTTCAAGGTGAATAATATTTGAGCTTTGACCTAAAGATAAACTCCATTTGGGATCCTAGAAATGCGTAAGACATTTTTGGTTTCTGAAAGCTTCTTTTTATTGTTGGCATTAGCCCCAATATAATCATGTGTTGACAACACTTGTAGTTCCTTTTGACTTTAGCTAGAGTTTGAGGTACTAGCATTTCTAAAAATCAGGCCCAATATATAAGTAGGCAATACCTGATATTGTGTTTGCTAGGGCTCAGTTTTCATGTGATGATGCTTACTGTCTTTAAGAATATTCATGCACAGTGAAATATTATATATTTTGTAATGTTTGATGTGATTGAGCAGAATGTTTTGGTCAAAAAGTTGCACATTTTCATCAACGCCACAGAATTAGCTTAGTCTTGTATGTATAGCTATTCTGTAATATTTTGTTATTTTCAATTAACATTTAGCTGTTCTTATTCCTCCCCCAACTTTATTGGGGAAGATATGCATTCACAATCTATAGTTGTTTACTACTTTTCCAGATCCAGCATATTTTCTGGAATAAAGTTTGCATGTAACAGGAGTTCAAGACTAAAACACGAAACTTAAATTCAATGAAAAAAATATATCTCATGTATGTGTATAAAATGTCAACATGGCTTTTAAATTACTTATTGCATAGAACAAAGGGCTTTAGACTCCTCTTATTTAGATCCCTTCTCAAAACCAAGCAGATTTGAGGTGATGAACATGGATGTCAAAACTTGCTTTGCTAACATTTTTTTCAAATAGTAGGTCAAGTCTATACTGGTAGAGAAAATCAATTTAACATACACAGCTCCAGCTACATGAATTGCACGGCTGGAGTTCATGTACCTTGCACTGATTTTCAGGGGCAGCACCAAAGCAGAACGTCAATGGGAGAAACTCTCCAGTCAACTTCCCTTATTCCTCGCAACTATAAGGAGTTTCTGGAGTTGATGGGGGTGCCCTCAGTGTTTCATTTAGCAGGTCCTTAGTAGACCCACTAAATTGAACACTGGAAGATTGATCTCCAGAGCGTCAGTCCTTCATTTAGTATAGATAGAAATAAAAATGTTGCAAAATTTTTTCTTCTGCTCTGTTCTGGAATCACTATATTATGAAGGTGTCTTCTCCCCTTGTAGATTATTGTCTTAATGAATCTCATGGTGCAGTTGTCCTTGAGTTGCTTTTGATCTATTTTTAGACTATAAAACCATCAGGTAAAGGAGCGTGGCTTGATATTTACCTTGAAATGTCATGCGCAGCTGCAGCACTAATAAGAAATTAATGTAAAGATGAAGAACCAGTCATTAACTAATAGCTTTCTAAAATGAGCTGATAGTCCTAGATGCCCTCTATGAGGTGGGATGATAGAGAACAAGCTATGATTTTACAGTACCTCAGAATTAGAATGTGATTTTTATGATTATTCACAGGCTTCTTTGTCACATCTGTTTGACATTACCACAGGAATATACAGAGGAATAAACTTTCAAATGGAATGTGAAACATCCCACAAAATGAGTTTCTCATAGACTGGTGCATAAAACATATGGAGCCTTTTGCTTTGGAAGGTGGGGCTCTGGAACTCGTGGATTTAATATTCTCTTTATCTTTGAAAGTAAGAATTTTAAGGTAATGCTCATGATAAATGGTCCCATGCTTAGCTGCAATGGTGTGCATAATTGTCATTCTTCTGTTGCCAGATTGCCTAGGTCTTAATCTAAATCTTGTCTACCAAATAATTTCATATCTAACATAAATACCTTTATTGGAATCACTGTTAGAGTTAATAGCCAAAACCTTGGATCGTGTAGAGGGGGAGGATACTAAGTCCAGAAGTCAAAGTAGGTGAGATGGCAACCAGACAAATCCAGAGGTTGAGCCTATCAATAAGTTAACAAATGGATAACAAAAATAATGTTAAACTTAAAAATGTGTTGCAAGCTGAGATGTGTGTGCATAATAATCCCCCAAAAAGGGTACTTAGAAGCTGTAAAAACAGGCTTTGATTTGTAATTATATTAACATTTTTAACATAAGAAGAGAGAACTTAAGTTCCATCCATTTAAAACAATGTGTTTGTGGGTTGCATATTAGGGCACATCTACACAGCAGTGCTTACCTTGAAATAAGTTACACAAATGGAGCTATGTCAATTGCATAGCTTATTTCAAAATACCTTATTATGAGTTTTGGTGATGTCTACACAGCACTTATTTCAAAAAAAGAGTATTCTTCCACTGACTTCCCTTACTCCTCATAAAATGAGGGTTACAGGACTTGGAGTAAGAAGTCCTCTAACTTGATAGTATTTTGACATTGTCAAAATAACTGCCAGTTGTATAAGAACATAAGAACATAAAAACATAAGAACGGCCGTACTGGGTCAGACCAAAGGTCCATCTAGCCCAGTATCCTGTCTGCCGACATTGGCCAGCACCAGATGCCCCAGAGAGGATGGACCGAAGACAATGATCAAGCGATTTGTCTCCTGCCATCCCTCTCCAGCCTCTGACAAACAAAGGCCAAGGACACCATATTATCCCCTAGCTAATGCCTTTTATGGACCTAACTTCCATGAAATTACCTAGCTTCTCTTTAAACTTTATTAGGGTATGTCTACACTACCCTCCTAATTCGAAATAAGAGGGTAATGTAGTCATACCAGAATTGCAAATGAAGCCCGGGATTTGAATTTCCCGGGCTTCATTTGCATAAGCGGGGCTCCACCATTTTTAAATCCCCGCTCGTTCGAACCCCGTGCCGTGCGGCTACACGGGGCACGAACTAGGTAGTTCGAACTAGGCTTCCACAAGGAGTAACGGTAGTTCGAACTAGGAAGCCTAGTTCGAACTACCTAGTTCGTGCCCCATGTAGCCGCGCGGCACGGGGTTCAAACGAGCAGGGATTTAAAAATGGCGGAGCCCCGCTTATGCAAATGAAGCCCAGGAAATTCAAATCCCGGGCTTCATTTGCAATTGCGGTATGCCTACATTACCCTCCTATTTTGAATTAGGAGGGTAGTGTAGACATACCCTTATAGTCCCAGCCTTCTCAGCCTCCTCTGGCAAGGAGTTCCACAGGTTGACTACACGCTGTGCGAAGAAGAACTTTCTTTTATTAGTTTTAAACCTGCTATCCATTAATTTCATTTGGTGTCCTCTAGTTCTTCTATTTAGGGTACTAATAAATAACTTTTCTTTATTGGCTCTCTCCACACCACTCATGATTTTATATACCTCTATCATATCCCCCCTCAGTCTCCTCTTTTCTAAACTGAAAAGTCCCAGTCTCTTTAATCTCTCCTCATAGTGGACCCGTTCCAAACCCCTAATCATTTTAGTTGCCCTTTTCTGAACCCTTTCCAAGGCCAAAATATCTTTTTTGAGGTATAGTCATGGATTATGTTATTTCGAAATAATGTTGCTGAGTAGATAGATGTAGTTTAAGGGATTTCTATATTCAGTATACACAGGTGACTTCTGGAGGATAGTCATTTAACATTTTTATACAAATAAAACAACATAAATGTGTTCGGGTACGTAACAGTTTAAATGACCAAGGCCAATCCAAAGCACTGCACTGGAATTAATATGCCTCAGAAGAAAAGTGCTGTAAAGTAAGTGAGCCAGAATGAGATGAAATGATTGGTTAGACTTCTGAATTTACAACTGAGTGTGGTCAGAAGAGCGTGTTAGGTTCTGTCACCCAAAGCAGTTAATTTTCAATTCACAAAGCCAGCAACATTCTGAAAATAATGGTGAGACTAGATTGAGATAAGATTAAGCAGGTCTGGAATGTAAGAAGACTACAAATTGCTAACAACGTAGCGTGTGTGTACACTACACTCAAACACTCACATATGGCGTGGGTGAGCTGATAGCAGGGTTCAGCCTGTGAGGCTAATACACTGAAGTATAGACATTTGGACTTGGGCTTTAGCTAGGCTCTGGGACTCTCTGGAGGGGAAGGGTCCCAAAACCCAAGTTCTAGCCTGAGCCCAAATGTCTACACTGTAACTTTATAACCCCACAGCCTCTGCTCTGTGAGCCTGAATCTGTTGACCCCAGCCAGCTCTTGGCATCCTATTACAGGACAGACCTACCCTTTGAATACAAATTTGTTGAACTTTTAAAATGCAGCCTGGCAACAGAGAAATTCTATAATTGTGAAACATGTTGGTCCAGGCAAAACTGATACCTGACTAATTACTGAAAGCACCTTATTAAAATAAAAGGATGTAAACCATTACAAATAATCAAGCATTAACTTTTTGTAGTTTCCACTTGTAAATTGTACCTGTATGATAGAAGACATGCAGGTAAATCACATCAGTTGGAAAAATTAATACTGGAAATCTAGTTCCATTGTGTTGGAAGAGAGAAACCATATCTGATATTAATATTAAAAAATTATCAGATACTAATGGGTTGAGGTTACTAAATGTAACACAATATGGTGTGGAACATGCTCCAAATATTTGTAGCTAAAGGGAATTTGCCAACCAAGCTGGCCTTCAATTTCTTAGTAAAATCATAGGAATCAGTAGGTAATTTTTCAATAATTGCTGAAATAATACTGTTACAAAAAGGTAAGAACTTTTTGTAACAGTAATTAATAAACCCATTGGTCTGAGAATACTATTCTCACATCTATGGATAATAAGGACTAAGTCTTTCTGAGTGGGAAGCCTATTTTGATTTTGCCCATGAATGTGGATACTGAATGTAGTATATCTACAAATTCAGTTTATTTGCGTTGTAGCAGGCTGCATTGCCATTTTGGGCTGTGAAAGTCATCTTGAAGTATAAGGAAAATTATTCTGAGCAAAACCTATGTGCTGTTTTCTTTCCTGTTGAATCAAAGCCTTAAAGCTGCAGTCATTAGCAACATCGTGTGTTAGTTACAAGGGCATATTTCCTGCAATAGGCAAGCATCTCCAACTGTAAATCACCCAACTGTAAACTAATGCATTCCATTGAGATTTCACTGTGGTAGCAAGAATAGTTGGTACTTACATTATGCTTTCCATTTGAAAAGCACCATACAAACATTAATTAGTCCCCAAAATAGATGTGAAGGCGGGAGAAGAGCACTATCTCAATTTTTTTATAGAAAGGCAAAAAACCCCAGAAGATGAATATCGTTCTAAGACACACAGTTAATTGCAAAAATGAGATTAGAACCGGTGCTCAATCCACTAGACCATGCTGTCCCTCTGTGCTATTGTGTGGTAGGGGTGAGAGAAATTAAACTGGCTCTCATGAAATGATCCTTTTATAACTATGAAGGGAACTTTACTTTCATTCACTTACACTAATTTATTCCAGCTTCGGTTGCAATTCAGATCTGTCTTAGTAGTTATCTTGTTGATATTTATCATTAAAAGTGCTGACAGTGCTTAATAATATAATATTTTTTCTTTCATGTAAATTGTCAAGTGAGAAGTTGCCATGTATATAATGGATTATTCCTGTGTGGGGAAAACGGATTTCACCTTCCAATCAAAATTCCCCCGTGCTCTGAACACTGTTCACAATGCCTTTTAACAAATGATGTGGTGGAATCCAGGATGATAGATGGCTGATTGGAAGCCCTTTGACTATTGTGTGTGAATTTAACACCTTTTTAAATAAAAAGATCTGCAGAGCTTTACAAACATTAAGTAAAATTTGCAACAGGTCTGTGAAGCTTTTACAAAAGGCAAAGAGACAAAAGTTTAACTGTTACATTTTCTTTAAAAGAAAATTGCCTTTTTTATTATAGGGTTTTTAGCTTATGCTATTTAAAATTATTAGCAAATGGAAACAATTTCCTGAAAGATTATAAATGCAGTTTGTGCACTGTTTGTGCTATTACACATATCTCCTATTAAATGTCTAGTCTGGGATGAGATAACAGCACATTAATACTAACTAGTGTAGGCATAATGCATAGAAGGGAATAAAAAGACTCGAACAAGCGAGCACATGTGATTAGACTTCTTAATATGTCAAGGAAAAACAGAAGCGTGGCTTTTTTTTGACCTTCATTAACCTCCATTTTCCCTACTATTCCTTATCCACACATTAAAAAGAAACTAGACCTACACATATATTGAGTATTTTCTGAAGACCTTTCAGAAATAGTCTTTTTGGAGTGTTATAGTGTGTAGTCTGCAAAAGGTGTGGAGTGCTACATTAAAAACGTCTGAAAATGAGAGTTGATAATGGAAATGGTGATAGAGCCTGATCATTGTGATCACAAATGTGTGATCTGTTAGGGGGGCACAAATTTCAGCAAAATTATTTTAATGAATTTACAACAGGTATTTAAAAGTTCAAGCCCCCTGTGTAATGGTCATAGTCTGACTTTTTATTTAATGTACACATTTTAATCTTCAGAATTTCTTTTCCTTCTGGTGAATTTGGTTGTGTATCTGATGTGAAGATCTAAGTGTGTTAGCCATTTATTATTCTTGGGCAGGGTTTTCATTACGTAAATTTCCAACAGCATGAACTGGAATTACACAGCTGACATCCATTTAATGAATGGGAAGTGTGTCACCCAAAGGTGTGAAAATTGGAGTTAGCTTCCAGATTCAATCTGCCAAATTGCAGGTGAAACTTCAGGCAGAATTTGGCCCAGGGGTTGAGGACCATATACATGTAATGTGGATTAGATTTTCCCTATGGCAGATACAGTACCCGAGGGGTTAACTATAGCCAGGATACTTCTGAGTACATATACGGAGTACTAAAAATTGACTTTAAAAGAGACAGTAGCTAGAACTCCAGCTTTTAACTCTTGATTCTGCCTTCATACTTATGAACGTGTAATAAAGAAATCATGACTTTCTGATCTAAACCAGAGGCTTAGGTAATGAGCATCAGGAGAAGTTGTATTCAGAAAAGTGACCAGTTTATAAGTTCTCATAATGTTCTTTCTTCCCCCCAGCAGACAGAGAATAGACAAAAAAATAGAGATCTCACAGACAGTTGACTTTTAGAGCTCCAACATCATTTCATGTTAGAGACCAGCCTTTACAATTCAGCTGTTGAGTGAGCTTGAGTTACTGGCCATTGCCATGACTAAATAGTATGGGCCATAATGGGGTGTTGCTATGGTATTTTCCAGATCTAATGATTGTACTTTTAGTGTGCATAGATCACAGCAGGTCTGTTCAGAAGACAGTAAATAATTACAATAAATGTTTGCTGGTCTCTAGGGAGCACTTCAGGTTTGAAAAGATGTACGTTAGGTCAGAGACAGTGGAGATTGCTTGGTGACGTCTAGTCTATTTATCAAGCGGGAGCTATTTTATTGCTTAGTTTTTTGCTCTAGCAGTGAATGGCATAATTAGCAGAATTATATCTGGATATGAAGTGGCCTTAACTGCAGAGTCTAATTGTGTCTCTCTACTCAGTGCTCTTTCCCAGGCAGGCAAAGGGCTCTGTTTCTTTTACTAAAATATGAATGATCCACGTTTTTGCATCCATTAGTAGAAAACGAATAAAGCAGTGTCAGAAAATAAGTAATTGAGTCTCTATCCTTGTCTCTCGCTTTTGTGAAGTTAATTATTTTAGGTTAGTTATTTAGGGATGGTTTAGGTGGCGCTTGATGAGTGCAGGGGACTTGATGACCTCCTGAGGTTCTGTCTAGTTCAAACACTAAGTCTAGACCACGTCAGTCGAGATTGAAATGGCTGAGCCCCTAAAACTGTGAAGAACCACAGGCTTAAAATATAGCATATTTCACATCAGTAAAAAGTGAAAGAAAAGTGGCATTTTTGTAATCAGCTCTAATTAGCTAGGATACCAAGATTCTTCTTGACAGTCTTTAACGAGCAAACAGTCCATCTGATGAACAGACATAAGATTTATGGGAATTAGAGTTATGTAAAATCTGCAAATAATGTATATGTGTTGACTGGATATATTGCTGGCGAACTAGCCATCAGACTTCACAGAAATGACAGGTATTAGCAACATTATAGAGCTCATTATTAAAAGAGAAATTTTACCAACTGTTAAGAAAATCAAAAAATTGTGTCTATTAATCAAGTGGTTGAGCTTTTGTGGAAGGTTAACTTACACTGATAGAAATTAATATCGTGAACTGGATTATGATGTAATTTTGTTTATTTACACTATTTTCATATTTTTATATGCAACATGTTTAATTTATGCTTAAACCAAAGATGATAGACCCAACCATGCACAAGCCATCTGAGAAACTCTAGCTCTGTCACGCTCAGCAAGCATCAAGAAAAGGCATTTTCACCACTATTCCTCCATGTCTCATACGGCCCTCTCAAAGCCATTAAACCTTCCCCTCTTGGCTGACCTATCACGCACAGTCTGGAAACAGAGGAGTAAGAGCAGCAGATTTATCACATTGCTCTCCACTGACCTATGATTGCTCAGAAGATTCATCATCCTATTTTATAAAACAATAAAGAGGAAAAACTTCAGTCAGTCAGTCATGCAGCTTGTTTCCATTTTTGAATTCTTTCTTACTAGCAGCTTTAGCTTGCGGCTAGAGTTGAGCGAGTCAAGCAGGCCACTCAATGCATTGGTTTTAGCATTAAAAGGCTAAGGAGCATATGTTGTGGCCCAGATTACCGTTTGGAGTGTTTATATTTCATTTCTTTACTTTTGAAAACTAATTTCAGCTTTCAGTTACAGAATCTACACCAGTATTTTTTTTTTTACATTGTCCTTTTGTGTCTTATTTTGGCTGCTTTCCTTACAAGAAGATTTACATATATAAGAGCTCAGTTACCTTCATGTCATTTTCCAGTGAAAAGGCATAGATCTCTCATTGGAAATTCAACAATACCAAATTCATTGGAACAAGTTCTCCAGAGAGGTGGTGTCATTCTGTTTCTCTATTGTACACATTTATTGGCTGGCTACCTAAAACCAATTAGCAAGCCTTCAATTTAGAGTACTAAATTGATATGCTAATTAAGGTAGTTTTCTAACTATAAGCAATGATTACCTGTCTCAATATGGGAAATCTTACTAACAGTGACTTTCTTTAGATACAAATTTATGACTATTTGTAGAAAGGCACTTCTTCATAAAGTTTTTATGTTGAGTTTCGTGCTAGATAGCTGAAAAGATAAAGTAACAAGGTTAATACAAAAAGTGTGTGTGCTTACATATAGGGCTTTGTTTACTTGATTTTAGTATAACTTACTTCTGCCTTAAAGCTTTCAGTTCATTCCAGTGATACACTAATGACTTGAAGTATCCCAAATTCTCTGCGTGTGACTAAACAACTAATATTCCACTGTTAGTATATGGCAAGAGCATCTTTCACTCTGGAGTCGCTCATCACTCTGATTGTCTACCTCAGAAAATAGGACAGACACTCCAAACTGATGGTGTGTTCTTTAATTGGATTTCACCAAACGAGTATCAAATGTGAACTCCTTTTTCACTCTACTAATTTTACCGTGGAGTCACAAACAGTCCCTTTAGACCAGTGGTTCTTAACCTTACTGCAGCCTGCACTCCTTTGGTTCTCAAAATATGTTCTCTCACCCCTTTTTAAAAATCATTGAAGTAGATCAGTTCTTTAAACCTAAGATATATCATACAAATCTGGCATGTCTCGCACCCCTAGAAAGGGCATCTCGCAACCCCCCCCCCCCCCATTAAGAACCACTGCTTTAGACTCTCCAGTTTATCTTGCCACCAGACAGACTGGGCTTTGTGATCAGATGGTCCCTTACACCAAAAATCACATCACATTTATATTGTTTCCAGTCCCGAGAGACCAGTTACTTTCCCCAGATCAAATGGTTATCCTAGATCTTACACCAAAGACAGTGCTGGTAGCTAATTCTGTAGCAAACTAATTAAAAGCTGATTAGCCAAGAAAAGAAAATGAGAGTTATTAAGAGGTTAAAGCAAGTAAAATATCTACACAGGTGAGTCACAGTTTGTAACTCCAAATGGTGGCAGTGATGTAATAAACAGCTAGTTTCCAAAGAGTCTTTTCTGGGTACCCAGATTAATATATGGAGATATGCCTGTCTCAGAGAGCTGGAAGGGACCTTGAGAGGTCACCAAGTCCAGTCCCCTGCCCTCACAGCAGGACCAAGTACCATCCCTGACAGATTTGCCCCAGATCCCAAAACGGCCCCTTTGAGAATTGAACTCACAACTCTGGGTGTAGCAGGCTAATACTCAACTGGGTTGTCTCTAGGGATTGCTTGTTTGGAATCTGGTTTACTTCCCTGTAAGAAACCAAAGTGTTCAGTGGTCCAGGTTCTTTCCTTGAATCCATGTGAATAGCTTTTCACAGAATACTACCTACGTGGGCTTTTCTTTTGATGATGGAGAGTGAGGAATGCATTTTGAATCTTAGACTTCCATCATCACACATAAAGACCACTTGCTTTGAAATTAGTTCTTTTCTGTTGAAGTTCTTAGTTTGCATTTCCCAAGGCTTCTTTCTCATTTGCTGGATTATTTAATTACGGGGGTAGACACAGTGTAAATGTTTGCTACTACATTACAAACGGATACAGAGATGTGAAAACAATGCAAGTAACAACCCATTTGTTTTTATGACGTTTAAACACCAAATGCACTCGTATACATTTAAGTCACTTTGAACTATACTAATACATAAGTGAATTAGCTTGGGGTTTTTGCATTAGGTGGTACTTCTACTAGCTTCACAGCATCTTTCATCTATTTTAGCAAAAAATTACTTGGGAGAAAGGGCAAAGCCATTTTACCTAATAGCCACCTGGGAGGTGGCGATGTAATTGCTACCAGAATTATGTAAAGCAAATTGTCAGGCACATTAATCCTGTGCTTCCCCCCTAAACATATGCAGACTGTGTAATAAATCTATTTTTAAGCTTTCCTTATGTACAGATAAAATTTTGTTTGTAAGAAATTGTGGGGCAGCTGTTAGTTGTGTAGCTAGGGAGTTTGCTTGAATTTGATATCAGATCTTATGTCTCTTGCTGAGCGGGTACTAATAGGAGCACAGTGCGCTCAGCTTCTCGTGACAGCATCACGTGGCAGTGATTTGCTCTAAAAGGAGTTATTTCTAAAATTCAGCAGGCGGGTAGGTTGATGGGAGGAAGTTGCAGAACTGGAGATGGACAAGACAGACTCCTAGGAAGAATTTCACTATTAAACATAAGTGTGTGAACATGAACTACAGGTAAAACTGAACATGAACTACAGGTAAAACTCCAAGATATCAGAGATGCTACTGGTGTGCTTTACAGTTGTACATAAGAATGGCTATACTGGGTCAGACCAAAGGTCCATCTAGCCCAGTGTCCCGTCTGCTGACAGTGACCAATACCAGATGCTCCAGAGGGAGGGAACACATCAGGTAATCCTCACATGATCCCTCTCCTGTCATCCATTTACAGAAAATGAAAGGCAAGTGACACCATTCCTACCCATCCTGACTAATAGCCATTGATGGACCTAACCCCCATGAATCTATCTAGCTCTTTTTTGAACCCAGTTAAAGTCCTAATCTTCACAACATCCCCTGGCAAGAAGTTCCACAGGTTGATTGTACTTTGGCATGGTTCTATATCAAGCCATATACATTCCAAAAAAACATAACATGAATATTAACATCTGTGTCTTTAAAGCAACTTTAGTGTCTGGATACACCTTCATGTGGAAAAAGGTGACTTTGAAGGCAGCATAGCTCTCTACTCACTAGTTTCCTTGTATCCATTCTCAAGGATCAGTCTGGAAGTAGACCTGAGGAAGCTTGGACAACCATTAGGAAAAGGGCTCCCTGAAGAGGTGAAAGACTGTTACATAACCCAGGCTCAGCTTGATCGCTGGAGTAAATACAGTAAAACTCCAATTGTCCGGCATCTAGTGGTCCGGCACTCCCGATAGTCCAGCACCAACTGGAACCCGGAAGTGCTCCACCCAGCTGGACAATTGGAGATGCTGTGAACCCCATGGACACTCGCGGCTGAGAAAGGGAAGGAGAGAAGAGGGGAAGGGGATTATAGCCCTGTGATGGGTCTGCCGGGACCTGCACTGCATCCAGCCAGGGAGTGGAGGATGGGGGGGAGGAATGGCCCAGCGAGGGGCGAATCCTCTGCCGTTTTGAAGGAAGGCGGCGGAAGCCCCGCACAGCCACTGGTGACAGGCCAGCTGGGAAAACCCAGCCACCAGCCTGCAAGCAGCAGCGGAGGAGAGGGGGCGAGAGCTAAGTCCCCGAACTTGCCCCATTCCGGCCGCACTCAGCCCTGCGCCGCCGCCGAGAGTTTCCGGGAAGAGAGCAGGCTCCCCACTGCCCCAGACTGCAGTAGTTATCGCCAAGCGGGGGGGGGGGATGGGGGTGGGAGGGGCAACGCTGCAGGACCAACCCGGCAGCACCCCAGCTTCTCTGCTCCACCGCTTCCCCATGTCCACCGCTGCCGCTGCTGAAACTGACGAGCTGTAGGTTAAGATGAGGATTTTGAATTGGACTCAGACCTGGCTTGGGCAGATACTTTATGTCAGGGCTGGGTAAAATAGGGCCCGCAGGCTGGGAGCCTCAGGCAAACTACCTGCTTGTCCCGGCCCCCGTACGCTCCTCAGAAAAGTGGATGCAGGGCAGCTTGTTTTTTTCAGCTGTGAGGCAAGGTGAGGGGGGGATACATTTCAGGTGCTGCCCACACCCCCAGCAAAATCCCGTTGGCCGCTTTCTGTTTGAAGGACAGGCAGTGCACACCACTCTCTCCCCGCCCCCCCCAGGCTCTTATTCACAGAGCACATAGCCCTGCAGCCTGTGCGGGGGTGGGACAGGCAGGGAGACTGCCTGAGAAATGTGCTGGGCTGCTGGCTGGGAGTCACACAGATAAGTCTCCCAGTCAGAGCCTGCCTCTGGCACCCCAGCCCCTCCCTCTTCTAAGCCTCTGCCCCTCCACTCCTACCCCTCCCCATCTGAGCCCATACCCTGTCTTGGATCCAGCACCCCAATCTCCTGCCCCAGATCATAATCCCTCCTGCCCTAGGTCACAACCCAAACCCCTGAGATGCTTAATTCATGTAATAAAAAGTCCAAGGACTCATTTCGATCCTCCTATTCATTAACAGTCCTTTGTATCTCAGTGCAGCTATTCCAGTAAGGACTAGTTGCATTGTTAAACCTTAACAGGATATCTGGTTTAAAACAAGCAAGAAGTCTCATTTTGCATATAGACGTGGTGTGATTTTCAAAGCCTCTTCCCTCTTTTTCTCTTTCTGGATTTTAGCAAGTAAATTGTGGCAGATATGCAAACAGTTTGCAGTGATGGAACAAAATGATGTTGTTGTTTTTTTGAGCTACTGTAGTAGCCTGCCTCTTCGCTGGGTGCCAATGGTGCTGCAGTACAATAAATTGCCTAAAGGGCTATTTGCTGGAGACAGATGGAAGGCCATCCACTTTCAGGAAATAGCTGGTATGGGCTGCTTTATTCCTGTGTAATTATGCTCATGGATGTTAATTTCATTGCTTTTTGCGTGGTCGGTATGCCAGATTTAGATTTTCAAAGTGGTTCATGAACCACAAGAAAAAAAACTTGAAAAATCAGACGAGTGTAAAATATATAAACACATTTTGAGTATGTGGCTAAACAAATTAGCTTCCATTGTGAGAGAACATTCTTGTGGTATTCTGCCAGGAAATCTCATGTAGAGAACCTTTTGTGTGGCATTATGCTGATCATGATGACAGCATCAAGAAGAATCCTGCATCAACTTGTTTCCTGTGTGGTTGGATTTGAAAGATGGTCACAGGCTGCACTGAGAATTATCATCCTCAAAGCTTGCAAACAAGTTCTACTGGAACTAATTTGTGCGCATGGTAAACATACCTTCTCAGATGAACAGCATCTTTGCCTGCCTCATAACTCAGCTGCTTTCCTTCCCAACTCCTCCACCTTTCCCAAATAATCATTTGAGCCTTTTTCCTCAGAGAGCGGCAGCAGCATGGCTCATCTGAGGCAAAGGATAGGAGTATTTGGCCGTTTTTCTTCCTCCTTTCACCTAATATTTCTGTTGTGCTGTGTGAATTTCCTGCAATGCTGCCAGGAGAGTGAAACTTCAAATACCTCTTCCAGGTCCAGGTTTCTTTCAGCATGGAAAACAATAGACTGTTGGAGGGCATCTGGGGGTTTGAATTGTTGTGTTTGCAGAAAAGATCTTCTGCATCCAGGGTCAAGCAGTCATTCTGGTCATATTGCTTCAGAAGACAAATAATTCATCTAAACAAATTAGTATTTACTTCAGCTCTGTGGCTGCGAGGTTTAAATTATGTCATTGGGGAGGATGAGACGCATGACCATATATTTCCACTTGTACCGAGCATCTTAAAACGAGCAACAGTGGATCTGTTTAGTTTTTATTGTCAAGATGACACCCATGTAGTTCTTTGGAAAAGCCAAGAGAGGTGTGATAGAAATTAAAAATACTGAGTGGATTCATGGGCAATATCAATAAAGGGATAGCCTGAGGCAAGGAAAATAATTCCTCAAGACATTGGTTGAAACCAAACAGCCCAATCAATTAAGCTATTTCCTGAGCAGCAATACATGTTGTTACCTTTTGTTGTCCTTTGGAGTCTGTCAATATTAGTACAATTAATCTTCAGAACTGGTATTTCAAGTGCTATAAGCAAATCCTCCCTCCTTCTTTCTTCAACCATTGCCAATCCTGATACCAAATGGCAAAACATTTTTAGAAACCAGCCTCATCTCTGTTGACACTCCAATGGGATTTTAAAGTTAGAGATAGGAAGAGATTATATACTATGTTTGTAAAGAACGATTTATCTGTTACAGCTGCACGAAAAGTTTGATATCTGTAAGCATGAATTGGTTTCTCTGTAATAAGAGATGATAAAGAAATGGAGAAACACTTCTCTTCACTGAGGCTCAAGACTCATTTAAAAGAAGCTGGAAAAAGCCTCGCAAGGGTTTGAATCTTTTCCATGCTCTCAAAAATGGGAAGTTGAGATTTCTCTTTTAATACTAATGTGTATAAGGAAGTTCTTGTTGAGTTGACCAATGTTTTGAACAAAATATTGGAAAGAACGCTATAAAAATTTCAGACTTTTTCTACTTGGATAGTCTCCACTGACCAAGATGGGTCTTGATAGTTACATCCAGGATTTCAAATCTGGGCAGATATGTTCCATTTTGCTATAAAAATACCAGACACTCAGCTTGAAGTTCTCTTTCCACCTTCTCCCCCGCCCCCTGGGGAAACGTTGTTTTAATATCTACCCTTATGGAAACCACCTGCAGAATTGAGTAGCAATTGTCACAGCATTTCTGTAGAATTTTTAAACCAACCATTGTAATTGTACAACAACAGTATAATTTTCTATTGACTTTTAGATTAATTTACATTGAACATGACTGACTTCATCTCTGTCGAATTCTATATAATTTTATCATAAGAGAAGATAAAAAGGAATGACTTTGCTGTCATAGTGATTACCACATTGGAGGCTGCTGACTTTTCAGAGGCTGATTTTGCTTGTTAGAATTAGTAATATAAAGGTGCTCTTGTCATCACATTTGCCTTTTTCCTATGGAGAAAATATACATTTACTTTTGTTGCTGTGAATTAAAATGGAAACTTTAGAGGAATTCTCCAAAACAGCCTTTTACAGCAGAGTGCCTTTGGATATACCTTTAGGAAAGGCCGTGTATTAAATCTTTCAATCAAGTGTGGCGTTACGTTCCTGAAACAAGGGATTGATGACTTGGAAATATGTATCAAACATGATCTTTCAAAACATACTCAATGGGGATTTTCTCTTCCCTTCTGTCCCCATACCACATGTAGGAACTCACAGTGACCTCGGTGTGCAGGTTCTGCCTGTATATAAAAAAGAGAAAAACCTCCAAGTGGACTAAAACAAATATCACCTACAAATCCATTCGTGAAATGGAGCACGTAGTAATGTTTTATATGCGATACTGAGAGTTTAGTATCTAGCCTGCTGTTTCTGAGGAAGTCACTTTTGATTTTTAGGGTGGCCTAGGATATAAAAATCCCATTTAATTGGTTAACTAGTTAAACATTATGTTTAACCGGTTAAACAATTCAAAGGGGCACAGGCAAAGGGGCCACACCAGCACCATTGAGCTGATGCACCCTCCCCTCGCCCCCCACCGCGCGCAAAGACTGGGCCCAGACCCACTGTGGACAGGGGTTGCTGCAGATGACTGGAGCATCCCCTGGCTGCAGTGGGCCCCCTGCAGGGCTGGAGCAGCCTCCTGCCTTCAGCAGGTGGGGAGCTGCTGCAGTCCCAACTGGTTAATGGTTAACTGGAACTGGCAAGCATTACTGGTTAACTCTTCACACCGCTATGCAGTATCAATCCACTTCAGATTGCATTGCAACTGGGGCAACGCTAATAGTTCACTCTCCTTAGTTGGATGCTAATGACGTCATTTGGTATTGCAGTGTATTTGCGCTACCTCTAAGGTAAGGCTTATCATTGTGCCAGCAATCTGGGTAAAAGGAGACCTATAGCTCCGTGTTGACTACATAAGAACATAAGAATGGCCGTAGTGGGTCAGACCAAAGGTCCATCTAGCCCAGTATCCTGTCTACCGACAGTGGCCAGCACCAGGTACCCCAGAGAGGGTGGACCGAAGACAATGATCAAGCGATTTGTCTCCTGCCATCCCTCTACAGCCTCTGACAAACAGAGGCCAAGGACACCATTTTATCCCCTGGCTAATAGCCTTTTATGGACCTAACCTCTATGAATTTATCCAGCTTCTCTTTAAACTCTATTATAGTCCTAGCCTTCACAGCCTCCTCTGGCAAGGAGTTCCACAGGTTGACAACACGCTGTGTGAAGAAGAACTTCCTTTTATTAGTTTTAAACCTGCTACCCATTAAATGACTAAGCTGTGCTGTAATTCAGAAATGTCACAAGCTATTCTAATGTGAGGTTTGTACTGCAGGTGGTGATTGTGGTAAGTAGAGGAAAGGATGATTTCATTCCAACGGACTGAGTCAATGTACGCAATGGTGTATGTTGGAAGTGGCAGGTCCAGGATAGCCTTAGGGAGCTGTATAGTGCAGTGTTAATTTATTTCCTGTGTCTACTAAAAGGTAAAATGTGTTTTTGCTTTGATGGATACTGACTAAATGTGCAGTGGTCCCAGTGTGCTGACTTTTGAGGCCTTTGGCAAAATTCCAGTTTGGGGAAGTGGTGTACTATCCGTTGTCTTACTAGGAGCATGAACATAAATCAAACTGAGGTTGAAAGGAAATTGGAACCCTGTTGGTGTCCCCGAAATGAGTTTCAAAGAAGTAGTTAGTTGGCAATATGGTATTATGGATAGGAAAAGGCATTGGACTGGAAGTCAGGAGGCCTCCGTTCCATTCTCAGCTCTTGCACTGACTTTGTGTGTGACTGACAAGTCACTTCATTTTCTTGTTCCTTCCTACCTTTTAGGTTGTCTGCTCTATTTAGACAATCAGCTCTTAGGAACTTGCCTGTGTGTGTTTCAGCATTTGTACATACGATGTTTAGCAAAATGTGCTCCTGATCTTTGTACAGGGGCCAACGGAGGCAAACAATACAAACAATAATTAAAAAGCAATTTTCTAAGTTATTTTGTTTATTTATACACTTTATAGTAAAATAAATTGAGCTTTGTAAGAAAGTAAGCTAGAGTTTTCAACAAGGTCCCTCACTGTCTAAATCGTCAATTGCTATTTTTATAATGCATATTTCCCAAGCAAAAAAGATCAGTTCACATTATGGCTACGTCTAGACTGGCATGATTTTCCTGAAATGCTTTTAACGGAAAAGTTTTTTGTTAAAAGCATTTTTGGAAATGAGCGTCTAGATTGGCACGGGCGTCCGTGGCCAATCTAGATGTGCTTTTCCGCAAAAAAGCCCCGATCGCCATTTTCACGATCGGGGCTTTTTTGCGGAAAACAAATTTCTGCTGTCTACACTTGCCCTTTTGCGCAGAAGTTTTTCGGAAAAAGACTTTTGCCCGAACGGAAACAGCATAGTATTTCCGCAAAAGCACTGACAATCTTACATGAGATCGTCAGTGCTTTTGCGGAAATTCAAGCGACCAGTGTAGACAGCTGGCAAGTTTTTCCACAAAAGCAGATGATTTTGCGGAAAAGCTTGCCAGTCTAGACACAGCCTATGTGTTCAGCTATCCTATATTGAATTATTTTTCTGGCTACAGTGAAAAGTTAGGACTTCTGATTTCATAACCAGAAGAGTTTATGAAAGTTGTTTAGTTAGCAAAGAATTTTGCCTGTAGCTGTTTCCTATGGAATATAAAGTTTTCTCCTAGTGTCAATGAATTGTGGATCTTTTATGTGGATTTAAATGCATATGCCAGAAGAACCTCTGAAACCCTGGTTTGTTTTTCCCAAGAAAGCCCTAGGAGTATACCTGACAATCTTGCATATAGGAAAATAAGTATATTACAAAAAACAAACAAACCTCAAACCCTTAAAAACTGATGAAAATACAGCAGCTTTTTTAATGTTGTGAGCCTGCTGTACAAGTATATTAGATAGCTAGAGATTTTTATTTGAAAAATATGAATAAAGTCAACTGACTAATGTGCATAGACTTAAATGTAGAAAATGCAACTGGTAGGTAATGAGCCAGTAAACTGGTTTTTATGGTCCGATAGAAATAAAAAATAGCAGAGGAATTGATTTTTGTGGTATTGAAAAACCATCTAATTCAAGTATTTTCTATTGTTGTAAATTGTTCAAATAATATAAAACAACAAAACAAACATTGTTATTCAATCTTCCTTGTTTCATATAGTTTTGGTGGAAGGCATTCTTCAAAGCAGTGCATAACCATGTTATAGAGAATCATAGAATCAAAGAATACGACAACTGGAAGGGATCCCAAGAAGACATCGAGTCCAGTCCCCTGCACTCACGGCAGAACCAAGCATGATCTAGATCATCCCTAATAGTTATTTATCTAATTGCTATTAAATATCTCCAGTGATGGAGACTCCAGACTCCAGTGTTTAACCAGCCTGACAGTTAGGAAGTTTTTTTCTGATGTCCAACCTAAACTTCTCTTGCTGCAATTTAAGTCCATATAGAGATGAGGTCCCTCAAGGTGGGCTAATCCTTAGGTTTACTTGATGGTTTGTGTCACTTTGAAGACTCCCTGTGTTCTGTATTCTCTTCTGAATTGTTTTTCCTTAAACTATTGATAACTGATGGGCAAGTACTGTCAATGATGCTTCCTTGCAGACTTAAAAGCTATTTCAAAAGTAATAGATATTAGAAAACTTATTTTATTTCAGACATTTTCAAGGAATACAGATGGTCAATTTAAGTGCATGCATTTTTTATAAATTGTCCTACTAAGACTGTTGAAATCTCAGCACAAGTAAGACCTGATGTGCAGCATGAGATACCAAGAACTTTCTTCCATTATCCCATTTAAGCTTAGCATATACTGTATATATGGTGCACAATTAAATTACTACATTTACCTATCTCTCGAGATGCCAACATATCATGAGGTGGTTTATAAACTTCACTAACCTGCAAAGTGATTCTGATGTAATGTTTTTGTACTGTGACCCTGTGGATCATCATTTGAATTTCTCTCTGTTAAAATGGACTCAAATTTCCTGTCCCTGATTCATTCATTCTATCTATCTATCTATCTATCTATCTATCTATCTATCTATCTATCTATCTATCTATCTATCTATCTATCTATCTATCTATCTATCTATCTATCTATCTATCTATAAATGTTTGAAGGGTTACTAGATAAAATATTATTTTTCTTTTAAAGGCATGTTGTAAAAACATGAATTTGTTTTCATAAGTGTAACACATAAATCTAGAAATGTGCTTATTAGGGCTGTTGTTTACTTGCAGTTAACTCACAAGATTAATTGAAAAAAGTAATCATAATTTAAAACATAATAATGATTAATCACACTGCTAAATAATAGAATACCAACTGAAATTTACTAAATATTTGCAGACATTTTCTACATTTTAATATTGATTTCAATTACAACACAAAATACACAGTGTACAGTTCTCACTTTATATTATTTTTATTACAAATATATGCCCTGTGAAAACGATAAACAATAGCATTTTTCAGTTCACCTCATACAAATACTGAAGTACAATCTCTTTAGCAAGAAAGTGTGATTTACAAAAGTAGATTTTTTTCCCTTTTAGTTACATAATTGCACTAAAAACAAAACAAAGTACCATTTTAGCACCTACAAGTCTATTCAGTCCTACTTCTTGTTCTGCAAATTACCAAGAATTTTCTTTACATTGATGTAAAATACTGCCACCTGCTTCCTATTTACAATGTCACTGGAAAGTGAGAACAGGTCTTTGCATGGCACATTAGTAGTCAGCCTTTGAAAATATTTACTGCTAGATAAGCTAAACATTCATATGCCCTTCATGCTTCACCCACCATTCCAAAGGACATGCTTCCATGTTGAAGATGCTCTTTAAATAAATAAATAAATGAATAATGCATTAATTAAATTTGTGACAACTTCTTTAGGGAGAATTGTACATCTCTTGCTGTTTTACCTGCACTCTGCCATATATTTCATGTTATAGAAGTTTGGATGATCATGACCCAGGACGTGTTCCTTTTAAGTACTCCTTCTCAGTTGAATTGAGAAAAAGAAAAGCAGGCAACAGTGTGAGATTTCTAAAGATAGCTAAAGCACTCAACAAAGGTTTAAAAATCTGCAGTACCATCCAAAATCTAAGAGGGATGAAGTGTGAAGAAGTCTTTCAGAAGTTTTAAAGAAGCAACATTCTGAAGCAGAAATTATAGAACTCAAACCACCAGAAAAGAAAATCAACTTCTGTTGGTGGCATCTAACTCAACTGATGAAAATGAGCATGCATAAGTATGCCCTGTTTGGATCATTATCAAGCAGAACCCACAATCAGCATGGACACGTCCTTGGTGGTAGAAGCAAGAAGGGAACATAGCCCTGCAAATCCAGGGATATCTGCTTTTTATCCATGGGTATTCTCATCCACAGCTCTTTTTTGTGGATATGGATAAGGATGTGGATACAAATTTTGTATGTAGAACCCTGCAAATCTGCGGATATCTACTTTACATCTGTGGGTATCCATATCCACAAATGTCAATGCGGATATCCATGGCTCTTTTTTGTGGACAGAAATGCGGCTGCGGATACACATTTTGTATCCACATACAACTCTACATATGAATCTTTAGTGCATCTGGCATGTAAATATATTGCAACACCAGATACAACACTGCCACACAAATGGTAACAAGAAGCAGGACGCATTGTTTCCTGCAAGTTGTAACCAAATTTGTTTGAGTGATTGTACCCTTTGTATTCTGTGTTGTAATTGAAATCAATATATTTGAAAATGTAGAAAACATCAAAAATATTTAAAGTAATATTCTATTATTGTTTAGCAGTGCAATTATTCACGATTAACTTTTTTCTTTGCACGATTAATCACAATTAATCTCTTAGCAGCCCTGGTGCTCAAGTTGCCTAATAGTCTAAATTCATCTAGAAATGAATAATGAAAATACTTAAAACTTGAAAATAGAGTAACTTTTTCTCATAAGATGTGTAAGCCATTTACAGATATAAGCAATCTTCTATATAAAATCATAGAATACTAGGACTGGAAGGAACCTCGAGAGGTCATCGAGTCCAGTCCCCTGCCCTCATGGGATATGTAAACAGGCAGTAATACACAGAAGAATAAAGCTAAAGAGAAGAGTATGATGTGCTTGTCCAGTGTACTGAATCTGTCATTAAATACACCTGGAAAAATGCTAAAGAGCAACTGTGTCATTAAGTGCAAAAGGCAGGTTAGTTAGGAGAGGTGTGTTCACTAGCACATAATAGATGAAATGTTGTTACGCCAAGTTTCAGGATAGGTGTTCACAGGGCCAGATACTGAGAAGCTCCCCTCTTACATGGTCAACATTTTTAACCTGTTCATGTTATGGCTTGTGAAAACAAAAGTCACACAGAGATTTCATTTGTTTCGAAGCCAGTGTTGTTCAGAGTAGTTTTGTGTGAGTATTTTTATTTAAACAAAGCAGAAAAAATTGCAGCACTCAATACCAGTGTGCTAGTTCTAAGAGTTATGTTCAGACAGAGAAAAAAAGAGTCTTGTGAGTATAGTGAACAATAGCTTCACTACCAGGTTTAGGGTATGTCTACACTACAGCGTTATTTCAAAATATCTTATTTCGTAATAGTTAATTCAAAATAAGTTATTTCAAAATAACGCGTCTACACAAAATGCATTTTGAAATAGCGTTTTGCTATTTCGAAATAGCGTGTGCACACTGAGTGGACGCTGAATCGCATTTAAGGCCGGCCGGAACCAGGTTCGGCAGGGCGTTAGCTCAGGAGTTACTTTGTGTGGCTGCTGCCTGAGGCTATGAGGCCTGTGCTTAAAGGGATCCCCCTTCCCCCGAGACAGCCAGTTCTCAGGTTTCCCTGCTTGCTTGCCTACCTTGATGAGGGACAGCAAAGCATTTTGTCTCTGTGTGCTCTGGTTGCCCTCATTCGGGACACCACAGCACTGTGCAACATGGAGCCAGAGCTGCCCCTGGGCACTCTGGTGCTTCTCATGGACGTGCTGCTGCGAGCCTGGCTGCACTTTCTGCAGGCTGCCATCCCGGAGGTCCATCAGGGGCTGTCAGTATCCAGGAGGCCCTGCAGGAGAGCTTCCACCCTGAGAAGCACTAAGAGCCTCCCCGGTCTGTCCCACTGGGGGCTTGTGCCTCATTCCTCCCTCATGTCCTCCCACTTACCCCTTCCTAGCCCCCCTTCCTGATGTCAAATAAAATACATGTATTTTCATGAACACAAACTCTCTTTATTTAACAAAACTGGGGAGGGAATGAAATTCTGGTGAGACTGAGGAAAGGAGGCGGGAGAGGGGAGAAGAGAGGGTGGGAAAGGGGAGGGGGAAACCTGGGAGGAGGGTGCTGGAAAGGGGGAAGCAAGGGGAAAAAGGGGGAGGGGAAGTTCAGGGCTCAGTGTTGGGCGTCTCGCCGGACCAACTTGATTTTCAAGCAGGCCTGCTCCTGGGTTCACAGGCTGGCAGCTATCCTGCCTTAGACGGCTGCGTTCCTGCATCTAGTGCGGAGATCATGGATGTTGGGGGCATCCCCCCGAAACCTGAATAAGGTCCATGATCTCCACCCAGCACCAGGAAGGCACCCACGTTCTCCAGGCCCTGGAAGGCTCCTGGGAGCTGGCAGACTGCTCCTGGGGAGCAGTGGAGGGCTGGCTGCCAGTACCTTGCTGGCTTATGTTTTGGGGCCACTGAATCGGGGCAGTGACTGCTGGCCCTGAGCTGGCAGGCTTGGAGCTGGCACAGCACTGTGGCCAGAATTAACCCCTTCAAGGACTCTGGGGAGGGGGGAGGGAGAGGAGTGTTCTTGGTTGAGGCTGGAGTGGTCACCAAGGCACCCTGGGAAGGCCGGAGGCCCCCTATTTCGATATATGTGTCTACACAGCACTTATTTCAAAATAGCTATTTCGAATTTGGCATTATTCCTCATGGAATGACAGTTACCAGATTCGAAATAAGCGCTCCGCTATTTCAAATTAATTTTTCGAATTAATAATTAATTCGAAATAGCAGTTTGGCTGTGTAGATGCTAGTAAAGTTATTTCGAAATAACAGCTGTTATTTCAATATAACTTTGCTGTGTAGACATTCCCTCAGAGTGGTTTAATTGATGAAATAATTGCCTTTTTGGCTGTATTATGTAAGTGTCCTAAATAATTGGATAAAATCATTTAGATTGCCATACAGAATGTACAGAACAATGAAAACTGTTCACGTGGGACTTTTTTTTCCCAGACACTAGATCACTAAAATGGATCACTAAATAACTTTCCTTCAGAGCACAGCACAGAAGTTAGTCTGTGCCATGGCTAGGAAAGTCAATAAGGGTATGTCTACACTACCCTCCTAATTCGAAATAGGAGGGTAATGTAGGCATACCGCAATTGCAAATGAAGCCCGGGATTTGAATTTCCCGGGCTTCATTTGCATAAAGCCGGCCGGCGCCATTTTTAAATGCTGGCAGTTCGAACCCCGTGCCGCGCGGCTACACGCGGCAGGGAGTAGCTAGTTCGGATTAGGCTTCCTAATGGAATTAGGCCTCGTGGAATGAGGAGTACAGCTAGTTCGGATTAGGAAGCCTAATCCGAACTAGCTACTCCGTGCCGCGTGTAGCCGCGCGGCACGGGGTTCGAACTGCCAGCATTTAAAAATGGCGCCGGCCGGCTTTATGCAAATGAAGCCCGGGAAATTCAAATCCCGGGCTTCATTTGCAATTGCGGTATGACTACATTACCCTCCTATTTCGAATTAGGAGGGTAGTGTAGACATACCCTAAGTTAAGTGAGCTAAGCAGTGTGAATTTAAAATGATAAAGCTGGAAACTGCCATTAATTAGGAGATACGCAGACTTTGTTAGTTTCACAAGACAAATAAGAGATTTAAGTTAGCGGTATCATTTTCCATTAGTTGTCATGAATAACTTTTCTTTTAAAAACATCATAGCTGAACAGCATAAACCAAATAAGCATCATAAGTAAAACCATTATGAAATACATTGTAAAGAACCCTCTTAAAATTAGACTGATGGAAATAAATGAAACAATCTATGATAGAGAGGGGAAGAAAGCAACAAAAGAAGAAAATGCCAACAATGTCCATACCATGCTGATTAATTAAACATTCTCAATGAGTTGTTAAAAAACAGAGATCACAGATAAATTGAAAGGGAGAATGGGTTATTGATCAAAGGGCGTACACTGCAGCAAAGGTTTAATTGCCTGCTGACTTGCAGAGCAATGATGGGATTCCTAAAAATGTCATTAAAGAACAGCAGATACCTTTCATGAGGATCATAGAATTTCCCACTCAAAGGATTATGGTCAAGGTGGATGGCACATTGCAGTGTGGGATTTCTCTTCCCTTCCTTAGAAGTCTCTCTTGCCACCCTTTGTTCATGACTGGATACAGAATTGGGTGGCTGGATCTTGAGTTCAGTCATCTGTGACATTTCTTTCTGTTGCTCTTTTCTTGCTGCATGTGAACTTATGACATCTTAATTTCTATCTGCAAAAGATAAAAATAAATGTAGCTGAGTTCTCGCTGTGTGTCTTCAGAGAGAATGTCATGGCAGGCTGGGGAAACTTTGAATAGCTGATTAAATATTGGAGTAAAATGGGCTGTTAGGTTGTCAGCTTGTGAACCTGAAACTTTCACTCTTAAACGTTTCTAAAGAGCACACTTCATACAGTCCCAATTTAAGAATAAAATGCTTGGTTTCCCTTTTGCTTTTGGTGCGCTCATGCACAAGCAGCTGCTACGTTTAGTATGGCATATCACTGCTTAAAAGGCAACTCTTTAGAGCAAGCGGCTTGGCGGAGGGAGTTTTCACTTCTGGTTGCGGGTCAGTAATAAAAGGGGATAAAGGTTTGCAGCCCCCCCAGGGTGGATCTTACAAAACTGTGGTGTTGCAGAGGAGTGTCTAGAGGGAAGGCACAATGATTGACAGCCTGGGGATATAACAAATAGTTTCAGTATGGCTTGGTAACTGAAGCCGGGAGGGCAAGCGGTGGGAGAATTCCAGCTATGTCATGGGAAATGGCCATGGCCAGCATTCTGATTAGCAGCAGAGTGCAAATCCTCTGGGTCATTGCCAGGGTTCAGGAGGGCGAAACACTGCTGCGACGTCAAATTGTTGCCATATTCCATGTGTTAAAAAAGAGTGGGCTGTTTGGTTACTACCTATTGATATTGGACATGCTGTCATTACAGTGCTGCTAACATGCACACACCAAAACTGCTGGGAGACACAAGGAGGTGGGGGAAAGATAAAGTAAGTATCTAGAGCATCAAGGAAATCCATCAAACATGAATTACTAACTGACTTGTCTTTTGTAGGATCTTCAGCTTGTCCTTCATGATTATCGTTGATTTTTCTCTTAGGAAAGCCACATGCTGTATTAGTAACATTAGTTTCTCAGTGAATCCTTACGTAAAGATTTGACTTAATGCACTCAAAGAATAGGGAGAAGCATTTTGAGAATATCTTCCTATAAATATCACTAGCATAATCTGCCAATAGCTAAATTATAAAGGCTTATTTTAAAATTGTATATAAACTAAACAGACTATTGTTTTAAATCACTTTGTATAACTAAATTATGCCAATGCTTACCTATATAATTGATACTTGTGCACACACTTGGCTAAACTAGTGAAGGTTCAAGATTTAGGACGTTATGATTTATAATTGGATTTGATTACAAACTGCCACAGTCTCAGGAGTAAAGTTGTTTAAATCAAAGATCTATGTGCCCATGCAGTTGTTCTAAATAGCTATGTGTATGGACACTTTTTTCCTGGATTAACAGTCTCTTTTCTCTCTTTAAGCTAAACAAGAACAGGAACTCTTATTCTAGGATAAGCGTATCCACACATGCAGTTATTCAGTTAATAGATATTGAGAAATAATTTCTTGTGGAGTCATTTAGGAATAGCTATCGTGCTTTCAATTCATGCTTTGCCTCAAGTTTCAAGTGTAGACAAGACCTAGGTTTATTGTTCAGAGATATGTCTAGTACAAACAGACAAGTGCTTTTTCCTTCTGTCAATAGTTTTCAAAAACTATTCCAAATAAAAAAGCATGAAATCTTTCCCCTTCCCCTTCTTCAACAATAACACTTAAAAATGTAGTTTCCGTAGAAATGGCAAATTTTGTAGACAAGTTTTGTATGATTTTGTTTGTTTGGTACTAGAATCCTATTTGGTATGTTACCGGTTTTGTGAAGGGTCACCAAATGTGACCCTGACAATATTTTCACTCGGCCATACAAAGCATATGGAGTTTGTTTTGAAGCTGGATGTAAAATTAATTGTAACTGCTATGGGTTATAATGTTTGATTGGGTGTCTCATGAAGAATTTAAGCCTAACTCCTGTTGACATAATGGAAATTAATCTGCATGAAGGTGTAGGTAGTAAATGAGGTAAGTGATTGAAAGGTTTATATACACTCCTAAACTGGGACCAATTTAGGTGAAGAGTGGAGTTTGGTTTTACTTGTTATTTTGTACTTATTTATGTGAAAAGTGGTTGGCATCATGAAGGCTCCCATCCCCCTTTCAGGAAACCATGGAGATAGCTTTGTTTGATGTGGAATTGGAATACAGTTGCCTGATGTGAAGGGGTCCACTCACCTCTTGTGAGTACCCTCGAGCAGGTAAACATGTTCTTTTCCTTTCCAGCTTTGTGCTGCTCACGGTGCCTTCCGCCCTCATTCGTGGATCTTTGGTGACTGAGCCCTCTACAACTAACCTCTTCCAGGGTGCAAGTCCACCAGGAACAATCACAGTATTGTCTCTTGAGCTCTTCCTGCAGTCCTCCCTGGGCTCAGTCTTTAATTAGTTCAGCAGGGTCTGTCACAGGCCCCTGAGTTGGACTAGCTCTCAAATGATCCCTGCTTGTGACTGGGGCAGTGCCCCCACGGCTAGCTCTCGGGATACTCTTTACCAGATGTCCCAGCTCCCCGGCCTCTACTGGGCCTTCAGTCCCTTCCCTGGGCTACTCCCTTGCTAAGGGCTTAAGTCATTTCCTCCATGGCTGGTGAGGTGGGGGACCTGGGCCCTTCCACTGCTCCAGGCCTTGACCCAAGGACCTATCAATAGCAGCCACCTGCTATGTCCCTTTTCACTCTGTTGCTACTTCTCCTGTTCCCTGGGCCACTTCCCCACAGCCCATGCGCGTTCACCTTCATCCTTACCCCAGGGCTGACATCCTTCTTGACACACGCCTGCAAGCCAGGTGCACCTTTCTTGCTCCTTTGGCTCCTGCCAGCAACTGACTCTGCTCTGTCCTTTTATAGGAGGCTGCTGCACTCTTATTGGCTGCTTCTCCAGAGCTACTCAGCCTGGAGTGGTTTTCCCTAAGGTTAGGCATGGTGGGACCAGGAGGCCTCCATGAGGGGGCCTCTAAACCCATTACACCTCATTTGTAGCCAGATATTAGCTCTAAGAAGTGAGGTGGCTTTTAATTTTGTAGGCTTCTTTGGAATATTTCTTTTCTCTTCAATGTGCGCCTGGAGATAATCACCTGAGCTAAAGACACTGTCAGCAGAGATGAATGGGGGTCACAATTACACTACACATATCAGGCTTTGTATTGCCATTAGATGGCTCTTAAATTAGGTTAATCAGCAAATTAGGGGTTTGCAGTAACATTGTAATCTCCTGTCAAGTACAACTAGATAGATATTTTTGCATTCCCACTCTCACTGCTACAGTCACATTCTTGCTGCACTGCCCATATAGAACAGAGGGGAAAAGTGACTATTTCTTCATCTCAGACTCCAAAACTGGGTCACTATGTGTGAAAAACAGGGTGCTGGGGAGCCAGCTGAGGTGACTTAGGGTGCGCTGCGAGAAGAGGGACGGCCAATCCCCGAAGCTGGTGGTTATTCTAATATTTATATTCACTAAACTAGCACAAAACAGCATTTGTATTACCTTATCGGTCAATCACATAGTTCCTTTAAAATTCCCAGCTTCCACCCAGACACCCACTCAAATAAAGTTCTACCAATCTCAAAGGATCAGATACATTAGCTGCTGGGCCAACAAATACGATAATAAGACTTTATCCCAAATACACATTGATAGCCAATTCTTATGAACTAAACTGCAATTTTCTTAATAAAGAAACGAGGGAGAGAGAGAGAGAATCGGTTCAAAGATCAATAGACATACAGACATGAAATCAATTCTTGTGGCTCAATTACATACTACAGATGCAGATTTTATAGTTGCAAAAACTTCTTTTAGAATTTAGTTCATGGTTATACTCCACAATCTGTATCCAGGGTGATTCCAGCTAATGGCTAGGACCTCACTCCTTGTGGCTTAGGTTTCCCCTGTATGAAACCTCAAGCAGATCTGAGACCCTGAGATCTCTTTTCTTATGGCTTGTAACTTTCCCCAGGTGCATCCAAGCAGATGAGACAAAATAGACTGTCAAAGAAGACTTTATAGCTTTGCACCAGCCTCTTAGCCTGGGAGAGTACAATAGGCTTTTGATGTAACAACATGGTAATTGAACAGGTAATAGCATAAGGTAATTTATCCATTAAACAGCTTATCACAAACTTTAAAGAGACATCTTGACAGTGATATTATGTCACCCAAGATTAATCTAAATGTTAATATTCCCTTTTGATCTCCAAATCAATAGTTACAATGATAGACAGGTAATGTCTGTTTACACAGTTAGCATCTAGAAGATAAACTCATATAGTATTACCTCTAATTTCTAACAGCAGAGGTTTGCATTGTGAAGTTCTAGTCTAACTAGCACTGAATGGACCTAATTGCCATTTACAGTAAAAGCTTTGTTATCCGGCACTCTGTTAACCGGCATTGTTAACCCAGCCGGTTAACAAAGTTTGAATTTAACAGAGTGCCAGAAGAGCTGCCAGCCCCGTGCCTTGGAAGGAGGCTAGAACTTCAAAACACAAGTCTCCTCCCCCCAGAGCAGAGCCGGCAAAGGGTGCTTTGTTATCCGACATATTTGGTTAACCGGCAACTGCTATTCTCCCTGAGCGTCGGATAGAAAAGCTTTTACTGTAAATGCTTTTTCTTACATGCCTCTACAGGTTGACTCTGGATCATTTGGCCTGGGATTGTTTAACCCTTTCTGGTCATATGTCCTACTTGGCCCCAATATTGATGCAACTATATTAATGTGGTTGCAGCCATGATTTTATGGCCGCATCTTAATTGGAAAATATCACACCGTGGTTTTACATATGAGGTAAAAAAAATCTCATATGATATACTGTGGGGGAATTTTAGGAATGAAAAGTAAGGGGGCCTAGTTATATCTATTGCCTGCATTGAGTAATTCAGAAAAGATGCTAATAGTAATGCTTCCCTAACTTCTTCTGCACAATATTAGGAATTTTATTTACTTAGCTTTTACCAGTCACTATGGCTTACTTTCAGCTGGTGGGATTCTTTTGTTTCACATTGATGAAACACTCAGCTGACCTTTTTGCTTGTAGGTATGCTTGCATAGTATTTTTCATTGCTTCCTGTGTGAAAATGGATGAGATTGGTGATGCAGAGAATACAATATTCCTGTGGATGTGGAAATAGCGTTAGCGTATGTAGTAGCATCTGTCCTTGTTATTCCCTTAACACTTCTGTAGACGGCACAGAACTTTCCTCTTAATCTTTTTTCCCAAATAATATAAAGTAACCATGTATTTCCTGACACAACCAAACCCTTACTTTACTTTAAGTTATGGTAAGAGAAATCCGTATACCAAATTTCAAGGTTCTAGCTCAGTTTAGGAGGAGTTCTTGAGAAGACAGACAGAGAGACAAACTCTCTCAAACATACAGTAGATTAGTGTTTGAGATTTAACTAATACAAACGTATTAGTAACACAGTCTCATAAGAATTTAAATTCTTCAAGTACAGTATTTGCTGCTGCATGTAAACCCTTAATTGTTAAAGAAATAATTACAGTCAGTGCTTTGTCAAACAAAATTCTGGGGTTCATTAACAGACATTAAACAGAAATCAGAAGAAATTATTTTAATCATTATGTTACAAGAGGAGTCCCATGTGAAATACCACAATCCATTCTGGTTATGTTAACAGGAAGGGGAAGTGTTGCCAAGCACAGCTGACGTAGATAAATGTTTCAGAAAGATGTGCCTCATAAAGCCATACAGAAAAGAGACAGAATCCCCAGGAAGGTGAAAGGGGCTGGCTGGGGGGCCCCTGCCTATCCGGGACTGCCCCAGCCCCAACCCCAAACCTCCTACCTCCCAGGCACCCTCTAGAGAGTGTGGTGGGCTGAAGCTCCCCCACTCCCCACAGATTCTTATGTGGGACATTGCTAGTTGTTCCCCTTTGTTAGAGAGTGAGGGTGAAAATTCACAATTTGCTGCATTCCTCACTCTGTCTGGGGAGCAGATGCACTGTGCACTTTGCTCTCATTCCCCAGGACAGGGACAGGGAAAGGGAAGAACAAGCAGCCCTAGTATGAATCTTGGGGAGGAAGTTCATCTCCCCTACGTGTGCATGCGCACGCACACACACACACACACACCCTCCCCTGCCCAGAGCTCCTCCTCACCTCTGACTCCTGCCCTCCCCCACACACGCCCAGTCCTCTGCCCCTGAGCCCCTCCTTAAGGACCTAGCAATGTTAGTGTAGCATGTAAAAAAATAGTTTGGGGGAGCTATTACGTTGATCATTATTTGGTGTCCTTGGTGATCAATGGCTGAAATAACTATTTAGCCTCAGTGGATATGGGATGTAAAAAAGGCAGTGGATGTTAGTGATGAGGTTTCATATTCATTGCCCTTCTCTCGCACCCAAAGCAAATTCATATGTTTCCTGAATTAGACCCATTTTTAACTAGGGGAGATTGTATGGTAACACCAGGCCCAGAAACCAAGGTACTCAATGATGTTGTGTGTTTATGGTGCAGGTGGTGCAGGTAAGCGACAGTAAGGGTGCGTCTACCCTGCACCATTTTTCCCGAAGAACAGCTGTTATTTCAGAAAAACAATACTAGCGTCCACACGGCAATTGCGTTATTTCGACAGAAAGTTGAAATAATGAACTTTTTTTCCCGACGGCAGTAAACCTCATTTCACAAGGAATAAACCCATTTCCGAAAAAGCTTTTTGATAGAGGGTGTGTGTAGATGCTCCACTGCTGCTATATCGAAATAGCTCCTCACCAGGCCCATTCTGAAGTTATACCTCCCCGGTGTCCCCTGGAGCTCTAAGTCGAGATAGCGCATCCACATTAGGGGAGCCTGCATCGGGCTAATTTTGAGGCTTTGCTGTAGTGTGGATGCTCTATTTTGAAATAAACTTCCAGACACACTTATTCCGAAAGAAGCTTACAGTGTAGACATTCCCTTAGTGACTACACTTCTTTTTTTGCGGGTCTGTATTTTTGGAGAGGTAAACAGAATTAGGTTAGAATGGTCTTTAGACTTTATGTATGTGAGCAATAACCCCTGCTGAGGACTGGTATTTTGAGATGATAGATATTAGAGAGGAATCCTGGAAATCCTAAAAAAAAAAATGGATGGAGTGTGGCAAGATGCCAGTGTGGAAGCAGATGAATTTATAGGACTGGAGTTAGGAGGATGCTAAAAAGTGCTTGGTTAGTATACTGATGAGCTCATCACAGAAACATCGATCAATGGGAAGACGGGATTTGGGGGGCAGTCTCTGGAGCTGTGGAAGAAGTGAAGAGAGGGACAGACAGTAGGAATGGAGAGGAAATGGGGCAAATAGCAGCTGTATTTAAGTCGTTCTCATCCAACAGACTTTAAGAATCTGATATTATGGCTAAACTTCTGTCCAAATAGATCTTCTTGATCAAGGATCATCTCATCCCTGTTGTCATGCGAGGTAACATTTCTGTTATGAAATATGAGAGACAGTCTGTGAAAACATTTGAAGATAGATTGCTGTAGTAGGCTTACAAAACAAATCATGTGGCCTCCCCAAGTCATACGTTAACTTGCTAAACAATGTAATGACTGGAATGTAGAATTTCACTGGAGTTGACTTTAACTGTGACATTTTTGTGCGATATTGTATGTCAGAAATATTTTGATTTTAGATTGGAAAAAAAGCGAGTGTTGGCCTGGAATAACTGAGTGAACAGCCTTGCAATATCTTTCTATGCTTGCAAAAACTGGCACTTAGCCTATCATCAGCTCAGATAGTAATTACAGGAAATATGCAGCTATTTGAAATTGGGCAGAGAATGTGGTGAGAAATCCGGGGCCGGTGAAGATCTTAATATAGGTATGATATTTTTGTCCCTGTTATGAACACAATTTGAACATAACATTTGAAACTGAGTAAATGAGTAGGAAAAAGGAATAAAAAATGAAGTTATCAAGGAGATTAATGTTAGTGGGGAATGGTCATCTGCCTAACAAAACCAAGCTTAAAAACACCAAAGGTGGAATTCTGTTACCTCTATCAAGTTGTAGTCCTGCTTCACTTTTTCCTTTATTAGTTTCCAGGCTTGAAGTAGAGAATCTAATATCCCAATATTTAGCAAATGAAGTGCCACAGTAAAAAGAGGAAAAGAAGAGTTGGAAAATGATTATAGCAGCCTCTTGTCTGAAAACCTGGCAGGCAAGTCATATGTTGCAAAAGCTCTGATCATATTTTCATGGCAGCCATACCTGCACACTTTTTGTTATTTGTTAGCTTTGAAAGCGAGTTAGGTTTACAAAACCAGCAGCTTCGAATGAGGCTGTTTCAGTTTCTGCAAATACGGAGGCTGATGTGTGCTCAACGAAATATTAGGAATAAAAACATAACTCTTTAGACCACTGAAATGGTAATAAAAAAGAGAAAGAAGGAGATTGGGGAGGAGAGACTGCACTTCACAGAGGGAGATTGGCTATAAAGTGTACATTTAATGAAACTGCATGCTGCGCTCAGAGATGGATATATTGAAGACAGAAATAGTGTGCCACTTACAAACAAGAAAAATCTGCTTCTGTTTAAATACAAAGCCTTACTTCACTCTAGCTACCTTGCTGTAATTGTGGTTACTCTGCGTTATGCTTCCCAATCTGTCATCTCAGCAGGAGAGTTCACAATGTATGTTAGAGACTCTCTGTGGAAACCCTGCAGTTTTATGTGGTGTAAGTATACGTTCCAAATACTCAGAACCTGTCTTCCGCATTTCATGACACTTACCTGTTGGTGGAAGATCTAATCTCCATTGGTCCTGAACTTGCTAAAGACAAAAAAATTACTGTCTGTAGCAGGAGCCACAAATTATTGGAATGGCTGTTAGTTTCAGGGAAGTATTGGGAACATACAGACAGCATATGATAACACAAAAGACTGAAGTGTCTTAGTCCAGATGGCCAACATGCTAACTACTTTCTGCAGCCACGATCCAAACTAGGGATGTAAGCGCATAGTTGGCTACTCAACTAGCCGATAAGCATAAGCTTATCGGGAAATCAGGTGTATGAGAGGCAGCAAAGGAGGGAGGGAAACAGGAGCCGGTGCTAGTTATTTTGAAACAGTGTTGCAGTGTAGACGTATTCATAGACATGCCTTTGGAATTAGATCTGATTTTATCAACACAACTAACAACTCCAGTCAGGATCAGCTGTAATTGGTCTGAGCTTCTGGTGCCTCAATTGCTTCAAAATATAGGCAGTATTACTTGCTGTGATATGCCATGCAGCTCTGATTAACCCTAAATAATATAAATCTAAAAAGGAGCTCTTAATATGTTTGCTGTGATTTTCCAGCTTAAACACATGATCATTGTGTAAATATATAATTGGTTCAAATGCCCAATCTATTAATGAGATATTATTATCAAAGCAAATAAATGTTTGTTATATTGGCGCATTAAACTGTATTACTCTCAGATGGCTAACTAGTGTTATTTTTATTAATTATGTGTTTAATAAACAGAATACATAATCACAAGTGTCTACTCACAAGTAAGACATTTATTTTAAATGTTTGTTAATTAAAATCAGTTTAAAGAGTTTAATTTTGATTAACTGTTGTGTAATTTTTAACTTTCAAATGGCAAGATATTAAAACAGTTGTTATGCAAACTTGGCCAATTCCTCTTCTACAGTCATACCTTCCTGCAGCCCAGATTCAGGCTAACTCTTGAGTCCACATTTTTCAAGTTAAATATCATTCAGAGACAGGTCAACTTGTTGACTCCAGTGTGCGGGTGTTATCTATAGCACTTCCTCCATCTATCTGTACTACTTTCCCTAGTTGTCTAACTCAGCCTTGATAAAGGATTTGTCCAGCTTTTACTCCAGACTGGGATTTAGATCATTAGCTGACTAGAAATCTATGTGTGTAAGAAGAGGTAATATTAGTAGGGCTTCTGGCATAATAAAGAGAATAGCTGTAGTAGTGTCTCGCCATTTGATTGGGAAAATGTGCTCGCAGTACAGTAGATGGAGGGCAAGTGACAATAAATGTCAATGAATCCTAGAGACCTCTCTTTTTCTCTAGCCCTTTCATGTCTTTAAACTGACCCCACGGGCAGACACGTTTCTCACCCTTCTTCTACTCAGCAATATGTATACCTTGTATGTTACATTTATATCTATCTAAGATACACGAATGTTCCTTCTTTATCTTTTTCCCCTGCCATTTGTTAAGGTAGGAGGAAAGAGACCCATGTGTATCAAATAACATGAACTATATGATGATGTGCCATGGCTATAAAGGCTTTAACACTACGCCTATTTATCAGTTCTTATTTGAAATTGATTATCTTTTGTTAATAAATAAATGCATATTGTAACCTCTGTGCATCACAACTGAAAAAAATACTTTGACACTAACTAATTTGTTTTAAATGGAGCAATTTCCTGAAACTGCACTTAAATGGGACATATTTGTCAAACTCATTGACAACAAATACGACCTCAAAGACAACAATTGTTATGTTAATATTAAGTAAAGGGAAATAAGCAATGAATAAACTTAGGTCATCTTGTCTTTTCTTTTATTCTTTTATTCTACCTCCCAAAGAGTGTGAAAAGTTACTGTAAAGACAGGGAGGAGAGGGTCCCCTTTTTTTTTAAAGCAAAGAACTACCAGTTAAAGTAGTTCATTTTTCGGTTTGAATTTATTTTAAAAAGTGCTACTAAATGTAATCTGGATGTTTTGGGAAAAATACTAGAGTGACTGTAGTGCAGGAAAATTATACCTGCATTGGTGAGATATGTCTTTTGCATGCACTCAGGAATGAGACACTGAACATCAAGGTCTAATTAAATGAACCATAAACTTAATAAATCAATAAAAGTAAGGAGATTCAATCACCAGAGCTACCAATAAGAAGCAGTCCAGTGTAGATTAAAATTACTTGACCCTTCCAATGTGAAAAGTCTCAATCACAATGTCGGGGAGTCTGTATAGACATCCTGCATGGCTTAACCCCATCATGCCCAGCTTCATTGGATATTATTTTGTAAATTGGGCTTGTGCTAGAATTCTCAGTGCAACTGTTGAAATAAAAACATAATGTGCATAATACAGTACCCAGCACTCTGGGGGTGTGTCTAGACTACTGAGTTTTGTCGACAAAAGTGGACTTTTGTCGACAAAACTATACCTGTGTCTACACTACCGCTGAGTTATGTTGACATAATGTCGACAGAACTCAGCAGTTTTGTCGACGCTGGTAAACCTCATTTTACGAGGCATAACACCTTCTGTCAACAGAGTTCTGTCGACAGAAGGTATTATTGCCTGTAGGGTTGCGTCTAGACTACAGGGTTTTGTCGACAAAGCAGCTTGCTTTGTCGATAGAACTGAATGTGTCTAGACGCTCTATGTCGACAGAAGTTTTGTCAACAGTATCTGTCGACAAAACTTCCGTCGACAAAACCCTGTAGTCTAGACATACCCTTGGTTGCTGGAAGGACATTTCAGTTAACACACTAATAAACAACAACAACAACCCACACAACAAACATCATTCTCATCATGTGGCTAACATGCTTTCCTAACACCCTAAAGCGATTGACAAAAGCCCACAGGTGTATAGGGAAACCAACAACATTGATCAGACTATGATGCCAGGAGGAGGCAGGAGCAGTTGCAAGGGGACTGTGTACCCACACTTAAAAACGCCACATGGTCAAAAGCTTGACTCCCTGTAACTGCTCATGCCCCCCCAAAAAGGGGGGGAGGGAGCATAAGGGAGGGATGAAGTTCCATTTCCCTTGGCCAGCTACATCCCTCCCTCTCTTGCCCCCACCCAGTAAAGCAGTTAGAATGTTCTGATAAACCTACAAAGGTTCTATGACTTTTCCAGCTCCCTAGGATCTTTTGCGAAGGCTTCTAATAGTTATTAACTTTCAGTTGCTTTAAGGGCAGTGGGTGTTTAAACACTAAAGAAGATGGTGCTATCCATACACATCAGAAAACCATTGTCCTTCAGATTGCAGTACTTTTGAAACAGACTTGGATTTTGTGTGACTACAGCAGATGAGAAGCCTTTTTATATATTTCCTCACTATGTTCTCAGCTCGGGTAAAAGATAATATGTGTATTTGGAATAATTGCCTTTGAATATCTTTATTTTCACATTTTTCAATGCAGTTAACAGACTAGCTTTCCCTTTACAGTCCGGAAACCATTCTTTACACCCATCTATTTTATGTTCCAATTTAGAAGAAACAAAAGGTTTTCTGAACATTCTCAGCATGTGTACAAAGAGTGTCATGTATCTAAAGTATTTTAAAAAGAAGAGTACAAATCTTCCATCATAGAGGCACACCTTTGCAAAACTGCTCCCCTTAAATGTTAAATTAGTTTTCCTTTATGTGCAGATCCATGGCTCCTAATTGCAAAATAGCTTCATTAAGAGGCAATTAATTTTGCACCTTAGAGTGGAATGATGATAATTATAACCTCAGGACAAAAGACTCTGATTAAACATGATCATTTGGTGTGTAAAGACTGCACGTCTATGGATTACAATGAGCAAAATGGAAAGTACGCAGAGTTTTACACAGACTGGTTCTTAGAAGCTATTGGTTTTCTCTTTCTCTTCTATAAAAGCTGCTGCCTTTGAAATCTTTTGACTTTATTAATGTCCATTCCTTAATAAAAGGGGAACAGTTATTTATTTGAAAGGTTTATGTGCTGCTGGTGCCCTTTATTTTTTCAAGCTCCAGATTTTGCTGTAGGGCAAGGTTGGTTTGTTTCTTCCCTATACATGTAGGAAACTGGTGGGCAGTTAGACTTTTTGATGAATTTGCTGCTTGTTAATCAAAAAGTGAAGTCTTGTTGCATGATTTTGACAAGCATCATGACTGTATTTTTAAAGCCACAAAACCTGTCAAAATGGTGGTCATGCACATAGTTTAAAGATTTGAATTGATGCAGTTAAGAGAGGTAACTGCAAGAGTTGCTACTATTGATTAGTCTAACTACAGCTCATAACTAATGGCTGTGTCTAGACTGGCCAGTTTTTCCAGAAAATCAGCCGCTTTTCCGGAAAAACTTGCCAGCTGTCTACACTGGCCGCTTGAATTTCCGCAAAAGCACTGACTTCCTACTGTAAGAAATCAGTGCTTCTTGTGGAAATACTATGCTGCTGCCATTCAGGCAAAAGTCCTTTTGCACAAAACTTTTGAGCAAAAGGACCAGTGTAGACAGCTCAGATTTGTTTTCCGCAAAAAAGCCCCAATCGCGAAAGTGGAGATCAGGGCTTTTTTGCGAAAAAGTGCGTCTAGATTGGCACGGATGCTTTTCCACAAAAAGTGCTTCTGCGGAAAAGCGTCTGTGCCAATCTAGACTCTCTTTTCCAAAAATGCTTTTAACGGAAAACTTTTCCGTTAAAAGCATTTCCGGAAAATCATGCCAGTCTAGACATAGGAACGTGCTTAACCTTATTTGTGTAGGTGTTTTCTGTCTCTCAGGGATTTTGGAATGAAAAATCCAAAATTGTATGTTTTGTAGAAGGCTACTGTATTTGCTGGGCTCAAAAAGTACTTTGAGGATTGTTTGAAAAATAGAAATATCAAGTCTTAGATTAAAATTTTGGTCTTGCCAGAATGGTTAGGGGAATTGCACATTATCAAGATCAAATACAAATTGATGGCAATGGGAGTTTCTGATATTTTAATGGTCTAAATACATCCTTGGAGAGCTTTAATTCTTGTCTCTTGTTAAAAAGTTTAATAGCACTTAAAGGTTTTAATATCAAAATAGTGAGGAGCTTGCAAGGTTCTCTTATATAATTAGGAGAAATGTAACATGATGCCCACTAGTTCAATATTACAAATTCAAGTAGGCTTTGGCGCTCCACATCAATCAGGAAATTTGCTAGAGGTGACTTTGACCCTCAGGCTTTTAAGAGATTGCAGACCCAGAAGGGGTTGAACTTAACACCCCGTACATTAAGAGAAAGTGGTAGTGATTTATCTGAACCTAACGCAGTAACACGGATGTAACATTAAACATCAAGTGACCCATGAGATTTCAGTTACTTTATAAAGTGTTTCTCTAACATATGGTATCATCATATATGAACTGGTTTATACAGTTTCTCAAAATACCCTTGGAGGCATGTTAATTATCAACAAGAATACATACATTATAATGGCCTGTGCTAACATGACTATAAGTTGTGGTATTATAAGAAAAAGAACTATGGTAGCTTAATAGATATTGGGTTTCAGGCCAGAAAATAATAGGGTCTATGTGTGTAATTGAAGCAAATATAGGGGTTTATAGATGAGCTCCGCCATATGAGGCTCTATTTTGGCAGATGTTCTTGCCATTGTAACCGGATTTATATAATATGATGTATAATATGCTGTAATATGCAAGTAAATCCATCTGGCAACCTTTTTTCCTGATTCTGTTTCTCTGGCCTTGTTTTCTGTAAGTGCAATTTGTTGTCAGGTTAACTTGTGGCCAGAAGTTCAGCAGCTGATCAGACAACACCCATTAATAAAATTGGGAGCTCAGAAGAGATTCAATGAAAACTAGCCACTTCACTTTACTTGATTATATTTAACTTTATTTTGGTTCTCAGCATGTCAGTCATAGCTCACAGGACCTATCAGCATTATTTACCTGAACTTTTTGGCCATTGAGTCCATTACTAAGTAAAAAGAATAATTTCTGCTGATTTATTAGTTTAGCAAATTTTTGATTGAATCAATATTTTCAGGTAGACGTGGCTTTCGAGAACTTATTCATTGTTTATAATTTGTCGAGTGCTTTTCTTAAGTGGTCCTTGGCTAGTGGATTGTGAGAATATTGACAGTATTTGCAATACCTTATATGAATGATGCTGGATAGTTTTCAATTGTAGAATCACATTTATGTTGGATTTTTTTTTCATTTACCAACTCATAATCCTTTTCGTAAGCATTCTCCAATATCGGTGTATCACTGATTGTTTCCATAAACATTCCTGTGAATATCATTATTAGTGAAGATTTATCAAAAGCCAGTGACCCATAGAACACTAATCAAGTCAGAAGAAATCCATTTAAATATTTACATTGTTTCTGAGATATTGGCCCAGCTGAAAGGAATACTGTATCCCCATCACACACATGCATTGTAATGTGAATTTGTACCATTCAGAAGTTGGGGAGCACATACCTAGTAGTTCAAATTCTAGGAAAAGAGCTACATGAATGGGCAATAAAAAAATCCAGAAGCGAAGATCCGTTACTAAATGAGAGGCCTGGTTAGTGCAGCCAGATAATTGGAGAAGCTGGTTTCTAGATAAGCCAGACTTCAATCTTGAAACAAATTTTATTATTATCAGATATTGCTGTTTAATCCATGGTTGTTCTTCAGTTACTAATGTAGTACCATCTGTGAAATTGTCCCCACTTTTTTGTGTTGTTTTTAAAATACATTAAAGAGATATTGTCTTAAATTTAGGGGATTGGTGCCAGTCACTCGTTCTTTGTAAGCCTACTAAATTTCAGATTCTTCACAGAATGTCAGTTCAAGACTTGGTTTAATAAAATCTTTCAGATCTCTAGGTGCTGACTGACCTTTTCAACTAATAAATCACTGCAATATAACATTGAATATAGAGAGTTTGGATACATAAAGCCCTGTCCTATGTCAGCTAGTTGCTAATAATATTTGTCTTTTGTTGAGTGAAAATTCCTGCTATCCATCACACAGGAAGGGGTATTAATTCAAGTAATTTCTGTGTGATAAACTATTGCCTGGCTATTTGCAGAGTTCAGTGACACTATTCTTAATAACAACCCCTTTCTTTGATCAAAGGGGCATGTATGTAATCTTCTCACGTTTATGTCTTTTTAAAAGAACCACCAAGTAAACTTTAATTAAATGGACAAAATTATACAAGCAGTATGCCTCCTTTTCACAGCTACACCAGCGGCAGTTGGGGAAAAATTATAAAAGCCTGCTTATGTGTGACTATTAAATTGTGGGACCATTTCTATGCTAATTGACGAGGGAGCCAATGATGTGTATTTGCAAATGATTAGTCTCGAGTATCCATTGGCGTTATTGGAATAGGAATTGACCTGCTGGAGCAGCAGTCACTCCTCTGGTACCGTGTTTATAGTTGCTAATAACAGACACTTGAGGGAAAGATGCTGGAAACTGCTCAAGTTCTAGCATTGGCTCCGATGACACTTGCCTTTTATCAGTTGTACAGTCATGAGGGCCATGAGCTGATATCATGCAGCTTTTGATGAGGCATATCACTTACCTCAGACATCTTCCTAGCATTACCTCCTCTGCAGTGACTTCAAACTGAGTCTTTAAAAACTCTGTTTAGGGTGGTATTTTCCTGTTAATCTGACTGTGCTACCAAAATACAGGAACACTGCTAAGCTCACTTTATCCCCCAGCTTTGGTAATATAAATATAAACTGCAGCCAGACCAAAGCACATGCCCATAAAAAAAATGTAAGATTATTTTCCCTGAATAGCCTTTGTAGAATCACCATCATGCAGAAGCAGCTTTCTTCTGTTAGCATTTAAGTCCTCACCCATGCTTACTCAGATGCTCGGAGCATGTCATGTCTAGGGATTCCCATTCTGCCCTTGTCTCCCATCCCCTTGGCCTCATACACACACATACCTACCTATACCTCCTCCCTGCCAGACCCCACACTTCGCTCTGCAAGTGTCTTCTGGTACAAGGCAAGGCAGCTAGACACGTTGCTCATCAACTTTTGCAACATGCAGCCAGGCCTCAAAAGGAATTTAGCGCCAAACTACCACATGATGTCTCTAGCAAGCACTCTGTCTCCTGGCACTGGAGTTACATGATGGAAAGAAAGCCTCATCTAAGATATTTTACAAACCTTGCATGTGCACCTCCCTCCCCCAGTACTAATAACCCTAGACATTTAAAAACCATTACTCAGAACCCCGGACGTTGACTCAAAAATGGATACACAATATATATTTAATCTCATATTTTTAAGCAATTATCCACAACCATGAGGATTAAAGTAACTTGACTTGCTTTTTATATGCAAGCCACGATTGTTATGTAATCACATGGCTACAAGAGGTAGGGCTTTAAGGAAAACATCAAACTTCTCAAGAGTAGCATCGCGCACACTCGCAATCCAATCTGAAGATGCTAAGAAGAATGAAAGGGGAAGTGCCAGCAACATTTCATTGTAATCAAAAACACCCCTGTGGTAGGGACGGGCAATATTGCTTCCACAAACATATATTTTCCTACAGCAAAATGCAGGACAATGTAGCACTTTAAAGACTAACAAGATGGTTTATTAGATGATGAGCTTTCGTGGGCCAGACCCACTTCCTCAGATCAAATAGTGGAAGAAAATAGTCACAACCATATATACCAAAGGATACAATTAAAAAAAATGAACACATATGAAAAGGACAAATCACATTTCAGAACAGGAGGGGGATGCAGGGGAGGGGGGAAGGAAGGAAGGTAAGTGTCTGTGAATTGATGATATTAGAGGTGGGGAGAATGGAATGTCTGTGAGCTAATGGTATTAGAGGTGATAATTGGGAAACTATCTTGGTAATGGGTAAGATAGTTTGAGTGTTTGTTCATTCCTTCCCGGAGAGTGTCGAATTTTAACATGAATGACAGTTCAGAGGTGTTAAAATTCGACACTCTCCGGGAAGGAATGAACAAACACTCAAACTATCTTACCCATTACCAAGATAGCTTCCCCAATTATCACCTCTAATACCATTAGCTCACAGACATCCCATTCTCCCCACCTCTAATATCATCAATTCACAGACACTTACCTTCCTTCCTTTCCCCCCCCCCCGCATCCCCCTCCTGTTCTGAAATGTGATTTGTCCTTTTCATATTTGTTCATTTTTTTTAATTGTATCCTTTGGTATATATGGTTGTGACTATTTTCTTCCACTATTTGATCTGAGGAAGTGGGTCTGGCCCACGAAAGCTCATCATCTAATAAACCATCTTGTTAGTCTTTAAAGTGCTACATTGTCCTGCATTTTGCTTCAGCTACCCCAGACTAACACGGCTACATTTCTATCAATATTTTCCTACAGTGTTTGTCACCAAAAGATTACAGCTTTATGTTAATGTTTCAGAGCCAGAAAGTACATCCCACTTGTTTTTCCTTTGTGAAATTCCATCAGCTTGGACAAACATACCAAGAGCAGCAAGTTAAACCGTTCTTTCATTTTTCATAATATCAAATGCCATTTACAGATATGACAATCCATTTATTGTAAAGCCATAACTTTTAATGAAGTGTTCTAGCTTGAAAAACAAATCTACTGGATTTTGTTCATCAGCTCAGCACCTTAGCAGAGGATAGTCAAGGAAGTAACTCCTACAATATTTGCTAAGGAACAAACATGAATAGACCACAGGAATTTCAAGTCAGGAGACAACTTCGACTCCTGCCACTGGCTTGCTGTCACACATTGGATAGTCTTTTCATCTGTCCCTGCCTCCATTTCTGCTCCATCTTGTCTATTTAGATTAAGCCATTTGGGTCAGGGACTTTCTTACTTACCATGTGTTGTACGTGCAACAATGGCGTGAGACTGTGTTACCACTATACAAACAAATGATCTGAAAAACAATGCTTAGGAAAGGCCAAGTATTACTAAAGTGCAGTAAAGCGATGTGCACGCAACATTGACTGTGAGAGTCATGCGCTCCCTCTGCATCCAATCAAAGCACTGCTTCGGGTCAATTGGCCCACCCGCAAATTCTAGTTATGCAAAACTACCCTATCCTAGGAAACAATCTTTGTGACAACAATCTTGCAGCCCTCTGAGATGAAGGAAAGCCACTCATGCAGCTCACTCACTAGCCTTGGAGGACCTTTCCACTGCTCTCTTCCTGCTCGCTTCCTGGGACAGGGTAGCAGAACCCTGAGGCCTCTAGCATGAGGCTTTTCAGCTTAGTCCACCCCCTCACAGACATAACAGAAATTGAGAAGTTGTTAAGCCAACTGAAACTCACAATGTTTAGTTTTGTATTGAGTAGTTGCTGTGCCCAGTTCAGTAAGTTAGGATAGTTTCTATGTCACAATCAAAAGAATGTCACATTGTGTGTCCTTAAAGAGTTAAATAGCAGCTTGACACCAACCAGTCCCATTTTTATCATTAATGGCTGCTAATGACTGGAATGGCAATTATCTACGGAAAAACAATATGCTATAAAGGATTTTTTTTTCGCTCAGAGAATTGGATCTCTGGTTAGGCTACTGATATTGGTTGAAAAAAGAATTTGGTGGAGAAAATCCCCAAAACACAATTGCACATCTCACCTTGTATGCATTTATTTAGGCACTTTGCAGAGGTTATTGCAAAAAGTTACTCTAAAGGATACATTTTTATATGTGTTCAGGCTGGAGACAGGAGGTGCACACAAGAAGATTATGCACAACAGTGCAATAATGAGTAGATCCTGGTGCTTATGGCCTGAGTTTTGTGCAACAGGAAGTCCCCTTCCCAATGTAAATGTAATTAGTTGATTACAGTTAAGGCCATGTGTTAAGAGACAGAAGCCCAATAGCATGCATTGGCTTGTGTAATTATCCTATGAAATAGAAGCTTGTTTAGAGTTTGGTCAGTCTATATCAGTTATTACATAAGAAATTGCATGGTGGATCAGACCAATCGTCTATCTAGTCCAGTACTGCTGGACATTTACCCTTTAAGCTTAAGTGAATTACTTCTGTATCTTCTGGGATTCCTGACCTTTTAATAGAGACATCTGTAAAGTCTTCCCTCTCTTGATGCTCCTCCTCTTTCCTGTTCTCATCTCTCCTCGCCTCCCAAAAAAGAAAAGATCACATAGTAAAGACAATATTTTTTTTCTCATGACTGTAACTGATGGTTGGGAAACTGAAGCACATTAGTGGATTACTTGAAACATCTGAATCACCGAGTCAGACTGTAACTGGTTAGCAGGAAGGAAACCTAATTAGAGATGACAGGTTCAGGAATACAATTCCATTGGGAACACCATTCACAGGGAGCTGGCTCAGAAATCCTGTCCCTTGATAGCATTGTTCAGTTTGTTGTACACATGTTTTCACAATTAATGTTTTAGATTTTTTTAATTTTTTTTAGATAGCCTAATTATGACAGGCCTATTTATATATTTCTTCTTGGTGTAAAGTCTTTCAGATATTCCTCTACTGGATGGCTGTGAAATATTTTATGCCCAGTTCTGATTGCTTTTTTCACTTTTTTTCCATTTACAAGCCAATGAAATACAGAGGTTCTATGTAGCAGTAATTCTCCTTGGCATTTCCTGCCATGTCTACACTACCACTTATGTAGGCAAAACTTACGTAGTTCACGGGGTGGAAAATGCACCCCCCAAGTAAGTTAAGTTTCACCCTGGTGGTGTGCACAGGAGTATGTCAGCAGGAGAGTTTCTCCTGCAAATGTAGCTACCACCACTTGTTGGGGCTGATTTAATTATGTGGCTGAGAAAGGTTTCTCCCATTGTCAAACATTAGCTACACAAGAGGTCTTACAGTGGTGTAACTGCATCTGTGTGGTGGCATCCACTGTAAAGTTTCTAGCATAGATATAACCTAAATCTATTTGTATCTGCTCTAAATGACTCACCTACACATTAAGAAGGAGGTACCGTTGTATGGCTTGCAGGAAGATCCTCTCCCTCCTCCCCCCTCCCAATTATGGGAAAAGCCCTCTTTTACTTGGATTAGGTAGATCAGCAACCACCTTCCCACCTGTGGACATAGATAGATACCAGGTGTTGGTTGTCATGACCCACTGTGGCCATTGTATGAATCACTCCTTTGTTGATGGGGGGAGGAGGGGGCTACAAAGTAATTTTTTCCTTCATTGTCAGATTGGCCGAAATGAGGTACTGGGTGGGGGTTGTTTGTTTTTGCCTACTCCACAGCTGGCTGGGGGCTTAGTTATGGCAGACATAAAATGGCTTTGCTAGATATTGAAGACACAACTCGTTCCATACGTCCCATGCAGGTACGCCATAGGAAAGGGACATGGTGATCTGATACTTGGTAAAAGATGTAAAGGAGGAGGTGTTCTCTAAAGGAGAAGAAAGGGGGTAGGGGTTTTCATGGCTCCTCTAATTGGTATGGCAGGAAACCAATTGACTGTTCTCCTTTATTAGGGCCATCCCATCCATAGGATGGTTCGGGGCAGACACCCTAGGCCCCGAGCTTTTGGGGCTCCAGCTGTGGCTGTCTCAGCCATCATATTGCTGGGACCCAGGACAGCCCAGGGGATTACGAAAGTCCCTGGAGCAGGAAGGGGGGCAACAGGGTTCCCCCCCCCACACACACAGCAGTGGGAGCCGGAGTGACCTGTAAGCCCTTCTCCATTCTGCTGAGTGCAAGCTCCTGGCCTGCTGCAGCAGGAAGCAGAGAGCAGCTGAGAATTGGGCTTGATGCTGCCATGCTGATGCAGCAGGCTGAGAAAGAGCAGCTGCCAGGTCACACTGGTTCCTATTGCCATAGGGAGTGTGTGTGGAGAGGTCATCAGTAATCCCCAGCTCGTGTTGCTCAGGGGTGGGGCCTTTGAACAAGGGGGAGGAACGGGGTGGGTTGGGACTCTCCTATGGACGTCCTTTATCCCCTCTTTAACCCTCATTTGAGAGGGAGGAGTCCCCAAAGTAGGTTGTCTTGGGATAAAAATGGGTTAAGGGGAGAGCTGACAGCAACAACTCCCCCACCCCCACCCTAAGATGTATCTAAATGATTACAGAATTACCTACACCATACTCTTTTATCTGCCAGGTATTCTGATATTTAGTAACAAAATTTCAGCCTAATTAAATCACATCCAGTGTCTCCCATCCTTCTGGCATAGCTGGACAGTTAACTGTGAGAACATTTGAATTTTAGGTTTATTAGTGTATGGTGCACACCAAAGTTACATGTGCACAATTTCACATCATAATTCTCAAGAGCTGACTCCATGTGAAAGGTGAAAGGAGGTTAATCTGTCCTTAAATAAGATTAAGAGTAAGCGGCAACATGATTCAAGTCCTGAATATAAGCAGAGACAAATATACCAGGAATGGGATTATTTAGTTTGTGCATAATGAAAAAACTAAGGATCATTTTTTATTTTTATTTTTTAAAGCAGGAGCAGTAAAAGTATCCGAATATTTTCTGGTAGTGGAAATGTTTGAAGTGAGGCTAGAACCAGGCGGAACACACTATGGTTTGTATTTGAAAAAGTGCATTGCTGCAGTAGCAGCAATAACCTCAAATTACTTTCTATGGGTATGTCTACACTACCCTCCTAGTTTGAACTAGGAGGGTAATGTAGGCATACCGCACTTGCAAATGAAGCCCGGGATTTGAATTTCGCGGGCTTCATTTGCATAAACTGGGTGCCGCCATTTTTAAATCCCTGCTCGTTCGAACCCCGTGCCGCGCAGCTACATGCGGCACGAACTAGGTAGTTCGGACTAGACTTCCTTGTCCGAACTACTGTTACTCCTCATTCCACGAGGAGTAATGGTAGTTCGGACTAGGAAGCCTAGTTCGTGGCACGGGGTTCGAACGAGCAGGGATTTAAAAATGGTGGCACCCAGTTTATGCAAATGAAGCCCGGGAAATTCAAATCCCGGGCTTCATTTGCAAGTGCGGTATGCCTACATTACCCCGCTACATTACCTTCGAACTAGCGGAGTAGTGTAGACATACCCTATGAGATTTCATGTTACTTTTTGTAAGAATGGATCACAAAGGTCTATATTTTGCATTTCTTACTCGTGTAATGCTTCCCCCAAAGCCCATGTGATATTTTGTTTGCATAAGGATTGTGGAACCTGACTAACTCACTTAGGGTACATCTACACTTTTATCTGCCAAGTACTTCAAAACTCAAAATAAGACACACAATTTGTGCTTTGCAAATTGCGTATCTTATTTCAATTCTATTTGAAAATAGCTTATTTTGAAATTTGGGGCATCTACACAGCACCAAATTTCAAAATAACACACTATTTTGAAACTTTCCTTAACCTTGGGGTCTTCAAAGTATTTGAAGGCTTCAATATCTGAGATATAGGTGAGAGGATTATTCTAGGAGGGGTGGGTGAGATTTTGTGGCCTGCACTGTGCAGGGGGTCAGACTAGATTATCATAATGGTCCCTTCTGACCTTAAAGTCTATGAGTCTATGAGTCTATGAGCTGAAATAGCATGCCCGTTTTTTTGAAAAATATTTTGAAATAACAGGCACTTGTTAAGACACAGTGCAACTATTTCGGGATACTTCAAGTTACACCAGCCACTTTGGCTTTGTATAGTGCACAGTAAATCTTTGCAAGCTGTGGCTATGTGTGAAAGCCATGTGATAAAAACAAAGTTAATTGAAACCATAAGAATTATACTGAAAGTCACTGAAATTCCGTTGAACACCTTGTTACACCAAATAGCTCATGGCATCTCCATAGATGAGAAAATATGAAACTTGGAGATGAAGGATACATAAATACTTGTATGAACAGATTACTGGGACCAGAACTGAGAAGAGAAAACTTCCCTTTGTTCTGGATTTGTATCACAAGATTTCCCCCCAGGATTTAGCAGTATCTGGAGCTAAGTATCACTAGAGCAGAAGCAGCCCATTTGATAAAGGCATTTGTATAATATATTTCAATACTTTGCTAATCGTATCTTGTGGGCTGTCAGATACTTTTATAGAATGCCCTCTCTTTTTGCTGAGAGCTTCATTCACCTCCTAGAGGAGTGGGGTGCATTGTGTGTACTATCGTGCGAACCAACTATTGCAACCTCTCATGCATGCCTGTGTTATAAACTGACCCTCCTTAAGAGACGTTGTATTAATAAGACATTGTATTTTAAACATTGATGGAATAGGATTGTTACACACAGAATTTTTTTTAAAATCTGTTTGTTGGAACAGCTTGCGTTGTGTTGGTACAAATTGTCTGGCGCATATATAGGTCTCCAGCTGAACGATAATCAGTTATGCTGTACTAATTATTTTCTTGCGTTGTGTACATCTGACATTTAATTACAGGAATAAAATTATGTGCTGCATTCTCTTTTTGCCCCCTGTTACTGCCTGACAAGTAGCTTTATTTCCTTTAGCCTTTCTTCACCTGCATTATCTCAACGCCAACTTGTCATCTGCAATAGAAATGTGTTTCCATGACAGCTTTTCTCTAAGTCGACATTGCCTTCAAGTTGCAGACAATAAGAAATGTAAACAGTTGACATAGATGCCAGTTTTTTCTGGGGTTTTTTATAGTCTTTAGAAGAAGAGTTCTCCTGTCAACCTTGACTGATGTTGGGCTGAAAATTTTTCCATTAATTATGAATGGTCCTTTTTTCTTCTCCATGGAAACAGTCATCTTTGTGACACTGCTGTTTTGGAGTTGCTGTTGTAGTCTATCTGAATCCATATGGGGACAACTAAAATACCTTTATGAATATAACGGTGATAGTACATTGCAGTCCAAAGTAATGTCCATGTTTATGGCGGCATTAAATTTAATTGTAACTTTAAAAGTAATCCAGACCTTTATTACAAAGGATTAATAAGCATCAAAAGAGTTTTAAGAGGTCAACGAACAGGCTGATGCTGCAGTGATATATGCTACTACTTCAGGACCGTATTTTGTAAAATCAAATGGTTTCGTAGATTTCACAAGACAAACGGCAATTAGCATGTTTGCAATTAAGGATAATAGACCTCAGGGTATGATCATTAGTTGATTACATTTTTTCAGCTGTGGATCATGCAGTGAGTTCAGGTGCAAATATTTGGTATCTACCTGCAAATTAGTAATTACATGATGAATTATTGTGAAAGCCCATATGAAATTTGAGACAGGATTCAAGTGCAGCTATATGTAGGAGCAGAAAATTTTAAGGAACCTGCTCTTCTGTTAAGTAAACATATTTGTTTCGGGAAATGTTTCTGATGTTTTGAATGGCTCATATGTATCAAAGCATCTGCCTAACTGAATTTTGGTGGCAATTTTGGGGTACATACTCAGCATTACTTTTCTGTGATGTCTAGGACTACGTCTACACAGCAGCATTATTTCAGAATTACTGATGTTATTTTGAAGTAACATAGTGCACGTCTACACAGCAAGTCATTAATTAAAAATAATGTCAACATGGAGGACTTCTTACTCCGACTCCTGTAACCCTCATTTCATGAGGAGCAAGGGAAGCCAAAGGAAGAGTGTTCTTCCTTTGACTTCCTGCTCTGTAGACAGCGCCAACAGCTGAATTAAGCTATTTTGACTTCAGCTATGCAATTGACACAGCTGAAGTTATGTATCTTAATTCAACTTTTTCCCTGCTGTGTAGGCGTGCCCTAGGAGTGAAACTACATATTTTAAATATTGTTTAACTAGCAAGGTGGCAGCAGGGAATATAGGCCATGTTGCCTCTTGAAAAGTAAACATATGCAATTCTAGAGCAGAGAAGGGATTATTTCTCAGCGGTTTGGGTGCAGACATTAATTTTAAAAATATTAAATCAAAAAAGGAATATGACCTATGAGAATATTAAATTACCAATGTATACAAAGCATCTCACTAAATCAACAGAAGACTGAGTTGGTATTCAGGTCATATTGTGTGCTGAATAAATCCTGTAGGTAGGGTAGAGCCTAGTATCAAACCCCACACAGTAAATTAAAATCCTAAATCCTGACCATACTGTAACACTGTAATTTCTGTTTTATATACTGACTTTGATGCAAGAGTGCTTGAGACAGTAATAAAGTTTGTACAGTTTATCAGTTTTACATGAAGGGCAAACAATGAGGTACAAAGAGAAGTAAGTGGCAGAGTAGGGAAATACTATCTTGAAACACTGGTCCACAGTGCCTTTTTGGGAAATTGTGTTCTGAAGTAGTTACAGCAGGTCAAGGATGAGTAAGGATTTCTGCATTGTGTGGGAGAGACTTGTTGTGTGACCCTGGTAGAAAGTCACCACATTTTCTGTACTTTACATCTTCCAAGTGTAATACACGGTTAGTACCTTGCATGATTGTTGAGAAGCAGGGGCGGATGAGAGTTTTGCGGGGCCCAGAGCAGCATAATTGCGCGGAGCCCCCCTTTGGAGAAAAAATAGAAAAAAGGCATCAAATGTGCAAATTGAAGGCTATTTTCATTTTAAAAGTGAATTGGGTAAATTTGATAGAAACTTAATTGAGTTGGATAATTTTATTTTAATTATATGGTAATTCATTCTTAAACAAAATTCTGCATTAATAATTAAAAATTTTCATTTGTATTTAAGTCTATTATAGCTGTTTAGCTCTTTTGGCAGCACATTCTTCAATTATGTCATTAAAGTCCATTTCTTTACACAGGTCATTTTCAATCAATATAATCGAAAGACCTACAAAACGCTTCTGACTCATAGTAGATCTTAAGTAATTGTTTATTAGTTTCAATTTAGAGTGCCCACTCCTCCAGTAGCCCCACTATGATTATGTGACCTACCCCTCCTCATCCCCCTCTCCTAACTCCTCCCTCTGCACACCTGCCCTGCCTCTCTCCTCTGGTGCTGGTCCCTTCCTTGCAGGTGTCTGCCCTTCTGCTTCACTTCAGAATCCCCTGGCACCTGCACCTTCCCTTACCCCTGCATCCTCCTGGTGCCTCCCACTTCCCTCATTGCCCCTACTCCCTTTGCCTTCTTTTTCCCTGATGCCCACCCCCTCACTACCCTCTGCCCCATTCCCCTCATGCTCCTCTGAGCCCTCACACATGACTTGCTCCATCCCCACCTTCCTCATGCCCACCCTTTCTTTCAAGCCATATCCCAGCATCTCCCTCTCGATCCTCCAATGCCCTTACCCTCTCCTCTCCCAGCATCACCCTGTCCCCCCTCCCACTGACACCTCCCCTCCTGCCCTTTTCCTCATAGTGTCCACTTGGCCCTCTGGCATTTGTCTCTCCTCCACACGGTCCCTCGGTGCTCAAGCCCAGGCCTACCTTCTGCCTTCTAGTTTGCAGACCCACGTGCCAGACCGTGCGGTGCAATGCTGGGCCCCACGGTTTTAAAGTCCTGGGCTGTGACGCCACGCCCGGGCATCTCCCCTCCCAGTTGTTGCACGGTGTTTTGGCACGCCGCTCATGTGCTCCCTCAGCCCTACAGTGCTCCGGGGAATTTAAAGTACGGGGCTGCAGCGCCCCGTCAAAAATCCTCCTCTTCCTCCAGCAGCCGTCAGCTGGCTCTTCAGCGGATGGCTCACTGGGAAATTCCTGGTTTCTCGCCAGGCCAGTCCGCCCCAGTAAAAAACACCGGCGCTGGAATGGGGCCTATTGAAGCGCAGGGCCTGGGGCAGCCGCCCCGCTTGCCCTGCCCTATATCCGCCGCTGTTGAGAAGCTTAATATTGCTAAGGTGCCATCTACCTGTAACTTCCTATTTCTTGCCGGAAATTACTCTAGACTCTTTATTAGTATGAAGTCATTTGCCAATAACTCCGTGGTTATCATGGGAGAAGCCACAATGCCTGATAGTAGAAGATGAATTTCAAAATCTGAATCACTGTTTTACATTTGACCATTTGAACACAGCAAAATGTATTCATAAAGGCTGTGTCTAAAATCAGCCGCTTTTCTGGAATAAGCTGCGAGCTGTCTACACTGGCCCTTGAATTTCTGGAAAAGCAACGATGCTCTACTGTACAAAATCAGCCGCTATTCCGGAAAAACTATTCTGCTCCCGCTCGGGCATAAGTCTTTATTCCAGAACACTGTTCCGGAAAAGGGCCAGTGTAGACAGCCCAGTAGTCTTTTCCGGAAAAAAGCCCCGATCGCGAAAATGGCGATCGGGGCTCTTTTCCGGAAAAGCGCATCTACATTGGCCACAGACGCTTTTCCGGAAAAGCCCCTTTTCCGGAAAAGCAGCCTGCCAATGTAGACACTCCTTTTCCGGAAATACTTATAACGAAAACTATTCTGTTTTAAGCATTTCCGGAAATTCATGCCAGTGTAGACACAGCCAAAGTGTCTAAAGGAGTTTGAAGGCATCTAGGTACAGTGACAAACTCTGCTGCTTTCATATTCCTGGTGGCAGGCTCCCTCACCAGAACCATTTGGTTTTCAAATACAACATATGTTTAGGTTGCTGTGTTTCCACTATTTCTACCTAAACTCATTTTACTGCAGGGTGATTCCAAGTTCAGTGAGCAGTGATATTTTTGTCCTCAAAGTTAATTCTATTATCAGTCATTAGGTGTCCTTTTTTTTTCTAGGCTACCTGCACACTTATGGGAGTTGTCAGAGGCTCTTGCAGAAATTCAGCAGTTCCCATGAGCACAGTCATTTGAAAGAGGTTATTTGTTGTTGCCTCACACCATTAGTTACAGCTACCATGTAGTTAGGAGGAAAATTCAGAGCATTATCTGCCAGCTGTTTCTTGCTGCTTGAAAAGATACAGAAATGTTCAGCTTGTACTAGCTAGGTCAATGCAGAAAAGCAAACCAGGCTTATGTTCAGTATAGGGAATTGGAGTATATGAATTGATACCTCCACAAGCTTCATATCAAGTTAGTATAGTGTGCTAGCTTTTCCATTGTAAATTCCCAGTGCACAATTGTCATACACAACCTAGCATGAGAACTCAGCTTCAAGAACCATACGGCTTGAGTGAGTACATATAAGCAAATACCCGACTTGTATCTGTTATCGGAATACCATGCTATTCTTCCATTTTGTGACTTCCCTGCATGAACACTGAACAGGGTCTTACATTGACATTCAAGAGATTGTGACTGTGCTGTAGGATGTTGTCGCTACTGTGTTTGAAGCCTCAGGGGGAGAAACCAATGCCATTTTGCTGAAGGTTGATAAGTGAAAAACGCATCAGGCACTAGGATTGTAGGCTGCTGGGTGTGCAGAGTGAGATCATCCATCCCATTAGTTTGTAAATGAAGACGTCTTAAAACTGTCACAACCTCATTATTTTTTTTGTCATGTCAGGATAGACACCAATGTATCATTAGAGTTACAAGATTATGCCTCAAAGGAGAACAGTATACAGGCAGTCCCCGGGTTACGTACAAGATAGGGACTGTAGGTTTGTTCTTAAGTTGAATCTGTATGTAAGTCGGAACTGGCGTCCAGATTCAGACACTGCTGAAACTGACCGCCAGTTCTGACTTACATACAGAATCAACTTAAGAACCCCAGGCGTCCCCAAGTCAGCTGCTGCTGAAACTGATCAGCAGCTGATTCCAGGAAGCCCGGGGCAGAGCAACTCTGCCTGGGGCTTCCTGTAGTCAGCGCTGGTCAGTTTCAGCAGAAGCTGACTTGGGGACGCCTGGGGCAGAGCAGCTGGGGTGCTGCCGGGTTGGTCCAGTAGTGCCCAGAGCAGACGCTGCAGGACCAATCGGCAGCGCCCCAGCTGCTCTGCCCCAGAGTCCAAAACAAAAGCCTGGTCTGCTGGGGGGGGGAGGAGCACACTAACTGCGCCCTCCCCCCCCCAGCAGAGCAGGGACACGGGGAGCAGAGCCGCAGCGGCAGCGGGTGCCGCGCCTCTGAGGCTTTGCTCTGGCAAAGCCTCAGAGGCGCGGGACCCCCCCGCGGTTGCGGCTTCAGTCCGGGAGCCTGTGGTCTGCTGGGGACTGTCCCCAGCAGACCACAGGCACCCAGACTGAAGCGGCAGCAGCGGCGGTTCCCCGCACCTCTGAGGCTTTGCTCTGGCAAAGCCTCAGAAGCGCGGGAACCCGCCCGGTGCCCCTGGTCTGCTGGAGACGGTCTCCAGCAGACCAGGGGCACCGGAGCAGCTTACGAACGGGGCTTTCTCGCCCCGACCTCCGGGGCGAGAAAGCCCCGTTCGTAAGTGCGGATCCGACATAAGTCGGATCTGCGTAAGTCGGGGACTGCCTGTACAGCATTGTAGCTGCCACTGTGGGCAACCTGCCCTTATAAAGACAGAAATGAAATGCAGATAAACCTATAGGCTGCGTCTATACTGGCATGATTTAGCGCAAATACTTTTAACGGAAAAGTTTTTCTGTTAAAAGTATTTGTGCAAGAGAGCATCTACACTGGCATGTGCCTTTGTGCAAAAGATTTGCTTTTGCAAAAAAGCATCCGTGCAAGTGTAGATGCTCTCTTGCACAAGAAAGCTCCTATGGCCATTTTAGCCATCAGTTTTTCTTGTGCAAGAAATTGATGTTACCTGTCTACACTGGCCTCTTGCGCAAGAACACTTGTGCAAGAGGACTTATCCCTGAGCAGGAGCATCAGAGTATTTGCGCAAGAAGCACTGATTTCATACAGTAAAACATCAGTGTTCTTGCGCAAATACTCATGGCCAGTGTAGACAGGCGGCAAGATTTTGCACAAAAGCACACGCTTTTGCTCAAAATCTTGCCAATGCAGACACAACCATAATGTTTTAGCATAGAGTAATGTTTTTGTTTAGTTTGATCTTTTGCTTAACAGTATACTTCTGTTTATTTCAAACAAGCGCTCCCCACCAAAACTATTTTAACTATGGTCACGCTGAAGCAAAGAAGGAATATTTTGGAAATGATGTTAGTAAAGCCACATTTTTTTCATCACAGACTTTAAAGATAGAAACAATAAATTAGTTCGTCTAGCAGCCTATTCTCCTGATGGATCAGAAAATGTTCCTGCATTGTCTTCTTGAGTGCTTTGGCTAATGGAGTTTGAAATGACCTCTGTGACTGTATCAAAATTTTGCTTTTCAGAGGCTGTGTTAAGATTGACCATCCTTGCCATCTGAATTTTGTGTTGCATGATTATTTATTATCAAATAAATGTCAGTTGAACTAGCATTGCACAGAGCTGTTTACAGCTGCTTAAAACGAAGGTCAAGACAGTGCATCAGGTAACACTGAAGAGGTCAGCTCACATGGGAAAAGACTGCAGTATATTGTGTGAAAATTTAGTACTTGAACAGTACATATTGACATCACTCAACTGCACTGACTTTTTTTTCTTTTCTTTTTTTTGCCTTGGTGCATTTCAATTCCTGTTAAATTTGTTGTTTGTTATTTTTATAGCATTTTTAGTATTTATGCTTTCCAGGTTTCTCTCTTGACTCACCACCATTCCTTATTATTTTTCCCAAAACTGCACTCGCTTCTGATTGTATAGGCTGAAACACACTTAAATTTTTGCACAGGTTGCTAACTGATGTAGGTTTTTATAATTTGTTGTGATTGCTGGTAATCATGTAGTATCAGCTCTGAATATATCTGTGTGATGTTTCATCCTTTCTAGAGATCACTAATGAAGATATTTGAGATGAAAATGAATGTCTTTTGGGGTATGGAGTGAATCAAATGTGAATGAGTTTAGACTCTGTTTTTACATGTTCTCCTAAAACGTTTCTCTTGCTCTCAAAAGTATGAGAAAGGGGTCAGTAGTTCATTAAAGAATTTGTGACCAGTCGGGAAATGGCTGAAGTGTTTTAGTAAGCCACCATTTTGATCCTCCATGAGGAATCATACCTGTCGTTGCATTTAAAAAAAACACTATGAGGAACCTTGAAGGTCAGTGGTGCACTGTATCTGCATTGAAGTTCAGCTTAGTTGCCCTTTTTCCTTTGAATGTTCTATCTCTATTAAGAGATCATTTCTGTTTCCATTGACTCCAGATAGAAGCCTTTCTTTTGTTACAAAAGGATTAGTGTGAGCTTACATGACCAGAGCTCTTTTGAAGTTGCCATTTGAGACTGTTTTGTAATTACACTTTCTGGACCTGCTGTCCCCAGTTTCTGTAGACACTGTGAAGTGGAGAGAGTTCTTGTAAAACCAATATCCTGACTGGGCAGCAATTCTGCACTTCATGTTCAAAGGGAGTAGTAGAGAATTAACTGTTCCTAGCAATACTATGCTCTTTTCTCAGGTAATCTTTTTTGAAAAGTTTGATGGCAGGGGTTGCTACCTTCATGTCCCTGACAAATGTCAAACTTCAGCTGGAGAGAAGAGCTCTCAGTTGGATCTTGTCTAATTTCTCCTATATTAGTTACAGTCATTAATCAATTTTTTTTGCCCAAGTAACTGCTAAACAAGTACAGTGCAACAAAATTAAGAGCTTGTAAAAACTCTTTCTTGCAGTGATATTGCTGTATACTGAGAAAAGAGATACATCAAAATTATCACTCAATGAGCAACTGATTATTGTGTTTGCCTGTACAATGGTTCAAATGGTCTGAAAGATAACAAAAATCAACCTATTGAAATGTTTCCAGCTCATCTGAAGAAGTGGGTTTTGCCCACGAAAGCGAATGATGCTATAAATATATATTTGTTAGTACCTGAGGGTACCTCTACACTGCAGTGCTATTTCGGGATACCAGAGTATCCCAAAATAGCTATCCCGCGTCTTCACAGAAAACCTGTTATTTCACGATAGTGGTTTATTTTGAAATTTGGCACTGCGTAGACTGTGCCAAATGATAAAATAAGCTATTTCAAAATAGCATCGAAATAAGATATGCAATTTGCTTTTCAGATGCTGTATAGATGCACCCTAAGGCTACGTTTACACTGCAACATTATTTTGAAATAACTAGAGTTATTCAAAATAACTTAGTCCATACCTACACAGCAGGAAGTTATTTTGAAATAATGTTGAAGTACTTTCAAGCTGGAGGACTCCGACTCCTGTAACCCTCATTGTATGAAGAGTAAGGGAATTCAGAGGAAGAGTGCTCAATTTCAAAATAAGTCCTGTGTAAATGCTCCCTATTTCGAAATAAGCTATGCAATTGACGTAGCTCAATTTGCGTAGCTTATTTTGAGGTAAGCTCTGCTGAGTACATGCACCCTAGTGCCAGAGGGCTACTCATTTTAAAGTTACAGATTAATGGGGCTACCCTTGTGATACTGAAATGAGCACAGAAAGAAAAGAATATGGAATGTTGCTGTTATGGAGTGACTGCTCCAATTCCGAAGTTCAGGTAGAAGGTAGCTTCCTGATATAAGTAAACTTTAAATCTTTTCACTTTTAAAACTTTTTTTATGTTTGGTGCAATGAATTGGAGTATAAGTATTGATAATTCAACAGTTTTCCTGTCAAGTTAGCATAGTATATACTTTTAACTTTTAAGAAGTCTTGCGCAAGAACACATCCACTCTGCCATGTGCGAGCTGTGCTTTTGTGCAAGAGAATCCATGGCGGTGTGGACGCTCTCTTGAGCAAGAAAGCTCCAATGGCCATTTTAGCCATAGGTGTTTCTTGCACAAGAAATCCCTGCCGAGCATCCACACTGCCCTCTTGCACAAGAGAGCTTAAACTTGTTAGAAAAGAGCATAGCTCTTGCGCAAGACACCCTCTCTTACCACTCCATACTGTAAATTTCCTTGCGCAAAAGCAGGCGGGCAGTGTGGCTGCTCTGCGGGTTCTTGCGCAAGAATGCCTATACTTGCACAGGAAGCTGTAAGTATAGACATAGCTTTAGAGGGAACACTTCCCTTATCCTCTCTACCCCTGAGTTAATGTCACACACATTGGGTTAATGCAATTGCAGGATAGTTGCATGAGGAGTGTTTGATGGGGGCCAAATTAATCCCTGTTGGTAGGAGGATGGTGGGAAATGTCCTTCGAGAGGGGTGACATGACCCCTTTTACTTCTGGTCATGTGTCCATCTTGCCCTAAGCGTGTTGCCTCCAGAGGCCTGGTTAACAGGGATCAGGGGGTGTGGCTAATGGGGGCCGGGGTGTGGTTAATGGGGTCGGGGTGTGGCTAATTGAGGTTGGGGCATGGTTAATGGGGGTCGGGGGTGTGGCTAATGGGGCACTACCAAAAATTATACAAATCTGCCACCCCTGCCGACTTCGGAGGAGGAGTGCATCGGCTGCCTGTGCCATAGGAGGTGTGAGTTTAGTGCAGGGTTTTCCTGTGCCGCGGGAGGGTGTGTGTGTGTGTGTGCTGGTTGTTTTTTGGTTTGGTTTTTTTTGCTCAACCAAAATTGCTGTGGGGCCCCGTCGAAATTGTTCGAATTGGGCCCCACACTTCCTAAAGCCGGCCCTGCTGGGAGGAGGTGCTGTTCCAAGGAATGCAATATGAGATATGAGAGGCTGCCACTGTAACACACACACCTAATGAGTGGGTTACACCAGCACACCAATAAGTACCTCCCCCTGCCCCAAACCCTGAGTGGGGGAAGAGAACAGGCCATGGGAAGCCTGGAGAGATGAAGAATAGACCCCAGGCAGATGGGGGGATGCTAGGGGAAGAGAGAACAGGCAACGCTGGGTAAGTTTGCTCATTTACTTATATAACACTTCCCAGTGGAGCTGCTCAATATGGAATAGTGCTCTCCAGATTTTTGCAAACCAATTTGAGCCCTGGTAAATATTGTTACAGTTTTTTCCCTACAGTAGGCTACTAAGATTAACTACTTAAAAGAGCATAATATTGCCTCTTTGGTGGAGCAAAGTCAAAATTAGCTTCTTGTGGGCTGACTGAATTGGGATGAGAAATTGGTGAGATAAAGTTCATTGTCTCAGTGTAGAAACACACTCTTCAAGGGAACGAACATGCGCACACACACTCAAAAAGTCCTTTTTCCTGGAAGAATGGTGGTAACATACAGGGTACAGGCTTCTGCAGAGATTGTAAGACAGATGCTCAACTCTTAAACTCATGGGTATGGCTATTTTTTTTTGCTTCTCCTTCAGGTCAGGAACAAACAGCCCACATCTTCAGTATCTCTGAGTATTGAATCCATGCTCCACTTCTCCTGCATTGCATGGTTTTGCTTCCGGATCCTTTGCTCTACAAAGAGTCTCAATTGCTTTTCTTACTACAGTAAACTTCCGATAATCCGGCACCTTTGGGACCCAGGGGGTGCCGGATTATCAGATAAGATGGACTATCGGAAGGGGGAGCTATGAGGGGTCTGGGTGGGGGGGGTGCCACCCTAGACCCCTCATAGCCCCCCCTTCCGATAGTCCGGTTCTGCCCCAAGCGTCCCTGATTCAGCCGCTGCTGAAACTGACCAGCAGCGGCTGAATTGGAGACGCCTGGGGCAGAGCAGCTGGAGTGCTGCCGGGTTGGTCGGGGTAACGCTGACCTTTGGCACTGTGAGACCAACCAGGCAGCACCCCAGCTGCTCTTGGGGACCCCTGGGGCAGAGCAGCTGGGGTGCTGCTGGGTTGGTCCCGCAGCGCCGCTCCTTGGCGCTACTGGATCTACCCGGCAGCACCCCAGCTGCTCTGCCTCAGGCGTCCCCAAGTCAGCCGCTGCTGAAATTGACCAGAGCTGACTCCAGGAAGCCTGAGGCAGAGCAGCTCTGCCCAGGGCTTCCCGGAATCAGCCGCTGGTCAATTTCAGCAGCGGCTGAATCGGGGACGCCTGGGGTGCTGCCGGGTTGGTCCCGCAGCCCCCAGGGGCAGCGCTAGGGGACCTACCCTGCAGCACCCCAGCTGCTCTGCCTCCGGCTTCCCCGATTCAGCCGCTGGTCAGTTTTAGCAGCGGCTGAATAGGGGAAGCTGGAGGCAGAGCAGCTCCAATGGTCCAGCTGCGGAGCACTTCTGGGTTCCTGATGGTGCCGGACCATCAGGAGTGCCGGACCGTCAGATGCCGGACCAATGGCGTTTTACTGTATTAGGTGGGGTGCAGGGTGCTTTAGCACACCTGTTGATTTTAAGGAGCTCTTTGAGTGTTTTGCACACAGAATCTTGGGGATGGCCATTAGCAATTTTCAACACAATAGAGTAGTAAGGTCTGAGCTTCTCCCATGTGTCTCGTGAGGTTCAGATGACAGCCAGTCTGAAGTAGGAAACAAAGAGTATGCTCTGAAAAACACAACATTTGATGTGTTATGGGCTTCCCATTAGATTTTATTCTGGCTTTACTTTCATTAGGCTACAACATGGTTTCCCCAATTAGTAACTTTTTTTATTGCCCTAAACTTACTGTGGAGTTCCATAGAAGCAGGGTTGAACATTTAGAAAGTACGTTGAAGTGCAAACCTGGACATATTCAGAAAGGGTTGATGGACTTGTTTTTGCCTAGGCTTTAACTGATTGTGAGCTATCAAAGCCTGGGCTCTTAGCCAACTGGCCAGAACTGTATCATCGCTGTATCCTAGCAAAAGCAGATGGTGTTATTGCACCTCGCTTTGGAACTGTTAGTGATCTAATTTAAATCATTTAAGGCATTCACAGATGCCATGGTGATGGGTGCCTTCATACATGCTCATGACAATTGCTATGAGTGACTGGGTTGTTTGCTTTTTCAATTATTCTATTGATTTGGATCAGATAGGGTCAGATAGGGATGAAATCTTTCTGAAAGTCACTCCCTGGTGTCGCTGATGCCTTAGTTCTCTATTTAAGATAAATGGGGCACTAAATTGTAAGGCCAGGGTTGAAAAGTCCTTTTTTAATGAAGACTCTAATCAACTTACGCAGACAAGGATAGAAATAGTTTGACAAATAGCACAATCACTATTTACAGATGGAAGTATATGATATGAAAGATCGTTTTGTCATTAAAATGGGAAGGGGAACTTGATCTATGTTCAGTTGCTGATTCCTCCACGGACTTTTATTTAAAACTTTATGGGCCTAGGTTTTTGCCATCTGTATTGTTAATGAAGAACTCATACTGGGTGTCATTTATTCTCATTGATGTCTGTGTTTGCTCTAAAACAACTATAATTTTATCTCATGGTCAATTTTATCAAAGCATGACCCTCAAAAAGCATGCTTCCCTGTACCAAGAATCTTGCATACAATTTATATAGTACAATGAGTTCTTGCCAGAAGCTTTATATCCTGGGATGGAAAATGATTTTACAAATATTATGTGAATTCATTTGTATCAGTCTGCAGTGCCAGAGACGACTCAGTGCAGATGGAGGTCAGTGAGGTTGTGGTTTGTGCTCGGTGTAGGTGGAATATTTGCAATTATAGCAGCAAGATTTTAAAAAGCTCTACTCGGTGTATGCAAATAGCAATTTATAATTTGGGTAGTTTTTCATCAATAGCAAAAAGCATCTCTCTGACTTCACCCATGTCCCCTGCTTAATTACTAATCATGATGCCACAGGAGTTCTTCAAATAACTAACTAAATAACATTGTCAAAATAATTTATTTTTCCTAGTTCTAGGACATGCCTGGTCATTTTTTGCTGACTGTTAAAAAAATGAAATGTGAAGCAGATACCGAGCCTTGAAAACAGTAATCCAAATGTTTAAAGTTTGATCAAGTCATAAGCAACTGAAAATGAGGGCTTATAACAGATCCAGAAACAATATTATGCACTCTTTCATGAAAAGTCTGGAAATAAATCACTTCATTAAATATGATGTTCCTTAGCTTCTTCAGCATGTGAGGTATGACTGGCAATAAACCTATCTCTAGTTAGGCATTTCCTATCATTCTCACACTGTTAAACTCTGATAACAATTGCATTATCATATTAACTTATCTCACATTGCCATATGATATTAATTCAGACTGGGAGATAATGACCATGTTAAATACTGACCAATTGGGAGACACCGACGATTTTTAAATGCGTATGTTTGGCTTAGGCCCTCAAAACCCAGAGTGAGGGTGTGTCTACACTGCAGGGCTCAAAATAAGCTATGCAAATTGAGTTACATCAATTGCGTAGCTTATTTTGAAATTGGGAGTGTCTACACAGCACTTATTTCAAAATAGAGCACTCTTCCTCCGACTTCCCTTACTCCTCGTACAATGAGGGTTACAGGAGTCAGAGTGAGAAGTCCTCCAGTTTGACAGTATTTCAACAGTATTTTGAAATAACTGCCTGCTGGGTAGACGTGGACTAAGTTATTTCAAAATAATGTTGCTGTGTAGATGTACCTGGAATGTTTAAAAGCGTACTTTGTACATCTCATGTCATCTTGCAATCCTGGATCTCAGAGGCCTTCTCTTGCCCCCACTTACTTTTGAGGTCACATAGCCTCTTTTGGACTTCAGCTTTGAGCAGGTGATAAGCCTCATGATTACGTTGGCTAGAAGAATTGTTTTACTAGTTATAGAATGTAGTTCTTTTCTGTTGAATTAATGCTAAGATTTTCTCTTTTTTTTTTGTCAAACCAATCTCAGTACAGATGAGTAGAATATCATATAGTTTTAGCACATGCACTGGAGATGGTATTTTAAAGTTGATCTAGAGTTTCTCAGAGAGGTGTTTATGGAACATGTCACAACTGGTTTGGTCCTGCAGTGCTTTGCCATTGTACCACTTTCACTTAGTGTTTGGGTGCTTGCATTGTGGTAAAGCGAGCTGCAGTTACATGACTGATCTTACTAATCGATGGTCTGTCTCACAGTTATCTGTACCTCTCAAGACTCATGTAATATGGACATTTGACACAATCTCTAGTTCTGACTATAACAGTCAAGGAGGCACCAGGGTTTGGACCAAGGATGCTTCCAGGTGGTTTTAAATTTGATACTGTGCCTACAGATGGTATTTGTGATGAGCAGGTGATACTTCATGTGTTTGCTGAGGAGGAGGATATCATTGAGGTTTATATTTCCCTCCCATTCTTTGCCGTTGTGGTGCGTTTGAGTTGGGAGTTCGAGTTTGGCATTGAAATCTCCCAGGTGGATGAGTTTGCCTGCCTTAGGTGTGGCTGGGAGGACTGTATCAATAGTGCTATAAAACTCATTTTTTCTCATCATCAAGTGTTGGAATGTAGGCACTCAGGACTGGGGCATATTGGTTATTGCTCAGTTTGCACCGAAGAGGCATGATATGCTTGTTGATCCCCATAGGAAACTCCAAAAGCTGACTGGCATTCTTATTTTTGATGGCAAAGCCAGTCCCGTGAATGTATCCTTCTTCCGGTGTCTTCCCCTTCCATCCTCTTTTAATTGGCACCCATCAGCCTGGCAGGTCTCACTAAGAGCTGCAGTGTCAACGTTGAATCTTGCTAATTCTGTGACAACTATGGCAGTTCTTATTTCCAGGCATTCACCATGCTGAAAGTCTGTAATGGGCACAGACGTTCCAGGTGGAAAACTGTATTTTTTTAATATTTTTTGTTTTGGTTGAGGAATTGAGATATCCCACTGCATGTAGCTAACATCAGCAGTGTAGAAGTGCAGGTCATGAAACATAAACTCTGATGGTCTAGCCACTGTGTACATACATCGGCATGATGCCTCCAGAAGCAAGTACTCGTCTCTCAGTTAAATGAAGAAAGAAGGGCTTCTGGAGGGCAGCAGAAGTGCTTCAAAAAGACATGCTGAAAATACACCTTAAAAAGGGAGGCATCGGCCCGACCAACTGGAAGGACTCAGCACATAACAGAAGACAGCGATTCTACACCATACACCAAGTCACAACTGACTTTGAAGAGAATAGACATGCTTGTGAGGCAGAGAATTGACAGAGGAGGAAAGAAAGGGTACCAGAGTCTAGCCAACAGCTATGTTTCCTCCACAATTATGCCTGTCACTTCTGTGGGAAAATCTGCAGGAAATCAATTGGGCTCCTCAGCCATTTAAAAGCACACCCATGATCCCCCTGGGCATACATCATCCTCGTATGGAGGTATAGCCCAAGTAGACGATTTTGCTTATATTCAGCCTTGATAGCCCGTTGGCAGTTATGGGTATTTTTAATCAAATGTCCATTCACTGTCACAGCCACATACCTCTCTGAAAATTAGACTGTGTATCACAAGCAAACAGAAGTACTGTAGTTTGAGTGATCTCCATGTATGACTGTGACTGATGGCTTTTATTTTAGTCTGGGTACAGAATGATGTCTGGACAGTTGCATGGAGCTTTTAAACTGAAATGTCATTTAGTCTTGAAGCAAATTACACACTTAAAATTGTTTTTCTTGCTTTTGGTAGTTTAAATATGGTTACCCACTATGTCTTTCCTCTGCAGTTGTAAACATGACAGTTGTTGTTGATTTGAGTATTTGACATTTAAACCCAACTGTTCCAGAACTGAAATTGCTGCTTTACAGGGCTGTGTTGTATCCCCGAAACAAATGTGCTTTTCCTTCAGCTGAACTAATTTATAGTAGTTAACAATGAACTGCTTCCAAAAAGACACTAGTGCCTTATTTGAAAATGTATGATGCCTTTTTTTCTTAGAAGTCTATCATTAAAATAGCATTAAAGCAAATGAAGCTAAATATCTGGATGTTAAAATAAAGTCATGGTGAAAACAAACATTTCTTGGCAGCAGTTAACTAATTAGCAGTAACTTAAAACACAACGAATAGTCCTGCAGCACCTTAGAAAGTAACAAAAATGCAGATGGTATCATGAGCTTTCATGAGCTCAATCCACTTCTTCAGATGAACGGAGTTTAAGGTATCCGAGTTCCAAATAAATAGCCGAGAAGGAGAGGGGATGGGGAGGTAAAGGAAAGAAGAAAAAATAGGAAAATAATAGTCTATTCAGTCGCGTCTATACAGCAGGGCTTAATTCAAAATAAGCTACGCAATTTGAGCTATGTCAATTCCGAAGCTTATTTCGAAATAGCTTATTTCGAGTTTTGGTGCTGTCTACACAGTACTTATTTTGAAATAGAGCGTTCTTCCTCTGACTTCCCTTACTCCTCATAAAATGAGGCTTACAGAGTAAGAAGTCCTCCAGCTTGACAGTATTTCAACTTTATGTCAAAATAACTACCTGCTGTGGAGACATGGACTATGTTGTTTCGAAATAAAGCTAGTTATTTCAAAATAATGTTGCTGTGTAGACATAGCCTTAGCGTTTCCATGCTAAATGAAGCTGATAGAGAGGGTTGTAAGTACTCTTTAGTACTTGGTGTTTTGCCTTTTATGTCCTTAGGATGTGGAATATAGTGGGTAATCCACTTAAGGTCTTTGTTTAAATCTCTATTGTAAGTATCAAACTTAGAAGAAGTTGTAGTTCTTTACCCATGTGCAAATCACTTTAGGGTGTTGGTTTAGGTTCTGCAGTTAATGGGGAAGAGAGAGGTATGCTCAGTGAATTTCAGAAACTGGTTCCAGACTTTTTCTCCAAGTGATAGATTGGTATGGTAGGAATGCACTTGTCAAGAATTCTTTAGGCTGGAAACATTGCATAAATCACACTGTTGGGTTGTTTTGGAGGGAAGTAGCCAGTGTCATCTTCAACTTTGTGCCAACATTTGTGACTAGAAGTTCAGGCTCCTGGGTGTTACAGCAAGCACCTCATCAATAAACCATTTTTACAATAAAATAATAAATTTAAGAAGAAATCCTGGCAAGATGGGTGAAGACAAGTATGTTCCTACATTACACAGTAGTTTAAATGTTCTTCTCTAACACCCAAGTTCCATGACATGGTATCTTGATTTTTTTTGTAATTCCACTTTATGAATGGGAAGCTTTCCAATGGTTTTGAAATCTCTTAGGGTTTCACTTGGATTATAACAGTATTATAAATCCCTTTCCCATGGTGATTAAGAAAATCTCCCTAAAAACATGAAAGCCCCAGTAAAGTAGCTCTGAAAAACATTTAAATTCTCAAAGAAGTGAATGCTGTATCAGTTTATGCATTTAAAAGGAGGAGAGACCATATCTCTAGCTAGTGTTCTGTTGTGATTTGTAGGCTTAAAAAGATTACTCATCAGAAGGGGAAAGACTGATACAATAGCAATATATGTAAGCATGTATATGTGTGACTTGAGCCTGAAGAATGGAAGCTTCCAAAAATACCACACTAAATACCCTTACAGAGCCAGCCTTGTTTTAATTTCAGCGGTTGGAATAATGACAGTGTAAAGAACAACCAAATAGGCAGTCTGAGTTCAGCATGTAAGGTTGTGGTTTCCGACCTCCATTTTTGTAATCAAAGCATGTAATAGAATCTGATTGTACACACAATTATACTTCTGACAACCTCCATTTTACATTCTATTTAAAAGAATCTCCGTATTTGAACATGAGTAATAGCATAACCCAAAATAAAGCAAACTTCAGATGTAGTAATGTTTTGCAGAGTAGTCCATGGCTACTTTAATGAGGAGCTTGAAAACAATAAGAAAATGGAATATGCCACCAATTAGTGAAGGTAGCAAATTCTGTCATTTGGATGTCTGCACAAACAGATGCCTCACTTGCTGAAGCTACATTTTCAATTAAGCCATTAAGAGAAGCCCATGTGCCTTTTAAGGACCAAATTTATCAAGTGTCTCTTGTATTAATCTGGCTCTCTGTGGTGTGCGTTAACAAATTTTTCATGGCATGGTGCAACATTCTTTTAAGTTAATGGTTGCTGGGTCAGGTGCTTGAAGAAGAAGTTGGAGCATTATATTTGGCCAGTATTGTTGGTAGCTTTCTAGAGGCAAGCAAGGAGGCAGGATTTTCTGATAAATAAAATTTTGCAAAACTTGAAATATCTTTAGTACTGCTTCTTTCTCTCTATTCAGAACTGGTTGTGCATTAATTTCAGACATATGTATCTTTATCTACATCAAAGATGTAGACTAGCAATACAAATTATACTTTAGGATGAACACTTTCTCATAGAAACAGAGACTCAACTGTATCCAAAATAGCCACATATAATGAAAACTGAAAAATCAGGATCTAAAACTGAGCTTGATGATTTACATAACAATGTCCAAATACCCTCTTGTACTTTTTAAAACTGTCTCTCCTCAATTTGATAATGCCTTTTGAATGCCAAATTAGGGCTAAGATATCAGGGGCTACATAATAACCCCTTCTTTTATCTCAGGAATACTATTTCATTTCAGTCCCTGGTATTATAGGTATTTAAATGTCTATCTACCTCTTAATCTACATTTGGACATTTTTGATGGAGACCACTACAGAGCAGATTCTGGAAGAAAATGTTTTAAATTCCAGCAGTTTCTTTTCTCTTCTTACACTTAGTTTATTTATTTCCAACTTAGATGATGTTTGCTTATAAGCTGAAGTTCTGTTGTACTTGTCATAGAGTTCCTTACTAAGTTTTTCATGTCATATATATCAAACCCTGAATATTATAGCCTGAATGAGAGAGTTCAGCTAATATAATTACAGTCAGGTAAGTGATCACACACTGGAGAGCAGTTACTTGGGAAGAAGCATAGAAGATTCGGTGAGGCGGTAATTAATTTTACAGAGGTTTAAGGTAATTAATTTTACAGTGTCAAGTTTTTCCTTTTTTAAGTGCAGTAAAGAACATGGAAAACACACTCTTTCTCATAGCTATGTGTATGTCTAAGAAGACTTCAGTGCTCAGGGAATAAAAATCTCATCATTTATATCAGCTTTCTCTTATGGCTGGAGCCAGATTCCGTGGAAATGGTAAGGTTTGCACATTAAAGGATCAATTGTGCTGTTAATGCACTGTCCACATTACGAGACATGGGGGAGTCTAATTGCCCAAGGGTTATCCCCAGTGGGGAGCGTGCTTCACAAGGCAACTCTGGTGATTGCAATGGGAGAATTTAGGATTGTGCAAGATGGGTCCCAGGAGGAAGAAGAGAACTTAAAACTGGTGAAAAGTGGTTTGTACTGTCCAATAGTCAGGGTAGCAACTCAAGTTGTACATAGACTGAAATGCCTCAGTGTATTTTGAAGACATGTGTCTGACTATCACAATGTTGCACTTACTTGCCATATTTGAGTTACTCGGCATTGGTTATGCTCTTCCTGCCAAATTTCTGGTTGGCCTTCACAAAGCATCCATTTCTGTATCTAAAGTCCAAGTGGGGGGGAGATGTATCTGGTTAGTGGCAGGTGCAGTTAACTGATGTAGGAAACGACCTTGATTTCAGTAGCTGTCAGTTGAACCATATAAATTCCATTTACTAAAAACCTGTGTGGGTTTTTTTTTAAGTTCAGTTCAGGAAACTGAAAAAGGTGCTCTTCAGGTTTACAAATCTCTTGTGACTCCACAGACATTAAGTTGATCTATTTACTTTCACTTATAAAGCTCTGTGATGAGGACAAGAAAATTCTCTTATTTCTTAAGCCCCAATAGAACTCAAAATGTACATGGTCTGATTTATCCAAAGCTGTCATGAACTAACGTCAGGGCAGTCTCACAAGTTAGCAAGCATATGGAAGCTCCACTTAAAATGTATTGGATCCATTTAATCCTGCAAAATTGATTAGCAAATGTCATGATAAGATTTCCTATGGTATTTTCAGAATCATATGGCCAAAAATTAAAAACTAGAAACTTTTTTTAAAAATCATTTTAGAGAAGATTCTGAGTTTATTTCTAGAAATGGGTAAAGACTTTGGGCTGTTTCTTTTTCATACTTCGAGCTGGTATAGCATCATTTCACTGCCATATTGTTGTTTTAAACCCAACTGCCTTGCAAGGCTTTACAAGTTGAATGGCGTGTAGTTTGAAAAGTAGAGAGTTTTGATTGTAAACCATTTAAAATTATTTCAGTGGGGCTAGCCTGACTGAGCCTTTTGATTTGAGCCTGGAAGGATGGCAATAAACTATGCTGCCCCAGGAAGAATCTTTAGAAGGAACCCTGGCTCAACCAGAATTCCTCTTCTCCACTCTGGAATAATTCATTGCAGCCCTTTACTGGCTGTAGCTTGCTTCTCCTCTTTTCATGTATTTAGTTCTGTTGGCTGGCACATGGGGGAGGCGGAGATGAGGCCTTCCTTTCCCATTGACTCAAGAGGTTTGTGGGCCTGGTCCATGGCACTTTGCTGAATTACTCATCTTATTTAACCAGCTCATTTTGAAACGTCTTACCATCCTATATTCAGATAATTTGGATATATCATGAAACAACGTATAAACGTACGCTTCCATGTACTTTTCACATCTGACAATAGGCTTGAAGACAAATCCAGGTATGACATTTAAAATGTCGGCTCTTTCTTGCAGTGCTATCTCACTTGTTTTCATAAAAAGGCTGCAGCTATTGTCCTCGAACTTACAAAGTATTTCACTTGTTATAGACAATTCCTTGATGTTTCACATTAAAAAACAAAACCACAAAAATTATCCCTCCGCTTGTGTACCCATTAAGCAGCACAGGTGCTGAAGCATAATTTTATTTATTAGAGAGAAGGAGACAGATGTTTCTTGTAAGGACTTTTATTTGGTACTGTAATCTGTGAATTGTCTTTCTGCTTATAACTTCATCCACTCTGATTGCTTTGCCAGTTACTTGGATTCTTCACTAAGAAAATGCAAAATAAATAACCTATTTCATGGCGAGTGATGGTGCCCAAGAGTTAACACAGTACACCTATGAAACACCTGCGGTGAATCCTGGAGAAACATCTTGAAAGGTTTTGAACCACCATTATGGCTGCATTGTCAGATACAATTAACTTTTTCGTTTTGTCTCCACTAGTCTGAAAAATTTGGAATAGATGGTTTTCAGATGCTAAAATGAAAATGAGAAATGTTAAGTGACTTAAACACACACACACACACACACACACACACACACACACACACACACACACACACACACACACACACACACACACACACACCAATAAATACCCCAAAGTGTGTATGTAGGGAGAGACAGAGGAACATGATAATCCTGTGCAGTGTTGCTTGAAAAATGGTTTTCAAATATTTGGCACTTGCATTGCTGACCAAGAGAGCCATGAAATCTTTTCTTACTCAACATGGTGAGGGCTGATAAAGGGTCCCCATCCCATTTCCATGGCAGATGCCTTTCTTACCCTTGCGGCTTGGTCAAAATAACACACCATACAGATACTGAGCTACATAGCAAAATGTGTACCCAATGCCATGAAAGCCAAAATAGACAGCGTTAATAAGGCTCTTAATCTAGTGAAATATAACCCCTTGCCTCCTATCATCAACTCTCTCCTAGGGTGGATAATGTTTCACTAACTGCCTAATTGGGAGAATTTGGTTGGAGAATTGCCATATTGTTCTCTTTTAAAGAGTGCCAGGAACAGGGGCTGCCAGTTGTCATGTCAGTGGCTTAATCAGAGTTTCGCCTCTCTGTCTTTACTGGCGGGAGATGTTCATCTGTTTTCAGTCTCCTCCCCAGGTGGTTAGGCAAGCAACCAAGCTCCCTATGCTCAGAAACCACACACACAAGAAAGCTGCATACATTGATTGTTTGTTTGCTTTATTGTTCTGTCACTGAGCTGGGGTAGTTAGAGGCAGAAGACTATTTCTGGTATACTGAGGCTATAATTTGGAGGAATAAAGTACTGCTCTCTGTTCTGGCCATCTTTGAAACATAATTTGACATTTCCCTAAAATACTTAGCCGTGGCACCAAATGAATGCTATATTCATGCCTGAACATCAGCTACATATTCATCCCCAGATGTGGTAGTATTTAAATTTCATGAAAGATTGACTGCTTTGCAAATGAACATACGGAGCAGAAAGAGAAAATACCAGCCAATGAAAGATGGTCCACTCCTTTCCGGCTCCACGTAGAATGAAGAATTGCATTTCTGAAATCTGTCAAGTTATCTTGTGCTTCATGTAGCTAAGATGTCTCCAAATTAATTTTGAAGTGGTGACTCGTTTCATGCAAAATTAATGGGATCCTCAATTAGGTTGCCTTTTCAATGTTCTCCAGGCATTGTATCATTGCAAGAGTAAATATGCGCTATTGGGGAATTCATATGTACATAAAATACAAAGTATTTGACATGCATCCGACGAAGTGGGTCTTTGCCCACGAAAGCTTATGCTCCTACACTTCAGTTAGTCTATAAGGTGCCACAGGACTCCTCGTCGCTTTTATAAAATACAAAATGACTTTCAAATATCTACTAGCATGCTTACCAAGTAACAATTTTAGTAGACACTCAGCTGAGCAGCTCTTTTGTTGCTGGGAAGTGTAACACATCCCATGTAGGATGACAATAAGAAAAATGCAAGGGAGCTAAGGAACAAAGTGGCAATTAGCTCAATAAAGGCCAGTACTTCACATTTCACACTTATTTTAAGGTAACTTATTTTCCTTTGCAATTTTGTTTTCCTCCTCACATTTATTATAGCTTTTGGGGAAACAGCCTATCACTTCTGTGAATAAGTTCCATCTGCACTATATGCTTTCTAAATTTACCTGTGAGGTTTACCTGGAGATTTTTCCCCCCATTTAGATCAGTTTTCATTTGAATTAAAAAGAGCATTTGAAACAGCCAGATTTTTTGGTCTTCTCACAGTTTGACTCTTGTGAAAATAAAAAGTTGTTTGATTAACATAAAGGAACAAGAATAACTTGGACAGCTGTTTCCTCCCATTTGTGGTGTTAATAATACCTTAGAAAGACTTTACATGGAAGCTTTCAAATTGGATTTAAGTCTCCAGATCACAACTTGCTTTCATGTTCCCACTCCTATCCAGGTGGAGAGAGATGTTTGTTTTATCCTGGCATTTGGTGCGCACTAGTACTTTGACATAATCCTGGGCTCTGGAAGATACATGTGCTCTTCACATTTGTTCCATAGCAAGTGTATGTGAGAACAACTGCTCCAGTCCACATTAGAAATGTGAATAAGGGCATAAACATATTGTGGGTTGGTTTTTACATCATTGATTAACAGCTTTGGGGTTGAGCAGTTGGCGCTGAGCCCTTCAACTCCCTTGCTTTAATCTTTAATTTTAGGGTGGCATTCCCTAAGAGGCACATGGAACTTTTCGGGGGGTGGAGGTATGTTATGAACATACTCTAAGGCATTTCTTCTTTCTCCAAGTCAGAGGAATGGTCCCAGCTCTGTTAATTGAATTCTTCACCTCCACCTCACCATGGAAGGTTTCTGTCTTGATGTCATCTAGGCCAGCTGTGGCCAACCTGCAGTTCTCAAGTTGCATACGGCTCTTGCCCCCCAAAAGTGCGGCTCATGAAGCCACTCTTGTGCCCCCCCCAACAGCTCCCACTGGCTTTCCCCCCGCCCTCCGGCTTCCCTGTGCTTACCGGTAAGAGCTGTGGGGTTTTAAAAATGGCTCCCAAAATGGCAGCCGCCTTAAAGAGGCAGCCTCCTTTTTAAAAATTGTTTTTTGCTTGACAATTCTGTTCTGGAGGTTTTGTTTGTTTGTTTGTTTGTTTGTTTGATTGACTTGACAATTCTGGTGTGGTTCTTCACATTTGGTGCGCTGTTTTGGCTCCTCATTCCATGAGGAGTAACGGTAGTTCGAACTAGGAAGCCTAGTTCGAACTACCTAGTTTGTGCCGCGTGTAGCCACGCGGCACGGGGTTCGAACGAGCGGGGATTTAAAAATGGTGGCGCCCCGCTTATGCAAATGAAGCCCGGGAAATTCAAATCCTGGGCTTCATTTGCAATTGCGGTATGCCTACATTACCCCGCTAGTTCGAACTAGCGGGGTAGTGTAGACATACCCTTACAGAAAAAAAAAAAGGTCTGGTAGCACTTTATAGACTAACAAAACATGTAGATGGTATTATGAGCTTTTGTGGGCACAGCCCACTTCTTCAGATGATGCAGAGTAAAGATGACAGAACTCCATTTTGACAACTGCTTCTTCCAAGAAATAAATGGCAGATATGGAGTGTATACATAGCATGGATCTTTTCTACTTACATCTAATTTCACCCATCATCCTAAATTCTTTTTGGCAACTGTGTAAGGAACACATTTACTGCCCTTTGATGTAAACCACTTTGTTTCATCTAATCATAAAGTTGACTATGGAATCAGTATTTTCTAATGACCAGAGGTCGGGGGAAGAAACACTCCGCACTTCTTCCCATCCAAACTATTCAAAGGAAGGTCGCATTATAACACTGAATCACTGAATTCGCTATACCCATGGTTCATGGTTTAGAATAAAAATAAAAATCAGAAAAGTTTTAACCCACATCCTCTTGGAATGAAAGAACAATTTTACAGCTCTTATGGTTGGGATCATATTTAGAAGCCAAATTCTTATGAAATTAATTCAATCAGTAAGTTTTTTCTTTATTCAATTTTCAGGGTCTGTCTTATATTTTTAAGGGACCCTCTGAACTGAAACTTCGAAGCATCATTCTTTCTTTGAGACAGCAGTCCAAGTTGTGTAAAGTTTATCAGAGGCAGCATTCTTATATTTATAGCACAATGGAAGGGAAGATGTCTTGACTTTAACACTGAAGTTACTTTACCATATCCTGTTCTTATGTAATGTAACATTGTGAGTCTTATTCACGCAACGAAAACAAGAATGTTTCTAAATATACAGACAGTTGATGAAATAATACCTTCGGGTGCTGATTCAGTATATTCCAGACGTATTTTTGTTGCAGAGAGCTAGTATTCAGGGCCTTGTAGGATTGTTTCTGTTAGGGGAAATAGATATATGTCAGATTTTTTTGCTGCAATCCTGTTTCTTTACAAAGTAAGTACATAAAATCCTGTTTCCTTGAATACAGTAGAAACAAAATGCAGGCAGTTTCCTTGTCTGTCCCTTTAGTTAGTTCTGTATCACAAGAAGCTCTCTGTCTATACTATCTCTCATTGTGTTCTTGCTTTCTCTCTCTACAACACAAGCATAACTTGTCAAACAATCCCTTAGATTCTGCTTAGAGAACCTTTCTACGGACAATTTCGCTGTTGATTAGCCAAATCATCATCTGTTACTTAGGGTACATCTAGACTGCAAGCTTCTATTGAAAGAAGCTTTTTCGGAAGAGATATTCTGAAAAAACTTCTTCCAAAAGAGAGCATCCACACTTCAAAAGTGCATCGAAAAAGTGATCTGCTTTTTCGAATGTTAGCATCCACACTCATTGGACAATCTCTCACATGTAAGCTGTGATTATTATGGATGGAGTGGCCACTAGGGCACCTGGCCTTTTTCCTCTTTCCTCTTCTTTTGAAAGAACTTCCTCTTCTGAGTCCATACACACCTTTTTCTGAAAGACCTCTTTCAGAAAAGGCGTTCTTCCTCATAGAATGAGATTTACCAATGTTAGAAAAAGCCCTTCATTCTTTTGATTTTCTTTCAAAAGAACTCAGTAGCGGTGTGGACGTAAGTGAAGTTTTTTTGGAAAAAGACATTTTTCCGAAAAAACCTTACAGTCTAGAATGGTGGGTTCTGCTGTTTCCAGGTATCTCACTATATAAGGAACTTAATTATTTATTCTGTTCAGCCCGAAAGAAGGTGTGTCCCATTGGTACGTTACCTAAGGTTCATGATTATCTACAGATCAAACACTTCACTTGATGACCTTCGGAATAACCATAACTGTTGTGGACAGTATATTTAGTTAAAATATTCTTGCAGTTTTCCTAATATTACCACAGTGGTCACAGTTTTAAGTCTATGCTTACAAGAGTTACCACAATTATTTCCTCTGCTAAGTACAGAGTAAATGATGAAGTGCCAAAAATAATAGTCATAACTTAGTAAATATTGACTTACAAATAGTGAGCACTGAACATTGGCTGAATTTTTTATGTAATTTGATATTCTTATTTTAAGCTGTTACTTTAGTGATAGCTCTTACACCAAGTCAAGTTTGGTTTGATTTGTGAGTAATACTGCTTTTTGGAGAGGAAGAGAAATGTAAATATTCCTTTAAAGAAAAATTTGTAGAACTGTAGAATATTTTGAACATTTGCTTGGTAGAGTGCATCCTAACTAATGGAAGCTAAAATATGCTGTCCTGGAGTACTGTGTCACATGGGTATGAATTTTATATAATTGCCAATCAGTAAATAAAATAATTTAGGGTTTAAGTAGTACAATAATATGGAGTTTAATTAGAATCTAGTATCAAATGTATCAGAATAATTATTCTTTGTTCAAATCTGGGTATCAAAGAGCCACATGTGTTTTAAAGCCAAAGATCATGGCTTAATAATTTCAGTAGTAAATTGGATACAATTAGTCGTGTTCACTAATTTGCACTGCCTCTTGCTCTGGGTATCTATGCATTCTGTCAGCTTCTTTTTCTAACATGTTCATCTGAGAGTTGTGATGCCATAGTCCAGCAGCCTGGGTCCTGAGACTGGAACTGGCTCCCCAAGTTTCCCCAGTTACATAAGCACACCCTTTTCCAGAGCTTCAAACTATAGAGCACTCTGGTTTCCAGGTCACTGCTTCTCTGATATGTGATAGTAGCAGGAGGAAAGACATAGGTTTTGCAAAGGTTTATAACACAATTACTCATTATGTTAGACCATACAAAAGATACACAGAACTAGGATGAACATGTGTAGCCCATTCCATCTCTGTTTCCTCATCGCTCCTGTGTGTTCCTTGGGATTTTGTCAGGAACCTTCCAGTTCCCAATCAAATGATTCACTGTCTGGTTACCAGCCCACTTGCTAGACCCAGTTTTCTTGTTTTGACCATCTAACATAGCTATTGTATTACCCAGGTGTGTCAGCGAATGTTGATAGTTCACTCACTGGACCCAGACATGGCTATGTGACACACTCAATTGATTGCTTATTCCCTACTCCCTGCAAGTGTCTCTGGAAAGACTTCCTTCCGCCCTCCCTCCCCTCCCCCTGCCGCCTCTCCGAGAGTAGGTAGCAAGTAGCACAAAATTATATAGTTAAAATGAATCTCATATTCTCCACAGCACTTACGGGAGATCATGAGTTGGATAAAGCTCAGTTATGTTTTGTGCTAGAAAAATAAATGGTCTATTTGTATTTTTTTCTCATAGTATACCCCATGTTTTTGCTCCCGAATGTAATTAAAAATAATCCAGATTTCCTGGGAATGAGGAGTAAGGAATGATTTTTGAGGGGAGAATTTGAATAATGATTTTTGAGGGGAGAATAGATCATTACCTCCAAAACTACACTATCGCTAGCTTCCTAGGTACAATGTATTAACTTGTATTTTGTAGAATTTCTCTGTCCCTTCTTCCCTTTCCTTTTTTGCAATTTGTGTTCTCTTTCATTATCCTGTGCAAAATGCAAATGCAGTGGACCTTAGAATCGAGCTTTTGAAATCATACGAGTAATCCTGTAGCACCCTATGACGTGTCTACATTAGGAAATTATTTCAAAATAACTATTTCAAAATAGGCGAGGAGTCCTGTGGCACCTTATAGACTAACTGAAGTGTAGGAGCATAAGCTTTCGTGGGCTAAGACCCACTTGGTCACATACATCTGACGAAGTGGGTCTTTGCCCACGAAAGCTTATGCTCCTACACTTCAGTTAATCTATAAGGTGCCACAGGACTCCTCGCCGCTTTTGCAGATTCAGACTAACACGGCTACCCCTCTGATATTTCAAAATCATGTGCCCACATTACAGGAGAGCCTCAAAATTAGTCTGAGGCAGGCTTCCTTAATGTGGACATGCTACCTTGATTTGAAGTCCCATGGAGCACTGGGGAGTAATTACTTTGAATGACTCCGGGGAGTAGTTATTTTGAAATAAAAGCAATGGAGCATCCACACTACCGCTATTTCGAAATAACTATTTCAAAATAACTCTTATTTCTTGTGGAAAGCAGGAGTTATTATTTCAAAATAACCAGCCCCTCATATCGAAATAAAGTGTTTGGTAGAGTGGATGCTTGTTATTTTGAAAAAAGGGGACTGATATATAGTATCATGAGCTCTCGTGGGCAAAACCCACGTCTTCAGATGACCTGGAGTAGAAAAAACAGCTCATCTGAGGAAGTGGGTTTTGCCCATGAAAGCTCATGATACTATATGTATTTATTCTGGTTAGTCTCTAAGGTGCTAGAACACTACTTGTTTTTAAAATTACAGACTAACATGGCCACCCCTCTGAGACTTTTGAAATCATGATCTTCATGTGAGTGTGATATTAGGCAAAATAATTGTGTCTGTCCCTCACCCCTGAAAAATCCCTAGTGAGAACAATACTGATATTTTTTAATGGAAGGAATTCTGAATCTAAGCCCTTCCAGCAAAATGCAGGACAATGTAGCACTTTAAAGACTAACAAGATGGTTTATTAGATGATGAGCTTTCGTGGGCCAGACCCACTTCCTCAGATCAAATAGTGGAAGAAAGTAGTCACAACCATATATACCAAAGGATACAATTAAAAAAATGAACAAATATGAAAAGGACAAATCACATTGCAGAACAGAAGGGGGATGCGGGGGGGGGGGGAGGGGGAGGAGGAGGAAGGAAGGTAAGTGTCTGTGAATTGATGATATTAAAGGTAGGGAGAGTGGGATGTTTGTGAGTTAACTTCCTTCCTCCCCCTTCTCCCCCCTCCCCCCGCATCCCCCTTCTGTTCTGCAATGTGATTTGTCCTTTTCATATTTGTTCATTTTTTTAATTGTATCTTTGGTATATATGGTTGTGACTACTTTCTTCCACTATTTGATCTGAGGAAGTGGGTCTGGCCCACGAAAACTCATCATCTAATAAACCATCTTGATAGTCTTTAAAGTGCTACATTGTCCTGCATTTTGCTTCAACTACCCCAGACTAACACGGCTACATTTCTATCACTAAGCCCTTCCAGACACTCTGTTCCTGAAACAGTCTTCCGTTGGAGCAAAATTAGAATGGAAATGAAGCTTTTTAAAATCCACGATTGTTTAAAAAGATAATAGAAAGTTTTGAATTTGCATTGTTAATTAAAATCGCCATTAGTTAGTATACATCAGTTTTCAAACAGTTCTAATTTTACTATGCATTTTCCTAATGGCAATAAAGTCTTTTCTATAGCTACCTCCATTTTAACTTGTAGCCCAAAAATTGAGGAACCTACATCAGACACAGATCTGACAAGAAAGCTGCAACTTTTCTGACAGTTCCTGATGCAGTCTAGTGAATACATCTGCCTTTATTTGAGCGATTATCAAAATCTCATAAAAATGACAGAATCATGTATTGCAGCTAAGTGGAGGGGGGTGTTTCTGGTGGGGGAATAAGAAAGAGAGATCAGAATGGAGCATGCCAGAAAACTCTCACTCTGAAACAGCGTAAGTTCTAACAGGTGAGAGCTTAGTAAATCATGTTATTAAAAAGGAAGAATTAAGTGAGAATTAAAAAAAGCATTTGCCTTTTTGTCTTTAAGAGTAATGGATTCCTGCTTGTTAAGGACCAAGTACAGCTAAGCACCAAGCCATTATACATAGGCTTGTGCTGGTTTCACTATAATTACTCAGCCTTTTGGGGAAATTCAAGCTGTTTGAATGAAGGCCCAACTGCTCTACCTTTGTGTTAGGAAATATTGGCGGTGTACAGGATCTTTCTATTTTTAACAAGCTTGATATAATTAAGAAGTGAAGTTACAGAAAGATTTTTATTTAATGTTAGATCTGATATTTGATGCTTAGAAAGTACTTTTGACCGAAGGTTAAGTTGACTTAACAAATGTGTGAAGCCTAATGAAAGTTTAATAGCTTCCAGTTGGACAAATGAAAATGTTAACTTAGGTGAAGATGTCTATAGAGGATTCAAAAGTACAATGGAAAATGTGACTTCAGTAAGTATACAGTAACGCATTGCTTAAATAATTAAGTACAATTAATTATCTTCGGCATGGTCATTCTCTAAACATTCTTTTTAAAATAATAGTTACAGGAAAAAATCTCTTATCCATTGTGTATTTTTCCAGTAATTTATCTGCTGATAATACAAATGTGTTCTATAGGGAACGGTGTGATATAGTGAACTGGAGATTACAGGCTGCAAAGTCAATGTTGAGAATTAAAAGCAGCATGAATAATAGGTGAATTAAGTACAGTGCATGTTGTGGGCCAATTTAATGAAAAAGAATATATTAAGAGTAATATTATTTTTGGAACTGAATGCTGGTGAAACCAGATACATGAATAGTTATGAAACACTGTCATTTCAGAGTTCAGACTAGACTATAGGAAATAATAATAAAAAATGAGTAACCGAGTGTTAGCTGCATTCTGTGGCAGAAGCTAAACGTGAAGCCAACAGAAGCCATTTTGTTTTGCCTCCACTCTGTCCCTGGACATTTACACAAGTGAAAAATAGGCCAGTTCAACAAAGAAATGGACCAAACGTTATTTTATTGCAATAGCTGAGCCTTCTACCCAACAGCCAGGAAGGTAGCCAGATGTGCTAGTTCTGTTACTACTCTAAAAGTAGCAGTGTGAATGCAGATGGTTCCGACAAGTCACTTGAATATGGACCTAAGGGATCAGGTGGGTTTGTGCTCAGGTGGCTATACTTAGCGGAAACCTGGGCTGCTGCAGACACACTGCCATTGTAGTGCACTAACTTGAGCAGAGCTAGCACCTTTCTCTACCTGGATTGGGAAGCATGTGCCTAGCGATGGTGTAGACATACACCAAATGGCTCTATTCAGACTTCTGGAAGTGAAGGAGGTCATACACACATGCATGTACCATTTATTTCCAGATGTTTCTTCCATATAGCAGTATAGGTCAGACGATATAGTGCAACTATTTGACCCATAGCATAGCAGAAGGTGTGTTTTGCAGTGGCATAGTCATCCTATATGGGCACAAGAACTTCTTCATAATGGTAATGTGGAATCAAAATTGACACAGAACAGTTTAGCACACTGCAGGTATCCACTCTTCTGAGCACAGTGTACAGTCATGTGATGGTTTGAAAGTCTAGAGAGAGAGATTGCCTCCAAACATTTCCAGGGATTTTCTTCTTGTTCGTAGATCATCAAAGGTTTTCTGTTTATACAGCTGTGGTCTTTAGGTAAGTTTATCTGGTACAGATTTAAGGACAACTCTTCTAAAAAATAGTACTTCCTTGGCAATGCATTCTGCATTCAGTAAAAAAAGAACAACGCAAGAGACTATCTTTGGGAACATGGCTGTGGATTTGTATAGGATTCTTAAATAAGGACAAGGGACTTCCCGTTGTCAAAGGGTTGTTGCAGCTTTACAAAACCAAACAAAAAATACTTAAATTGGGTAAAAATAGCAACATACCAATAGAAAATATATGCACTGGTCCATATTTTCAAATGGACCCTATATGTGCCTGTTCTGTGCAGGTACAACTCTTTCCAGGAATCTTTTTCTCTGTTACTTTTTCTCATTACTCTGACTTTCCTCGTCTGTTAATGTAGGGTTTTTAGTAAGCGGACACTTAAATATTGAAAGTGGATGACTGCATGCTTAAACTTACTCATATACAGATTGGACCTCCCTGGTCCGGCACCCTCAGGACCTGACTGGTCCCGGATGAGGGATTTTGCCAGACCAGGAGCAGTCATTTTTTGTCCCCCTGCCACCAGGCCCTTAGCCTGGCCACTAGCTTCCCAGCCAGAGTCGCGCTGGCTTTCTGGGCAGCGTGAGCCATCGCTGCTGTGTCTCTCCTGGGCAGCCCAGCGCGGGGGCTCCAGGCAGCCATGCACAGCACGCACTGGGGCTCCAGGCAGTCATGCACAGAACGCACCGGGGCTCCAGGCAACCATGCACACCACGCACCGGGGCTCCAGGCAGCCATGCACACCGCGCACTGGGGCTCCAGACAGCTGCGTGCTGCCAGGGCTCCCTGGGCTGCTTCACTCGTGCCAGGGTTCTCAGCCCCACTGGGCAACCTCACGCCAGGGCTTACAACCCCACTGGGCAGCCCTGCCATCAGCTGCCTGTGGGCAGCCCACTGCCCTGCTAGCCCCACAGGGATCCTTACAGCTTGCCCTCATCTGGAACTCTGTGGTCCTGCAACATCCGTGCCAGACCATGGATGTTGCCAGACCAGAGAATCCCCGTTAAGAAAGTTTCAACCTGTACAAGCTTTTAGATATTCTCACTTTGCAGGCACATTTTTAGAAGCTTCTTAATATATGTGGTCTTCTACGTGCCTGTTTTAGTGGTGACCACTAGCTAGCTATTCTTGGCATGAATGGAGGTGAGATATGATTGTTGATGCATTTGAGCAAAGAACTAATGCAGAGGAGGAACAAATCCAAGAAAATTCTCTGCTGTCTTACTTTTGAAGTTGCCGTGGGATGAAGAGAGAATTCTTTTCTTGGAGTTGCACAAGCTATTGAATAACTTATTTACACAGAATAGAGAACTGTGCTTCATCTCTCTGCAAGATTTAAAAGAATAGAGGTGCCAAAGGAATGGTTGACAGCTTGATTAGATAAGTAGGGTTGAAACTGCAATATTTTTATCTAACTCGGTAGTATTAATGAAAGGTCAGTGCTATCTTTGACAGCCACACTCTAATTGAAAATCTGCTTTCTTTGTAATCGTTCATCTGTTTAATTCCCCTTGCTTATAAACTAGCAAACCATATTGGTGATAGGAGGGTACACATTTAGATAGAATTAAAATGAGTTATAAGCTACAGTGACCTGATGAGCTACTTTGAAATATCCTTTTCTCCTTTCCCTTGGCCATATCAGTATGTATAAGCTACTTAATGTGACTATAGCCTGAGAAGCAAGAGTCACACATTGCTTGGAACACAATTTCAGGTATGATACATTTAGTTAATAAGGGAAGAGTGCAAACTGTTAGTTAGAATACTTCACTCTGCTGTCCAGTTCTTGTCCTGGGACTCCAGAGGTGACCTGGCAAATGCTATGAATTTAGCAAACCTTGGACCCTAGAGAGGTGGCAAATTGCTTGCATGGTTTAGCTCTGATACTGGCTGGTAAGTGTCAGACCTACCTCTTGACCTTTTGCATGCTGTGCAGTAATTATGAAGATGTGCAGTTTTAACTAATAATATAGTCACTTGGGAGATTTAATTGATAAAATTATTTTTGCTTCTCCCTCTCTTCCTCCCGCCTTCTCTCCTGTGTCCCCCCACCTGCTTTTATGTAAGACATCATTTCAGAGCTAAGTATTCCATAATTCATCTTTGCATATTTGTGAACTATCAGCTGGCTACCGGACTTATGTTTTGTTTTCTAAAAGTAGTTTCCTGCTATCCTTAATCAGAGACTGATGTAAGATTCTGTGTGGTGCCATGCTCTGTTTATCATGCACAGTAATTCACTGTTGTTGATTAATTCTATCAAAACAGTCACCTTGTTCAGTATCTGTTAATTAGACCAACACAATTCTTCCGAAATACGTAGGTAGTATGTTGGTTAGGTAAGTAAGTGTAGGGTACATTGTAACCATGTATTGAGAACTAGCAAATTTACCTGGTGTTGCTCAGGTCCTTAAAGAGGGGCTCAGGGCAGAGGGCTGGGAATGCAAGGGACTGTGTGTGTGCAAGAGATGGAGAAAAGGGGGGCAAAGACACCCCACACCCCGAGATTCATGCCAACTGCTTGCTCTTCCCCTTCCTGTCCCTGTCAGGGAGCAAGAGCAAAGTGCACAGCTCATCTGCTCCCTCCACTCCGCAGCCAGAGTGAGGAATGTAGCAAACTGTGCTATTTCACCTCGCTACCTGATGAAGGGGAACAGCCAGCAATGTCCCTGTATGAATTTGGGGTGGGGGGAGTTTCAGCCCCCATGTTCACCCTAACGGGTGCCTAGGAGGTGGGAGGCTCAGGCCCAGGGCAGTCCCCGGATGGGGGAGTAATTCTGTCTCATTTCTGTATGGTTTTACAAATACAATCCCATTCCAGGCACATCCCATTTTCCTGACGCAACCAAACCCTGACCTTGCTTTCAGTTCTGGTAAGAGGAAACTGCCTACCAAATCTGGTGACCCTAGTTCTGACTGTTTAGGAGGAGTTCTTGAACAGACAAATGGACACTCTCAAATATATAATAGATTTGAACCTGAGCATAGCTGTTAGTGAGACTAGGGATGTCCTGTGGCTGCTGAAGGAAGGTCAGTTTGTAAAGTAGTGTGGAGACTCCAATGGGGTCCCTTCTGATAACTGTACTAAAACCACGAAGTTGTGACATGTAACATATGTGGGAACAAATCAGCACTTCACATGAAATCAGGCTGAAATGTAATAAGAAATAACTATTGGGAAAACTACAGGCAATGAAATGTGTTTGGTCACCACGGTCTGTTCTCAAAGGCATAGTGTGCACAATAGTCAGGAAGCATACTTCAAGGTATAAAAAAGAAGGAAATAGCATGTGAAGAAAACAGAATCACATCTATGTTTGTACTGTTCAGTTTCATATCTCTCAAGATTCTGAACTTAGTAAGTTTCTGTAATTAATTTGGCAAAATGCTAAGAAACACAAACACTTGATATAGTAAATGACCAATTTGGGAACTAGATTTGGGTCTTGTGCCATGTGCATATGTGGTAGGTGATATTTTCCTTCATTATCTAAGGGGGTAAGCCAAAAGCTGTGAACTATGTTCTGTCAAACTGACACAACTTCAGTCCTACAGCGTCCTACCATAGGTGTGATTTATTCTCCCAGTGAGACCATTAGTCCCAAGGCTGTCTGTAAATGCTAAACTTGCAAAATATCCCCAGCTGCTGTCTTCAAAGAATTAACATTTCATGTGTTTCCAGTTTTCTAAAAGGTTGTTCAGTGTTGCTTAAAAATGTAACTCTACTGGGTAATCACAAATCCAGTGCGTTGTAAAAATTATGAATGATTTGGAATGAGTATGAGCCCTAATTTTATTTTTAAGGCAATTTTGATGCCTAGAGAGTAGAAAATGCAGTCCTATCTGCATTTATTGGTTCAAAGTTGGAAAGAAAAAACCAAATGAAACGCACACAAAATAGGCAACCAAACTGAGAGCTTTACAGCCAATGACTCCTTCCTTCAGAACTAGTACTGCTATCCATGCTGAATTCTGTCCATGTTTTAGAATTTCATTGAATGTTTGTTATGGCGGCGAGTGCTATAGAAAACTATAAAATGGTTATTGACATATTTGGCTTTTTCTAGAGTTAAAGGTTAATGCATTATCTTTTGGGTTACTTTGTTCTTTATTAAAAAGTTAACATTTGTCTTTGATTTCTACTATTTAAACCAAGTTACTACAATTACCACATAAAACTGACCATTTAAAATGCATTTTTATGTATTTTAGCTATTTTTAATTTACAACCATTGATTAGTCAAAATACACTAAAATAAACTATATACCAAGTTTTGAGTATATGTTTTGAGTATAAAGGTCGGGTTGGGGTTTTCCATCTATTCTGAGCTTTTGTTTATAAAAGTCAGTCAGGTAGCATTCTTATGAGTGGGGAAAAACATTAGTTCCTAAAGCTAATTTAATGACCAATTTAACTGATGTTTAATTAACTGGTGGTGAATGCAGTTTGTTGATCTCTCTAGCTGTCAGACTTGTGAAAGTTATGCGAGGAATATGCTAGCAGGTTATGAAGAGGTAATTAGCAAGAGTGGAATGATAGCTAATTATTTGTATTAATTAAGATGTTTGAAAAGTGTCTAACTTAAGATGATTAACCATTGGAACAGGAAGCAGACAAGGCTGCGGTTCCCATTAAATCTGACCTTTTATTCCTACATTTCCACTTTCCTATTGTCTCCTTGGAAACTGATCCAGTCCCACTTGAATACTGCACAGCGATGCTCTCTGCTCCAGTGGCTGTCATGGTGTTTTATTCCACGTCTTTATTTACCTTTACGCAAAAGTCTCCACAGAGACTTTTCCGTTTCTATAGAGTTTTGATCATGGAGACTCTCAGTCCAAGATGGTGCAATGAACAGCAGAAGGAAGAATACCCACAGGGCTCTAGCGGCGATTCACAGGGCCCGAGACTTTGGCCACTGCTGAGGCAGCACTGACAGCAGCCAGGAGAACTGGGGGGTATGTCTACACTACAGCACTAATTCGAACTAACTTAGTTCGAATTAGTTAATTCGAACTAAGCTAATTCGAATTAGCGCATCTAGACTTAAAAACGCTAATTCGAACTAGCATGTCCACACTGAGTGGACCCTGAACCGGGGTTAAGGATGGCCGGAAGCAGTGCCGGCAGGGCATCAGATTAGGACTTAGAGCGTGGAGCTGCTGTCTCAGGCTAGCCGAGGGCTGTGCTTAAAGGGACCCGACCCCCATCTCGGACAGACAGTTCTCAGGGGTTCCCCGCTTGCAAAGCAGTCCTGGCTTGGAGTGCCCTGAGTGCCCACACTGGGCACATCACAGCACTCGGCCATCAGCCCGGCTGCACTTGCCACAGGCTGCCATCCGGGGGGGGGGGTCAATCAAGGGGCTTCAGGAGAGCTTCCACCCTGAGGAGCCCGCAGAGCCACCCCAGTCCTCCCCATCGGTGGCTCCTACCCCATTCCTCCCTCACCTCCTTCCACTTATCCCTCCCTAGCCCCCCTTTCTGATGTACAAAATAAAGGACACGTGTGTTCAAAAATAGAAACTCTCTTTATTGAACAAAACTCAGAGAGACTGGGAAAAGGAGGTGGGAGAGGGGAAGAGAGAGGGTGGGAGAGAGGAGGGCAACTAAAATGATCAGGGGTTTGGAACAGGTCCCATATGAAGAGAGGCTAAAGTGACTGGGACTTTTCAGCTTAGAAAAGAGGAGACTGAGGAGGGATATGATAGAGGTCTATAAAAGCATGAGTGGCGTGGAGAGGGTGCATAAAGAAAAGTTCTCCATTAGTTCCCATAATATAAGGACTAAAGGACACCAAATGAAATGAATGGGTAGCAGGCTTCAAACTAACAACAGAAAGTTCTTCTTCACAAAGCAAATAGTCAACCTGTGGAACTCCTTGCTGCAGGAGGCTGTGAAGGCTAGAACTAGAACAGAGTTTAAAGAGAATTTAGATAAAGTCATGCAGGTTGGGTCCGTGGAGTGCTATTAGCCAGGGGATAGAAATGGTGTCCCTGGCCTCTGTTTGTGGAAAGCTGGAGATGGATGGCACGAGACAAATGGCTTGGTCATTGTTTTGGTCCATCCCCTCCAGGTTCCCTAGTGTTGGCCGCTGTCGGCAGACAGGCTACTGGGCTAGATGGACCTTTGGTCTGACCCAGTACGGCCATTCTAAGCTCAGGGCTCAGGGTCGGGGGTCTCACTGGACCACCCTGATTTTCATGCAAACCTGCTCCTGGGTGGCCAGGCTGGCAGCTCTCCTGCCCTAGACGGCCACTTTCCTGTGCCTAGTGTGGAGGTCATGGATGAGGTCCATGATGTCCGCACTAGACCAGGTGGGCGCCCGCCTCTTGCGGATCTGGGCAGGCTCCCGGGAGCCGCCAGCCTGGTCCCGGGAAGAGGTGGAGGGCTGGGTGGCAGCGGGTGGCTGGCTCGAGCTGTGCCAGGTGCAGGGTCTGCTGGCTGGGTACTGGCAGGCTTGCACCTGGCACGGGCACCGTAGCCAGCCCGTGCCCCTTTAAGGGCTCCGGTGCCAAGAGGGGGGCAGAAGAGTTTCCCTGGTGGTGCCTAGAGTGGCCACCAGGGAAAGCTGGGGAGGGCTAGCTTCCCACTAGTTCGAATTAAGTGGCTACACAGCCCTTAATTCGAACTACTTAATTCGAACTAGGCTTAGTCCTCATGGAATGAGGTTTACCTAGTTCAAATTAAGCACTCCGTTAGTTCGAATTAAGTCCGAACTAGCGGATCGCTAGTGTAGCACCTATCAAAGTTAATTCAAACTAACGTCTGTTAGTTTGAATTAACTTTGTAGTGTAGACATACCCTGGGGCTGTGTCTACATTGGCACCCCTTTCTGGAAAAGGGATGCTAATGTAGACTTCGGAATTGCAAATTCCGCGGGGGATTTAAATATCCCCGCGGCATTTGCATTTACATGGCTGCCACTTTTTTCCGGCTTGGGGATAAGCCGGAGAAAAGCACCAGTCTAGACGTGATTCTCCGGAAAATAAGCCTTTTTCCGGAGGATTTCTTATTCTTACTTGAAAGTAGGGGACTTGAATGTAGGAATAAGAGATCCTCCGGAAAAGGGCTTATATTCCGGAGAATCACGTCTAGACTGGCGCTTTTCTCTGGCTTATCCCCAAGCCGGAAAAAAGCGGCAGCCATGTAAATGCAAATGCCGTGGGGGATATTTAAATACCCCGCGGAATTTGCAATTCCAAAGTCTACATTAGCATCCCTTTTCCGGAAAGGGATGCCAATGTAGAGACAGCCTGGGTGTTTTTAAATTGCTGGGCCCAGGGGCAGCTGCCCTCTTTGCACCTCCCTGTTGGTGGCTCTGCATACCTACTTCTGCTGCATGAGACACAGACCTTCAAATGGTAAACACCTTATGCAGCTGGCGGTTTTGTTGTTGAGTGAAAATGGTATTTGGCTAAAAGTTTTGCTCTTTCTTACTTTTTGAGAGTTGAACCCTTGTCCGACCTTACAGCCTTTGGACTCTATGAAACATTTTCATGTGCAGCAGTTGACAGGCTCCACCTTGCTGTTGTTCCCACATTGCATAATGATGCTTTCCACATGTCAGCTGCATAAGTGGGTCTCATATCTTACCACTGGGTTATTTACACGGTTGTCTGATGATTGTATTGGAGTTTCACAATTCAGCATCATTACAACAATTTGTTTGTGTAACTAGTAAGTTATTAGCAGGAGCGCAGGAACAATTTGTGTAGAGGGGGAGCTGAGAGCCTTTGAACCAAGCTATAGACCCTGAATACGATGCAATCCACTTCAGCCCAGGGGATGCCGCAGCATCCATCGTTCTAGCACCTGTGTCTATTTGAATGTAATAGCTCTGTAGAAACAGCTTTGAGTTCCTAGATAAACTCTTTAACTACAATTGTAATTCAATGCTAAGTATGTGTAAGTGCCACACACCAGAGTTAGTTGTTTGTCAACTGCTGTGTATTTCCATGGAGGTTTTACCCGTTTGTTCTCAGCCACACTATGTTAAAATAAGCACTTTATGTACAAAAGCGTTTTTGTGTCAGTACTGTGCTAAGAAGAGACCCCCAAGTGAAATAAGGAAAGTTCAGATGTGACATACAAAGGGAGTAACAAATTTGCCTGCATTGGCATCACAGCACAGCTGATAGCATCTTATATTGGTCTCAGACTTAAATAATTGCTGCTGAACTGCTGGTTCCTCATGTGAAATCTTTGCAACAGCACTGCTTTGTTTGTTTGTTTGTTTGTTTAGGGGACTGTAGTAATTTACCAAATCAGGTTTTTCCCCCCATAACCTAAACCTCTTTAGTAGCCATTTATGTAGATCCTCAGCCCTATTAACTCGCCTCAGACAATATCTGAGCCTCTCCTCCCCTGCCCAAAGAGAAGCAAATTTTCAGCTGCTACATGGAGTGGTTGCAAGATAGCATAACTCAGTAAAAGCCTGAGGCTCCTTTAAGTTGTACCCAGGGCCTTACTGGTCCTCTGCTGGCTCCAGGACTGATAGAACAAAGATTAGCTCCAACAAGCCCTAGCTTTCTTTAAGTGAAGATAATGTGTACATTTAAGTCATAGTTTATTTCCCTTCTCCTTTGTTAGCGATAAGATTCTTAGTATTTAGTTAGTATTTTCCTGAGACGGTTCACTTCAATTTGCCCTGCAAACTTGCTTTGGTGTGAAGATTATCTCCAGTGTCCTGATACCAGCTGTTCACTTAACCATTCGACAAGTTCTGCATGTAAGTTTAAGCCCCCCTTTTCTCTCCTGTGTTGCTGGGTTTTTTACCAAAGTTACAGATTGTAGCAGAATAAATGGAAAATTATCAGAGTCCTACATTGTCATGATTACATCTATGAGTCTGTAATACCTCTTCATTACTCATAATTAGTGAAATGAGAACAGTTCCGACTTCATTGCTGTGGGTATCGAAAGTGATTTTTTGTGTCTGTCTCCTTAGGACCTTCTTATAGAATTCCTGCTGCCCTACTCACACCTCTTCTTTATTTTCACACTTCTCTTTATTTTCCTAAGCTCTCAAGTAAAAATCTCCCAATCGTCAGTTAACTGCAAACATTGAACATAAATGTTGTAACTGACGGATACTGTCCACTTAAAAAAACATGTATTTCAAGAAGACAAATTTCCTTAACTTTGTACACGACTTATGTTATTTAAAATGAATTCATTTTTAAAATCTGGTGTTACTTACCTGCTTTTTTTTTACACCTGCTAGGTTTCTGTGGGAGACTTTTCAGAGCTCCCTGAGGAATTGGGATGGCCACTTGACAAAACAGATAAGAATCGGAATCTATTAGGAAGCTTTGAAAAAATCTCCACTTTCCTGTTTGTTATTGTGTTGTACGTTTCTTGGTCAGGGAATCCCTGCTGCAGCCAGTGACTGTTTTTTGTCATATGCCCAGATACTAAGGTGGTCAGTGTCAGTGTCAGAGAGAGGAATAGTGTTGCAGGGAAAATGTCAACTTGCTTGACAAGTCTTTTTGGGGAATTCTAAGAGCAATCCATTCAGTGCAACACTGCTGTGCTCTTTACGCACTGGTTGTTACTAAATATGAGCCTGAAGTGGAGCTGATATGATCTTTGCTGAGGTAGCATTCTTCAGTCCTGTCAAAATGATGCCGAGGGCAGGTGATGAGATTTTACCTTTACGGGACTAAAGCACATATTGTGTATGCACTGATTTATATTATCACCCATATATTGCTATTAGAAGAGATGTCATCAAATGAATAACTACACTTTGCCATGTGTAAGTTTTACTTATTATTGTAAACCCTTTAAAAACCTGTTACTGAGAGAAAGAGAGAAAAACTTTTCCCTGTCCCAAAATTATTATTTTCTTAATATCACAGCATTTGTATGGGTTATTTTTTTCAGTATATTCTTGAACTGCTCTGTCCACTGAAAGTTTTGGAATTTTGCAGTAAAATACAGTTTATTTTTTTCTTAATTTCAGCTAAATTTACAATAAGAATTATTTCTTTCAGAATTGATTTGTTCCGTCCTTTTAAAGTAATTTAAAATAGGTTTATAATGTCAAATCCCTGACATAAGCAAGAGGATATGAAGACTTACTACCTATCATGCCTAATGCAGATATCCAGACTTTGAAAATCTACTAGTACTAAGATGAAGTGTTAAAGAATTTTTATAAATTAAGATTTACCTTATTAAGCACTTAATTAAATCATTGGTAAATGACTATTTTGGTTAATATCTGATAGAACTAAGATTTTAATAAATAAGTTTCGCTTCCAGGAATTCTTGCTAATCCAAATTCATAATCAAAATAGCAAATAGCAAACCTTTCTCACATTTTAAAGGATGATATCCCATCTTGTAATTACATTTTTTACAGTTCATGATTATTTAAGATAACTGCTGAACCACAGAAGCTTCTAATGAGGATATGATGCAATTTATAGATGGATCATAAACCAAATTGATAACATTTTAAATAGTCATAGACAAGACTGAATTTAGACATGACATTTAACATTCAGTTCTCATCTATGATGATAAAGAATGTCTGTTATGGCTTAGCTCTTACAACTGGTACTTTTCCAAATGACTCTGATTTTAGTTGTTTTTATGGCACAACTGTGGGCAAACAGCATGTTAATTTATACTATTAAATTTTGTATGCTTAATCCATTTCAAAGGAGGGAAGGAAAAAGAAAATTAGCCTGCCTACTATATCGTGATAAACAATTTTTATTAAGTATCAGGAGAGTGTTCAGGCATATACAAGACAAAAATAGATAATATCCATGCCACAAGAAGTTTACAGTATCCATTTGTATCTTCTGTTCTGTTCCTGGGCATAATAATCAGTATGTGCAACCATGTCTGTAGTTGAGGTTGATATAATGAAAACGCACCATAGTCCAAACACAGAAAATTGATCTGTTGTCAGACTTCTGTCTAAAGAAAGTCAGCTGGGGCATCTTTCAAATCTGGGATGAATTTATGGATTCATATATTTCATTGTTAGTCAAATTCAGTTTCCCTTTAATAAATGTTACAATGTGGTTTCACTTACCAAATACTTACTCATAGATTCTAAGGTCAGAAAGGACTATCATGATCATCGAGTTTGACCACCTGCACATGCAAGCTACGGGACCTCACCCACCCTTAACCTCAGGGTGAGTTTCTAAAGTGTTCAAAGCATGTTTTAAAGTCGTCATGTTATAGGGAACCTGCCATTTACCCTACTATGCTGAAGTTCCCTCTCACCTGCCGAGCAAACAAAGAAACTGAAGAGATGCTGTGCTAACGTGAGCCTCACATTTCAGGTTCACAGAAACCTTAACACTTGGCAACCAGGGTGGCAGAACTGGAGAAGGCTAGAGGGGCTTGCAATCTTGAGATGGAAATATTGTGGGAGTTCTGCTCTTGTGTAAACTTGCGCATGCCCCGGGGATGGGGGTGCAGGGAGGCAAGAGCAAGACCTGAGGGGGTGGGGAGGCTGAAGTGGCTGCTGTGAGGCCCAGGATTAGGACAGGGAGTAGGGACTGGCATCTGGAGGGAGGGAATAGAACAACTGCGGTGGTGTCCCGGATTAGATCTGGGAGCAGAACCAAGGGGGCAGGAATGCACCTGGGAGCAGGCAAGAACCCCTGGTGCCCTACTTCCCAGCTTGAAACAGCTCCTCCCCTTTTTATCCCCCACCAAATCTCAGGATCTCCCTGCACTTTCCTTCCCAAATCTCCCCCACCCCTGTTTACAGATAGCCCCCATCCTTCTTGCTTGGCAATCAGTGTTAGGGCTTGTGTACACAGAGTTACACAGCTATGTTTGCGCCACTCAGTTTCCCTCTCAGTAGACAGGCCCGTCATCTAGTCTAGTTAGAGACACTTGAAATGTTCTCTTGCACTGATGTGGGGGTGATTGTGCAAGCTAAAGGATTCAGATTGTGTCATGGGAGCCATCTGCATTGAAGCAAAGGAACTGGCTGTCTGGATTGGAATGGCTAACAGGTATCCATGGAATGGTTCAGGAATGCCAGCCCTGCCAATAAAGATGGGATGCTGTCAAACAGGCTCTGTGTTCTCCAGTAGTCTGTGATGTTTCAGTGCAATCTGGACAGTGTTTTGTCTTCCCTGCTGTGCCCAGATTGAGTGCATATAGATGGCTAATTAAACTCTGAACCAATAAACAGATTTGAGAGGCTACTACTTTGAAGACTAGGAGATCACAAGAACCACTTCCTGGTAGTTGTTTTTTCCTCAGGTAAAGTTCAACATGGAATTTCAGCATTTTAGGTTCATGTTAATTTTAGCTAAAACCCAATTTTGGTTTCCAGCAGCCACTGATTTTTGTTTGAGAAAATATGACATGTGAGCACACATTTTCCTTCACAGTTATTCGGGATACAATTTATTAAAAGTTACTTTTGAAAAAAGGCAAATCATTTTAGCCATGTGGTAATGCAAAGTAATTTACTCACACACCAATAGTAATACTCAGTTTATATTTGAGTAGAAACCAAAAAATGAAACTAATCTGTGTTGTAGGGTCAAGGTTACTGCATCTGAAAAATCTATACTTGCACATTTTTAAAGCATTTTAATCCCTATTTTATCTTAAGATAAGATAAAGAAGGAATTTATAGGTTTGATTTTTTTGTGGTAGGTGGATGTGAGCACATTAGCATAAGTTGATCCTGAAAGGACTGCCAATTTGTGAATTTAATCATGTGAATATAATTTAATGTACAAAGATGCGGCTTGTCATGAAGTCCTGATGAGCATGTTACAAACAGGATCACAATCTAAACATCAAAGAAAGTAGATTGCGCACTACCAAAACCTCTTGTGTTTAAGATCTTTACATATTCTGCCTTCTAGGCAGAACAAAAAGAATAAACACTTTTTTATCTAAAGGAATACAAAAGAGCACTATGCTTTAAATTATGGTTGAGATAACTTTAAACTGCAGATATCAGAATCGGAAGGAAAGAAATTTACTCAGAAAAACTTAGAACTCATTATACATGTTTCAAGTTGTGAGGGTTTTTTGTTTGTTTGTTTTTTAAATGATTGCAGAATCTGATGCCTCACAAAAGACTTGCATTACTCAGTGCTAAGACTTCTTTCCCTGGTCCCCAGAAATACTTTGTGGACAGAAGTGTCTCTGTAGATGAACAGATATTTCCTGCTGAGTTCAGTAGAGATGGCAGGTTCATAAAATTAAGAGTTACGAATTCACCTTCATTATGCAGAATTATTAACGTCTTGGGTTATGATTGCCAAAAGTTGTTCAGAATCACCTCTTGCCTATATCACAGTTGTCCTTGATTTTACTCCTTCCTCTCCTTCCCTTTACTCACTTTTAATGAAAGAAAAGGGAAGCCTGCCCCTCAGGAGAAACCATGAGCAAAAGACAAAGTTCAGAAGTAGAAAATTGTTTCCTTGTAAGTGGACGACACCTGGCTGACCCTTGGTTGTTGAAACGTGGCCTGAACATTCTTTGCGGTTTTAGTGCAACCTATGGCGGCTGTTGCCCTCTGGCAATTAACAAGTCAGCACCAGGCTTGAGATTTTTTCTTGCTAGCAAGTGAGAAAGTGTGTGGTTTTTTTTTAAAAAAAAACCCCTCCATATTATCCATTCCGGTTCTTGCTGTTAGAAACAAGCTGAAGGTCAGGCTGGGGCTAGCCAGAGTGACAAGACTAACAAGCTGTGGGTTATCCTGTGTGAAATACGACGTGTGCTCAAAGAACACGAGATGACGTTTTGATTCTGCTTTGACTACAGTTGTGCCAAGAGGACGTACCATACATGCAGGCTGCTTCATTCACAGGCTTAGTTCAGTGAATACTACTAAAGGCAAATTAAATCTACTTGCTGTTGCATGACAGATCAGATGGTTTCATGCTTCTGACCTTACTGTACATGAAGGAGAATGTGAAGTGGGCAAGTTGATGTGACTTTCATTTTTTGTTCTTATTTTTTACTATAGTGATAAGATGTCTTTAAATGTTTCAAGATTTTTGTCCCATTGAATTTTTGTCCTAACTGAAAAACTCAATGATAAGCAGTAATTAATCTGATGAGGAAAAAAAAATCCTGAAATAATATGGTATTTCAAAGTAAACAGGGAGTAATTAATAGTTCACTAAAAGTAGAGCTGGAATGTTAATGATAACTAGGAAAATATGAACAGACTTTAGAAAAACTGGTCTCTGCAGAGGCCTCAAAAATTATCTCTTAATAAACTAACAAAAGTTCCACCATTAGCCTGGTCATTGCAGGAAATAATGAAATCCTTACTCTTAAAAAAAACCCATTTTTTAAACTGTACAGCAGTTTAAAGGTCCCTTGAAAGCAAAGATATGTCTATACAATTAAAATGAAATAAACCTCTGCCTAGTTAACATTTAATAAGAATAACCTTCTTATTATCCTATTTCACTTTAGTTTCCACAAATGAGAAATTGTAGGTTCTTGTGTAGTGGTGGGAAACCTCTGGCTCGCAGGCTGTGTGTGGCCTATCAGGGTTATCTGATTGCCAGCCAATGGGGCCAGTGGGGGCAGTGCTTACAGGCGAAAGGGCTACAGGGATTTGCTATCTTCTGCTCCCCATAGCTCCCATTGGTTGAGAACAGCCAATGTCACTGGGAGCTGCAGGGGGCAGTGCATGTAGATGGCTAATGTCAGCAAAATGTCTTGTAGCCTGCAATCAGATTATCCTGCGTGTGGTGCACAGGGATCAGGATGCCCACTGAGTTCAGGTGAGTTAAAAAGTCACCACCATTCGAAAAATCACATTCTTGTCTCTGAAAATGTTTTATCTTGCATTAGCTCCCATTAAAGTTACGTATCCTCTGTCCCCTCCCTCAAAGCATCTGTATTCTCTCTCTCTCTCTCTCTCTCGCTATATATATAAAAGTTTCCTGTGGAATGACATCATCTCATCATTCTGCATCCCACCTGCGTCCCCCTCCCGCCCTCCCTCCTCCCCAGTGCAACAGGAGGCAAAATCCCCCAGCTTGAGCCCAACCTCCCTGCTTCTCCTCGCCACTTGGAATTGGTATTTTAACCTAAGACCCTAGTCCCCTTCCTCCACCCCCACCCCGCAGTGCTTTCAAGACCAAGAACCATGGCACAGTAGCCGTCAGACCCCACATTGCAGCTGTGACAGCCCAGGGCTGGGTGTGTGTGTGCAGTGCTTGGGACAGCAGCTCTGGGAGAAGTGCTACGAGTGGGGCTCCCAGCCACACTTACGTGCCAGCAGCGGGCTCTTGGCCCCCCCCCCCCCGCTAGGCTCTTGGGGTGCCAGACTGCGGTGCCAAACCGCCCAGAGTTGCCCCTGCGGAGACTCACCACCTTCCCAGTGGCTGCACTTACCACAGATGCCACAGCACCCGCGAGCTACCCGGGCGAGCCGCCACACTGACCCGCTGGTGCCTTCCCTTGGGCTCCCGGGGGGCGGTCAGGCGGGCAGCCCCAGGCACTGTGGGCAGGGCTGGGACAGTGAGCAGCTCAGTTGGATCTGCACGGGGGAGAAGACGAGACAGCAGCCCGCTGGGCTGCTGCTTTCTCCACCTCAGCAGGCTGCAGTCCCCCGGAGTGCTGTGTGCAGACCGCACTACCTGCGCCAGACTGCTCCCCAAGCGGAAAGGGCAGGCACCCCTGCGTTTCCCTTCTCTACCCCCTCCAGATTGCGGACAGGACAGAATACCCTCCTGAGCGCAAGTCTTGCCCTACTAAACACTGCCCTCAGGCTGCCTCCCCCCAAACCTTCTCCCAGCCCTTCACCAGCCTCCCAGCACTGCCCTCAGGCTGCCTCCCCCCAAACCTTCTCCCAGCCCTCCACCAGCCTCCCAGCACTGCCCTCAGGCTGCTTCCCCCCAAACCTTCTCCCAGCCCTCCACCAGGCTCCCAGCACTGCCCTCAGGCAGCCTCCCCCAGGCTCCTCACACTGCCCTCAACCTCCTCTCAGCACCCCTCCAGCCTTCTTGCAGAGCCCTCACCGTCAAGCAGCTTCCTTAGAGCTCCTTCTATGCACTCCTCAGTCAGCCACACAGCCTAGTCTCCCTCAAGATACAGAGCTTCCCAGCCTCCTCAGAGTCCTCAAAACAAGAGCATTTTCCCAACCTCCTGCCTCCCTCCTCCTCCACCCCGGTGGTCCTGCCAGGAGCCGGGGCTGCTGCATCCTCGGCCCTGCCCTCCCTGGCAGCCAACGGGACAACAACGACTGCCTAATCCCAGAGAGAGTGGGTTGATGAGAGTAGCGAGCAGGGGTGCACCCCCCCAGAATGTTTGTATCACTGAAAAATAGTTGACTAGTCTTTCCTTGAATACTAAAAACCAAAACCTTTCTTGGGCTAGGAATAAGCAGGAGGAGTTTCAGTCCAAAAAAGCATATTGAAAAGTTGCTGGAGTGAAAAGAGAGAGATGAAATTTGCCCTCAGACATTACCATAGAGACAGTTGTGTATGTGGCTACACAGATTGAAATAAAAGAAGGTTGAAATAGAGTCAAAAAATAGGCATAGAATTCACAAGACATTGGTCTAATGCTTCCCTCGGCTTTAAGGTCCTCCTAATGAGAGCACATAGAAGACATGTCTGTTATCAGCCAGTAGCATCCTGTTGCTTCTGTCTCTAAAATATCTTCTAATGAAGTAAGGTGTGCATGTAATACATACAAAACACGGAATAACCCAATAGGCATGCAAAACAGACAATAAAAAGAACTTCATTAACATGAAACAACTAAAACAAAGGTGGGAGGGAGAAAAGGAGGCTGAAAAGGAGGATAAACTCCAGGGAGGAGGTTGTTTTACCACATAACTAACCCCTCCCGAGCTATTTATAAAATATCAGGTTTGTATTTCACATTTAAAGGACTCTACAAAGCATTAAAGCTGTAACTAAAACTGGTAGGTTAGTGTTTTTCCTCCTTGCTACTCAAGATAAATAAGAGTTGTGGGAATTGACAGTGAAGTATTGTGAATTCTGTGCATTAATTTAGCCAAGAATTGCTGTACAAGCAGGGGAAAGGGAATTAAACCTCAATCACAAACTACACTGTCACTGACAAAATCAAACATATGAAAATTTCCCTTTGAGAGGATTCTTCCCTTCTCAGACCCATGTTGTGTCCAGCCCTACTCAGGCTGTAGCTGTAAAGCAGCAACAGGAAGTTAGTGGATGGTGGAAAGATGGGGAAGAATGCAGAGCTGGAAATTTGGAAGGAATTGCTCTGCAAAAGGATCATACTAATTTGCAAGCCCACGCAACATTTGGAATTTCCATAATGGTGCAGAATGTACAATTGGCAGCCCAGGCAACATTGGCTCTTACAGCCTATAAATCTCTCATACTCTTGCTTATTTTTCCAACAATAAAGCAACTGGTACATATTGACAATGTAGCTATGCACAACTTGCTGTCAGAAAGTAATTTGAATTTCACATCAGTATTACCCTTCCATGTGCAAAGCTCTGCTAGATACTAAGACTTGCAGGGTGTATTCTTTTTGTTACAACAGAGTCATGTAAGCAGTGCAGGTGAGACCTTGTAGACTTTATCTAAGGATGTAAAGACTTTTTCTAGTGTGAAAGTTAATATATTAAAGTTAGGATTATTTAAAATGCTGATCAACATGTATGTGTGTTTGCTCATGCACATATACAAATTTCATATTATCTTTAGATATCTCTGCCTGACCCCACAAATAGCAGTAAGAACATTTTTGGTGTTCCACTATTAAATGCAGGATCATCTTCCATTTTTAATAGCATGGCAAAATTCAGCAATGTCATAGACTTGGCAATCTTGGATGCTTTCCCACTGCCACATGGAAACACATCCAAGCATTGTGATAGATAGATATAGTCATTCTTGAAAGCAACATGCAGGCCAATGTGAGTTAACTGAAACACACCTAGGAGTAGGAAGTTTTGTTCCATATATTGCAACAAAGAAACAAAGGGTATGTCTACACAGCGGTGTTATTTTGGGATAACATCCATTATCCTGAAGTAGCATTCTGCACTGTCTACACAAGAAGCTTGTTATTTCGAAATACATTTGAAATAATGGGCTTCCTGTTCCGGCTTCTTGTAAACCTCGTTGCACGAGGAGTAAGGAAGATGCCAGAATAACAATTTATTTCAAATTTAGTGCTGTATAGATAATGCCAAATTTCGAAATAAGCTATTTTGAAATATGATACGCAATTTACATAGCTCAAATTGCGTAGCTTATTGCAAAGTGTAGACGTATCCTAAGGCAGACGGAGGTTAAGGGCCTGATTTCATGGTGCGTATCACCTACAGCTCCTGTTGATGGTAATGGCAGCTACAGCTGTTCAGAAGTTCTGAATTTCAGACCTTAAATGACTTTAAACATTCACACAATTCACTGGCATAGCCAGAAATATATCCTGGATCTCTTTATTTCCCACATCCTAGATTCAACAATCAGATCTGTTCATCTTTCCACAACTGACATTCACATTTTCTTGCCCCATGATGCTTTGTGCAGTACAATCCTGTGGTGCAATTAAGGATAGAAACAGGAGAAACACTGAACAGAGGCACGCAATCTGTAAAGAGCACCATAAGAAAAAAGAATGGGGAGATCTTTGTAAGTATATATAAAATATCTTAACATCTGCAACTTAGATCAAGAAAAATATATGACACTTCATGAATGTCTACTCAGCTGTTAATGTGTTTGGAGAAATTGTCCACTTATCTTGTGTAGTTAGAAACTGTCCTACTCTTGGGACAACTTGTAGGGATTGCTAGAAGTGTTTTAGCAGCATGAGTCCAAGTGACTTGGGAGCTATTGAAAAATTCCATCCCTAATTGCCTTAAACCGAAAAGACTAATTGTCCCATGTTTCTAGTAATATTTGTTCTTGAATGAACAGAATGAAGTAGCATTTAAAAAAGGAAAACTAACACCCACAGAATTTAATGTACATTTAGGCTACATCTACACTGGCAGCTTCTTGCACAAGAAATCTTTAGCGGAAGAGTTCTTGTGCAAAAACTCTTCCACAAGAGAGCGTCTACACTGGCATGTGCTTTTGCGCAAGAGCATCCATGGCAGTGTAGACATTCTCTTCCGCAGGAAAGCTCTGATGGCCACTTTAACCATAGGGGCTTCTTGCGCAAGAAATTATTGTTGCCTGTGTATACTGGCCTCTTCTGGAATAGCTCTTGGTCAAGAGGGCTTCTTCCTGAGATGGAGCATCAAAGTTCTCATGCAAGAAGCCCTGATTTTCTACAGTTCAATGTCAGTTTACTTGCGCAAGAATGCACAGCCAGTGTAGACAGGCGGCATGTTTTTGCGCAAAAGCGGCCGTTTCCGTGCAAGAATGCGCCAGTGTAGACAAAGCCTTATTGTAAAAAAATTGCTAATTGATCTGTTGCCACAAAAAATGCAAGGGGCAGAGAAATTGTCACTTAATTACTATGCTTTAATTAGAAGGATCTCTGGAGATGGTTGAATTGCAGTTCACTGAAACCTAGCCAGTCTCTGTTGTAGACTAGCACAGCTGTTTGGTTCCAGTCATCTATAGGAGACAATGTGAAGAGAAATGCTCCTATTCAAAGCTAAAGGAGGGAAGTGTAGCTAGCAGTGGGAATTGTTCTCCATATAGAATGAACAGCAATATTTTTCTCATGTAGCACCCCTTGGAGACAATGCCCTAGTTAATTGCTTAATTAATCAAATCTCAGTTTCTTCAGAAGCTATTGAATATATATGGATCAGGTAAAATAACTGTTCTGGATGAGGAAGTCCTTCTCTGCCCATAAGGCCATTTTGGGTTGTTTTTGCCCATAACTTGGTTTGCCTTTTTTGTGTGACTGTGGAAGCCAGCAGAACAGAGGATGTGAATTGTTGAGGATGGTAAGTGCATTAACAGTGTTGAGACGCTTTGAGGCTCTGGAGGAACTTTGACTGACATGCTCATGAGCATTTGAGAAATTGTAACCAGGTACAGATGTGCTGGGTATTATAACTGAATACCCAACCCTTTTCATTCTGGATATGTCTAGACTGCATCCCTCTGTTGACAGAGAGATGTAGATTAGGCACATCAAAATTGCTAATGAAGCAGGGATTTAAATATCCCGTGCTTCATTAGCATAAACATGGCAGCCGCTTTTTTTTTAAACTGTTTTTTTTTTTTAAAAAAAAACCTGGCAGTCTAGATGCGGATCTGTCACAAATAAACCCTTTTTTGACAGATCCTGTATTCCTCAAAAAATGAGGTTTATAGGATCTGTCGAAAGAGGGTTTATTTTTGACAGATCCGTGTCTAGACTGCCGTTTTTTTTTCGAAAATCTCAATTTAAAAAAAGTGGCAGCCATGTTTATGCTAATGAAGTGCGGGATATTTAAATCCCTGCTTCATTAGCAATTTCGATGTGCCTAATCTACATCTCTCTGTCAACACAGGGATGCAGTCTAGACGTAGTGTCTGATACAGAGCTAAATATTAGTTATTCCAATTATGTTTTGTTCAAAGGATTTGAGCTTCTCTAGTTCTAGAGTATTGAGTGTTCTGCAAAAATGAAGTACAAGAATCATGGAAGTGCAAAGACTGCAAGGGCTTTGAGAAGTCATCAGCTCCCCAGTCTGTGACATGGCCAAGTAAAAATAGATCATCCCTCACAGGTGTTTGTCCAACTGTCCATACAAACCTCCATTGGTCAGGATTCCACAACATCCCTTGCAAGTCTATTAGGGTATGTTTGCACTGCAAAGTTAATTCAGAATAACAGCTGTTATTCCGAATTAACTTCCCTAGCGTCTACACAAGCAAATTGCATTCGAAATAGCGGGGCGCTTAATTCGAGTTTGGTAAACCTCATTCTATGAGGATTAACGCCAAACTCGAATTAGCTAATTCAGAATAAGCGCTGTGTAGACACTTATTCCGAATTAGCTGCCTGTGCCAGCTCCAAGCTTGCCTCAACTCAGTGGCCCCAAAACATAAGCCAGCAAGCCACTGACAGCCAGCCCTCCACTGCGCCCCAGGAGCAGTCTGCCAGCTCCCAGGAGCCTGCCAGGGCCCGGAGAAGGCAGGTACCTTCCTGGTCTAGGGCAGAGATCAGGTTGGACTGTACTCAGGTTTGGGGGGATGCCCCAACGTCCATGAGCTTCTCCTCCCCCTTCCTCCTCTTGCCTCCCACTTCCAGCTCCCTCCCCCCAGGTTTCTCCCTTCCTTGTCCTACCCTCATTCCCACCCCAGTTTCAGTCCATAAAGAGAGTTTGTTTTTGGCAAGAAATGTGTTTTTATTTGACATCAGGAAGGGGGGTTAGGAAGGGATAAGTGGAGGGACGTGAGGGAGGAATGAAGCACAAGCCCCTAGGGTATGCCTACGCTACCCTCCTAATTCGAAATAGGAGGGTAATGTAGTCATACCGCAATTGCAAATGAAGCCCAGGATTTGAATTTCCCGGGCTTCATTTGCATAAAGCCGGCCGGCGCCATTTTTAAATGCCGGCAGTTCGAACCCCGTGCCGCGCGGCTACACGCGGCACGGAGTAGCTAGTTCAGATTAGGCTTCCTAATCCGAACTAGCTGTACTCCTCGTGGAATGAGGAGTACAGCTAGTTCGGATTAGGAAGCCTAATCCGAACTAGCTACTCCATGCCGCGTGTAGCCGCGCGGCACGGGGTTCGAACTGCCGGCATTTAAAAATGGCGCCGGCCGGCTTTATGCAAATGAAGCCCGGGAAATTCAAATCCCGGGCTTCATTTGCAATTGCGGTATGACTACATTACCCTCCTATTTCGAATTAGGAGGGTAGTGTAGACATACCCCTAGTGGGGCACACCAGGGAGGCTCTTAGTGCTCCTCAGGGTGGAAGCTCTCCTGCAGGGTCTCCTGGATCCTAACGGCTCCCCAGTGGACCTTCGGAATGGCAGCCTGCAGAAAGTGCAGCCAGGCTCGCAGCAACACACCCACGAGAAGCACCAGAGTGCCCAGGGGCAGCTCCAGCTCCATGTTGCAAAGTGCTGTGGTGTCCCGAGTGAGGACAACCAGAGCACACAGAGACACAAATTCTTTGCTGTACCTCATTGAAGCAGGCAAGCAAGCAGGGACACCTGAGAACCAGCTGCCCAGGGCGTAGGGGGGTGTCCCTTTAAGCACAGGCCTCAGGCAGCAGCCACACACAGACACTCCTGACCTGATGCCCTGCCTGACCTCGTTCTGGCTGGCCTTAAATCCAAGTCTGTGTCCCGTCAGTGTGGATGCAGTATTTTGATTTAGCAAAATGCTAATTCGAACTGCATTTTGTGTGTAGACGCGTTAATTTGAATTAGTTTAATTTGAATTAACTATTTCGAATTAAGATAACTCAAATTAACGCTGTAGTGTAGACATACCCTTACAGAGTGTATCTTCTGTTTTTTAATTAGAATGTTTTTCCTAAATCGGAACCTAAATTTTCCTTAATGCAGATTAAGCCCATTATTACTTATTCTACATTCATTGGACGTGAAGAGCTGTCCTCTTTATAATGGCCTTTCACATATTTGAAGAATATTATCAAGTCGTCCCTTCCCAGGCTTCTTTTTCAAGATTAAACAAGCTCAGTTTTTTCAATCATTCTTTATACATTTTTCTAACTCTTTTATCATTCTTGCTGCATTTCTCCATACTCTATCCGGTTTGTCCACATCGTTCCTAAAGTATGGCATCCAAGCTTGAGGCTTGATCAGTGCTGATTAGAGTAGGACAATTGACTCTGTGTCTTATATATAACACTTCTGTTCATATTCCACAGAATGATATTGGCTTTTTTCTCAGTTGCATTACATTGATGTCTCCTATTCAATTTGTGTTAGACTCTAACCTTCAAATCCTTTTCAGCAGTACTGTCATCTCTCTAGTTATTCCTCATTTTGTAGTTATGCATTTGAATTATCTATCTTAAGACTAGTACTCTGCACTTGTTTTTATTGAATTCCATCTTGTTACATTTCTACTAGTTCTCCAAGGTCACTTTGAATTCTAATCCTGGCCTCCAAAGGGCTTGCAACCCCTTTCCACTTGTTGTAATCTGCAAAATTTAGGAAAATCTAAACTCCATTATCCAGTTATGCACCTATCTTACAGTAATTTCATTTAGACCATATTGCTCTAGGTGGCTTATGAGAATGTTATATGGGACTGTGTCAGAAGTCTTGCTAAAATCAATATATTATCACATCCATGGTTTCCTCCCTATACAGTGGGCCAGTAAGGGCACATCTACACAGCAGGGTGTAACTCAAAATAAGCTATGCAAATGGAGCTACATCAGTTGTGTAGCTTATTTCAAAATAGCTTATTTTGAAATAGAGCACTTTTCCTCTGACTTCCCTTACGCCTCATTAGGGTTGCCAGATGGTTTAACCAAAAATACCAAACACCTCCCACCCCCCAAAAAGCCCCCAAACCACCGTGGAAAAAATTCTGTTGAAAGAAAAGGGGGGAAGACCAAAGTTGTTGAGAAAAAAAAGGACCCTGAGAGTTATTAAGCAAAAAAAGAAATTAAAAATACCCAGCATGGCCCCTTTAAGAACAGGGGCTGGGCTCTGCCTCTCTTAAAAGGCTGGCGGTGTAGCGGCAGAGTGAGGGCAACAGCAACAGCAGCTCTTACTGAGCATGCTCAGTTGCACTACACATGCTCAGTACACCCTAGGTATGACTGAGATGCAGCTGTTTGCAACACTACGGTGGCCATCTTCTTTGCCTTTTCTCCCTGCTCCAGACCAGACAGCTTCCCTGCAGAACTAGTTAAGGGGTGGGGGGAAAAGAGGGTGGGCAGGCTGGGTCTGGTTGCTTAGGGTTGTCAGGTATCTGGTATTCACCCAAATAGTCTGGTATTTTTGCCCCCTGGCCTGGAAAAAATCAGAAATATACCCAACATTTTAGGTGTCCGGTATTTTCTGAATTTTTTTTACTGGACAGGAGGCGAAAATATCGGACTGTCCAGGTCAATACCGGATACCTGGCAACCCTACTCCTCATAAAATGAGAGTTACAGAAGTCGGAGTATGTCAAAATAATTGCCGGCTGTGTAGACGCGGACTATGCTATTTCGAATAAATGCTAGTTATTTCAAAATAATGTTGCTGTTCATTATGCAATAATGTTGCATAGGCTAGCTCTGTTGAACAAGGAAATTAGATTGGTTTGGCCTGATTTTCTTGATAAAGCCATACCTTCTCATATCCCTATTTTCCTTCCGGTGCTAACAAACTGATTGTTTCCCTTTTTGAAGATAGGTACTATGTTTGCCCTTCTCCAGTGTTGTGGGACCTCACCAGTCCTCCTGGAGTTCTCTAAGATAATTGCTAACAGTTCCAAGATTGATTCAGGTAATTCCTTTAATTCCCTGGGGTGAATTTCATCAGGCCTTGAAAACTTGAATACATCTAATTTATCTAAATATGCTTTAAATTTTGCTTTCCCTATATTAACTTGCTTTTTCCCCCCTTTCATTGTTAATTGTGTTGTGTATCTGGTCACTATTATCCTATTAAGACTCAAGCAATATGGCCATTATACTCCTCAGCTTTCTTGAAGTCATCCGTTATTTGCACTCCTTCCCCACAAAGTAGATGGACTTCACTTTTTTCGTCTTTCTCCTGCTCATAATGTATTTACAGAACCTCTTCTTACTTCCTTTTGTACCCAATGTGTTGTACCATACTGAGATGCAGTACTGTTGCATAAGTAGGAAGCCTGTTACCAAATATAATGAATTTCATGTTAGATATTTTACACGTTAGGATACATCAAATCAGAATGAATTTAAATTAAAATATTGAGACTTCCTTTTCCATAAATAATTTTTTAAAATGCAACAAAAAACTTAAACTTATCAGGACAGCACCTTTTCTCCCTTGTTAACACAGATTGTTCTAAGATGTCCCAAGACATTATTAATTATTATTATTATTAACAATACTAATAATAATAAATTAATATTGTGTGGCCACGAACTTCAACAAAGCAAACTTTATGAAAAAGACATGAGGAACATCTATTTTGCTATCAGTTGAAAGCAAAAAAAGAGCTTTCATAAGATAAATGAAACTATGTTGGAACCATAGTAAGTAGATCTGTCAATGCATGTGGGAGGCAATGGGGGAATAACGTGGAGGCAGGCAACTCCGAAAGCCAGCTTGGGTGAGGAGCTGGCTTAAAAGCTGGCTCCCCATGAATACTGGTTCCTGCATCCCCTAAACCCTGATACAGAGACAGCAAGGGTGGTGCGTGTGTAACTGATAAGACTTGAGCTGGGCTTATCAGTTAATCGTATAAACAGGTACATGCTAACATGCCTAATATCAATAAAATACAAAACCCATACCATTGTATATTTAGAAAACAGCTGTCATTTCACATCCTAATTAAAAGTGCCCTTAAAATTTGTAGGCTATGTACTTAACTGTGCATAAGTTTTGGTCAATCTCTTCCCTGATAGAGAGGGTTTCTAGTCTGTCCAACTAAGAGGTCTATTATAAGTGTCAGGTCAAGTATAAGCTTTTAAAGATATAACTTGATTATCAATTTTTATTTGCAAAGGACAGTTGAGAAACAATATTTGTGTTTATAAATATTATGATATGCATAAAAATTCTTGTTCAATATTTGTGCATTAAAAGTCCACTAGCACTTATTTTCATGTGAGAGGTAAAATCTCTTTTAACTAGCCAATTAGTCCGTCATAAAACAGGATTTTCAGGTCTTTCCTCCACGTAGGTCTTCTCTCCTGCGCTTCCGGTCCCCCTCCCCCTCTCCCTCTCTCTCTCTCTCTCAGGGGACCGTGGAGCCCAAACAGCCATTTGGGCTCCACACTCCCTGTGCTGCATGGGGAGCACAGAGCCCAAACAGTTGCTTGCGCCACTTGCTCCCACGCGGCAGCCTGGCGGAGTAGCGCAGAAGTCAGCCGAGCACCACGGCAGGAGGCGAAGGAGGGCAGGGCGGTGATGTTCACGGCCAGGGGGCGGGGCCTGGAGCCGCTGTCACGCCGCACGTCACCGCCCTGCCCCCCTTTGCCTCCCGCCAATGCACTCGGCTGACTTCTGCGCTGCTCAGCCGGGCCACCGCGGGGGAGCAAGCGGCCATTTGGGCCCCACACTCCCCATGCAGCACGAGCTGCCCTGAGGGAACAGCCAGCATTTCAGGCAACAGTGCCACCCAGGGGGAACAGCCAGCATTTCAGGCAACAGTGCCACCCAGGGGGAACAGCCAGCATTTCAGGCAACAGTGCCACCCAGGGGGAACAGCCAGCATTTCAGGCAACAGAGCCACCCAGGGGGAACAGCCAGCATTTCAGGCAACAGTGCCACCCAGGGGGAACAGCCAGCATTTCAGGCAACAGCGTCACACAGAGGGAACAGCCAGCATTTCAGCGTTACAGACTCTTAGACACTGGGCTACTATATATATGATGTGCTGAATTGTTGTATTTTTTTTCCCAGGGGTTTTACCACAAACATACAAAACTCAATTACAATGGAGCAAAAGTGCTTATCTCGAAACCACCAAACTTGTAACATTCAAATCAGAAGACTCAGTATTTCAGTTAAGTCACTGCTTTTTGTTAACAGAAGCAACATGACTCATGTGGAGGCTTCACTGTGTTAAAAATTAAAGCTGAGAAAGTGGCTGTGACCACAACAATGTACTTCCTATTACCAAAGTTATAATTATACACCAAAACTACGTTAAAAGAATACTGTTGAGGTTCCAAAATCACCGACTTGAACGTTAGAACTCAAATGAGGTTGCCTGCATGACTGTAGTTGGGCTCCCTTGAGCATATGCCTCATGATAAAGTCTTTCATTACATGATCACTTACTCATTTTTTCCACTTTACCCCTCTTCGTTCAGTGCCCAGGAGGCATGTACTCTGTGGGAGGAGTCAGTTGTGCAGTGAAGGGGGCTGTTCTCTGTAGGACCCCAGCTGCATTTGTTGGGGAAGTTAGGAGGTGAGTGGTGGATGAGGCAGGGTACTGTTGGGACAGAGAAAGCAATGTCCTGGTCCAATCTCAGGGTTCTCTCCCCACCCATCTTTCTGGCTCCCATGTTATTTGCACCCTGCAACCCATCTCTCTGCTTCCCTCACAAGCACCTAGTCACTTTATCCCACTGGGGTCCAGCCTTTCCTGTCTCTCATCCCTGATTCCCAATCTCCTCTCCTAGCCGGTCCCAGTCAGTATCTTTCCCCTGTCCTCCCACCCCTTCTCTAGTCCCAGCCTCACCAGACTGCTTGTCCCTATTTACTCCTTTTCCTCCCATGCGGTCCAGCTTGTGAGCCGCTTCTGAATTGCAATGACACTGCTTATTCCTGCATTTTGCCCAGGTGCGATTGGGGGGCTTTTATGGAAAACTCTCTTACTTGGGATATGGCCCCACTGCAGCTTAGAGCCTCTGAGAGAAACCATTACAAAAAGCTTTGGCTTTGGTTAAACAGCCCTGAGCTGGAGGGAGCATGCTCAAATCCTCAGGAGGAATGAAACATTTGCATGCTGGTCAGCACCAAGAGCTGTGCGACGCTTGAGTATGGTCAGTAAAAATGGAACCCTCTGAAATTTTAGCTGCTAAAATGTAAGTAGCATGTTCGGAGTACATTTGATACGGGCTTTTTTTCCAAAGGGTTGTCATTTAGCCAGATTTGGTTGGATTTTCACATGAATCGCAAAAGGCACATTCCACACACAAAGGTCAACTCCTGCCGTATGTCATGTCCCTGTCCAAATTCAGGATGTTTTAGAGCTCTGCAGAAAAAGGTCACAATTTTTTTTTAACACAGACAAAACAATGCACTTTAAAAAGAAAAAAACCCCCAACAATCTGAGGCAGGTACCCAGCATGGAAAATCGCAGCCCAAACCATTAAAGTTTGGCAAAGTTATAAAGGGCTACCTTATCTCTGTCCTTGTCTTAGTCCACAAAGTCACTCAAGAGATCTTGGATTCAGTAACTGGGGAAGTTTATATACTAGTCCGTATCACCATTACACATACGCCTTCACCATCTGCAGGCAGGAGAGAGAAGATCTTACTCACTGCTGCTGCTACTCCCTGCCTTTCTCCTTTTTTCTTACCCTCCCTTAGCTTCCTTCCCCTGAAGCTTTTATGCAGTACCTGCTGTACCCGCTTCCCCAATTAGGACCAGGTTATCTCAAACCTGCTCTAATTTGTTCTTCTAATGAGGAGCTGGCATGACAGAGGGCTGGATCTGCAAGCCTTTGCCTAGCGCCCTGTCACAATAAGTAACAGAAGAGGGTTTCCTAATGGGAAGTGTTGAGTATATTTAATAGGCTATGATAGCTGCTTTGTCTATCATAATCAAATACAACCAGAAAAGAGGGTCGCATAGGATATTGCTTACATAATTGAAAGGCAGCCTGGTCTAGAATAGGTTGAACCTCCCTAGTTCACCCTCAGGACCCGATTGGTCCAGAACCAGGGAATTTGCCAGACGGGGGAGGTCAATTCTGGTCCCTCTGCTCCCAGCCACCAGCCTCCCCAGGGCTCTGCTGCTCCTGTCTCCAGAACACCACAGCTCCACAGATCTGGCTCCTGGAGCGCCACACTCCCTCTGCTCAGCAGCCTCTGCTGCTCTGGCCTGCAGGCACGCCAGGGAGCAGGGGCTCTGCTCCTGGACTTCTTGGCTCCATTCTTCCCATATCCAGTAACACTCCTGACTTCAGCCCACCATTTTTTGCCTTTGAATGCTCCCGCCCTGCACAACAACAGGGATTCCAATGATGCTTGGCCCGGGGTGTTGCCAGATTAGGGAATCCTGGATTAGAGAAGTTCAACCTGTGATAAGCATTGGCCTGGGAGTCAAGAGAGTTGGTCTTTGCTCACTGCAATAGACTTTATCATGAATAAAGCAGTACATGTAACTTTGCCTTGCCTGTTTACTTGTGGTGTGTGAGGCTTTCCTTGGAGGTTTGTGTCTTGTATATTTTGGATGCTTGGTGGTTGAGTGGCTGCGTGAGGATGTAGTGATGCAATGTGGTGTTGTGTCAATTTTGGAATCAAGCTTGAGTGTTTTTCACTGGTGGCAAAGTAGGAAAATGCATTCTATGGGGTGTTTATTTAAATCACATATTTGCTGCAGTGGATGTTTTACTTCACATATTTTTAATATAGGGTGTGGTTAAACACCTTTGTGGTAAGAATTTGCTTACACAGCTGCTTATTTGTGAAGTTCAGTAGACCAATGTGGCATGATATTCCCAGTGGGATGCTGTGACATTCACTGCTTTAGGAAAAGATGTATTGGTTAAATATGATTTAAAGAAATGTCAAGTGTTTTCTATACCTTGAAACTGAATTTTTGCATTAGCGATAATATATAAAACCGACTTTCCCCACAATTATGGTTGTAATTGCAGTAGAGCATTTAAATGCATTCTTTCAGTGAACATATGTTTGTGTTTATGGAGTGTAGTCACTTCCTTCAGATGGCCCTGCTATGTTAACCTTCATTTAAACAAAATCTGTAGAAAATGATAAATAGTTCCCAAATAAAAGTAAAAAAAAGGTAATATATATAAAAGAGATTAAATCCCTTATATTTCTAGCATGTGCTTTGCTCATTTGCTTAATAAATATTTGAATCAACAGTGCGACTAAGTTCTGATCTTGAAATACTGGGAAGAGTAATATTAAAGTGGAGTCTGGAAGGAAACGAAGTAAAGAGCTGAACTACAGGGACTTGGATTCATTAGGGACCTTGACTAAAGGAAAAGGTCCACAGGTGAGAACAATATCCTCTTTTCATGTGCATTTCAAGAGCAGCATAGTCATTCATCACAGTGCTCGACTACTTGCTTTAATCAGCATTTGTTTCCCTTCGAGGCACCATTTTCCTTCCATTTTTGCTCAAAGTAACAAGTTAATTTAGCTCCAGCTATTTGTTTCTGTTTCTCTATTTGAATGTTCCAGCAAACGTAAAGTCTATCATGTCGCGTACAAAATTTGTACAGTTAATATGGTTATTATTTAAATCCTGAAACCACTGCCTTGATTGCTCTTTTGAAATCCTCTGCATGCCTAATGAAATGTTTGCATGGGCTGTATGGGCTAACGGAAGAATGCTAAGTAGGAAGGTTAGAACAATTTGTGAATGTTTTGACAAAGAAGTTCTTTGTTCGAAAAAGATGATTCTTCCAAATCAAAATGTTTGGGGGTTAAGTTTTGACAAAAGTTATGTGGGGAAGGTTTCTCAGGACCAAGATGGAGATACTCACTGCCCAATAGCCAACTAGTCAGGGCACAAACTGGGTATTTGGGAAACCCAAGCTGGAGACTCTTTTTTGCCTAATTTGAAGTAGGGATTTGAACCTGTCTACTACATCCCCAATGACTGACTTGAGCACCACATTATGGCTGTGTCTGCATTGGTGCGATCTTGCATAAAAGCAGCTGCTTTTGTGCCAAAACTTGCTGTCTGTCTACACTGGCCGCGAGTTCTTGCACAAGTACACTGACTTTCTAATGTATGAAATTAGGGCTTTTTGCGCAAGAATTCCGATACTCTCACTCAGGAATAAGCCCTCTCGCGCAACTGTTCTTGCACAAGAGGCCAGTGTAGACAGCCAACATGGATTTCTTGAGCAAGAAAGCCCTATGGTTAAAATGGCCATCAGAGCTTTCTTGCGCAAGAGAGTGTCTACACTGGCATGGATGCTCTTGCGCAAAAGCACATCTCTTGCGCAAACACACATGCCAGTGTAGATGCTCTCTTCTGGAAGAGTTTTTGCACAAGAACTCTTCCGCAAAAGAGTTCGTGTGCAAGATCATGCCAGTGTAGATGTAGCCATTATGGGTATTACAGGATGATTTTCTTTCCCCCTCTTCTAATCCTCTCCTGCTGTGGACCTGAGCAACTTTCCATATTTAAAATTTAATTGAAAGTCCTTTTCCACACAATGTAGCCATGTAAACTGTCTACACTACAGCTTCGACAGTTTCTGCTGGTTGTGAATCCTTGGTCATGATCCTACCAGTATAGACACAGTAGTGTATGCATATGCTAGCCATGATTTAACATGCTGAACAGTGTCTCTACCTTTTAATTCTACTCACAAAGGAAATAGCAAAGCCTTCCCCTCTCTCCTTGAAATAGAAAGTTCCCCTAAAGCAGGATTTATTGTAGTTTTACAGCTGCAAGGGGAATAGTGCTCACCAGCTCTATTGGTGGAAATTTTCCAAGCTGCACAATTCACTAGTTTATATTACCTAATAGAGAGATAAATAAGCCATGATTCTTCTTAAAGACTGTCTTTTAATTAGCTTTTTAATAGATTTCCATTGACTTTCCCCTGCATAAATGCTACTGTATTAGTTCATTATTGTGATTAAAAGCAGCTAATAATGATCATAACTAAATAATTACTTTTAAATCCTTTAGCATAGCATGATCATCTACATTCCAGCTTCCAGCCAAAGACTTCCTCTCATTTTTTACTTTTCATAGAAATGAAACAGCCCTTTTATAAATGGAGTAGTAGAGACCTATGTTCTTGGCTGCATGTCATAGGTTAAAAACAATTGAATGATAATACTTAGCATTTAGGGAGTACTTGACATCCGTGGAATTGAAAGAACTTGACAAAGTCAGGTGTCAATTTCCTCATTTACAAACGGGCAAACTGTGCCACAGGATAACTTACGAGCAAGTCATACTGTGAGGCATAGACGGCTCTGGGAATCCCTTTATTGTGACCGATTATATTTTTGTGAGAAGCTGATCTCAAAAGTGAAGCCAGCACTGCTTTTGTGGGACTGTCTGTGAAATAAACATTGTGAGGACCCTAGGAAAAGTTGAGTAACTTGCGTAAATGTTTGGGTGAGGGACAGAGATATTGCAATTGAGTAGGCAATAAGGGTGTTCTTTAGTGGCAGTCTGGGGGTACATCTACACAGCAGTGTTATTTCGAAATAAGGATAGTTATTTCTAAATAACTCAGTCTGTGTCTACACAGCAGGCAGTTATTTTGAAATAATGTTGAAATACTGTCAAGCTAGAGGACTTCTTACTCCAACTCCTGCAGCCCTCATTGTACAAGGTAACCTGAATAAGAGGAATAAGAGATTCTCCGGAAAAGGGCTTTATTCTGGAGGATCGCACCAGTCTGGATGCTCTTTTCCGGCTTTTCCCCAAGCCGGAAAAAAAGTGGCGCCTATGTTTATTTAAATCCCGCGGGGGATATTTAAATCCCCCGTGGATTTCCCTATTCCAAAGTTAGAAATTAGCATGCCTCTTCCGAAGAAGGGGCCAGTCTAGACGTAGCCTATATGTGTAAAGAGATTCTCAAAGCAAGTTACAAGGGTGGACATACTTTACTGTGAGGTTAAGTGACTAGTCTATTGAGTAAATTATATATATTTAGTTGTTGTTATAACCCCTGGAACATTCTGTCATCTCAAATTCCCTTCGTATTTCTTAGTCTGAGGTGATTTTTGTGACCTTAACCTTGTCCACCCCAGGCTTTGCACATGATTTTATGTTTCATAAAAGCATGAAGAACTTATCTTCTTTCTAACAATTTGCTAACTCCTAAGTGTCATTCTGACTCCTCAAGGTACTGTCTAGTTTTTAGAATTGGGGCTAAAGGGGGAAAATTAGGTCAGGTTATAAGTTTCCTCAAATGCATAAATAAGAAGCAAAGTATCTACATCTGTAGATTTTGAGAAGCTATTTAGCTTGCTATAGTTAATATAAAGTCTTTCTTGGGCTAAGTTTAGCTGCATGGCAGGATGATCTCAAATGAGGGAAGAATAACCCATGAGAAGAATTATTGCTTCTTTCCTCTGAAGAATATTCTAACACAACTGGTGGATAAGGCATATTGAGAAAAGATAATCCAATTGTTCTATGGAAAATACAGTGTAAGATAGAAGACTAAATAGCATGACATATGACAAAGGCCGGGATTTAATACTTTCATTGGGGGAATAGGATGGAATGCTCTTCAGTATATATACATTAGTCTTCACCCAACAACAGCATGCTTAATTAAGTAATCAAATAGTCAATGGGATTTCCATCAACAATTTGGTTAGTCGATAAGCCTGGGGCTAGTCCTCCACTAGCCCCAGGTCCATGCAGCGCTTCCACTTTGAAATGTACAAGAGCCCCAGTGGAGTCTCTTGTACATTCAAAGCTGGACTGGCACTGCTATGCGCCTGCCCCCTCCCACAGAGATGGAGCCGGGGGGAACCGGCTTTTAAGCTGGTTCCCCCCAGCACTCCATCCTCTTTCCCCCACCTTGCTGCCTCTTTCTGATGATTTTGTTAGTTGTTTATAAAAAGCCTCAACCACCTCTTCTGCCTCAGTAGGTGGTCTGTAGTAGACCCCTATCATGACAACCTTCTTGTTTTTTACCCCTTTTAACATAATCCAGACTCACTCAACAAGTCTGTCTTATATGTCCATCTCCACCTCAGTCCAAGTGTATACAATTTTATTATATAAGGCTATACCTTCTCCCTTTTTTCCATGCCTGTCCTTCCCGAGTAACTTGTACTCTTCTATATCAATATTACAATCACCAAGTCTCTGTGATACCAACTAGTCATAGTTGTGTATATTTGTTAGCACTTCAAGTTCTTTCTGCTTATTCCCCATACTTCTTGCATTTGTATATAGGCATCTAAGATACTGATTTGATTTTGCCCCCCAGTACTGCCTTTATCTCTACTATTATAGCCCATGACCCCTCCTATTTCTGAGCCATCTACCAGGTCTTCATGTTTTTCACTTAACTTGTGGTCACCTGCCCCCGTTGAACCTAGTTTAAAGCCCTTCTCACTAGGTTAGCCAATCTGTGTCCAAATACTCTCTTCCCCTTCCTTGAAAGGTGAACCCCATCCCTGCTTAGCAATCCATCTTCTTGGAACAGCATCGTGTGGTCAAGGAAGCCAAAGCCCTCCTGGCGACACCATCTTTGCAGCCAGGCATTCACCTTCAGGATGCACCTGTCTGTCTGGACCCCTACCTTTCACAGGAAGGACTGAAGAGAATACCACCTGCACTCCAAACTCCCTCATCTATACTCCCAGAGCCCTGTAGTCACTTTTGATCTACTCAGGGTCACACTCTGCAGTACCATTAGTGCCCACATAGATGACTATCATGGGGTAGTAGTCAGAAGGCCAGATGATCTTCAGCAGCGCCTTCCTAATGTCTTGGATACAGGCCCCTGGCAGGCAGCATACCTCAGGAGTTGACATGTCAGGGTGACAGAAGAGTCTCAAAGTACCCCGTGTTTCCTCCTCACAGTGGTGACTGCAGACCTCCCAGTCTTAGTGGTAGAAGGCTTCACCTCTTCTGCTTTAGGGGGTGATTCCTTATCTCCAGTATCCAGAACAGCACAACGGTTCTCCAGAGCCAGGGTGGGAGGGTTGGGAGAAGGGGGTGAAGTACTGCCTGCCAGAGTTCCCTCTAAAGTGTGTGGCAGCCCATCTTCACAGGTGATTAATCAGCCCTGCCCAGTCAGAGGCTCAGCTCACTAACTGGGTGGGGCTGATTAATCACCTGTGAAGCTATGTTGTCATGCAACTTAGAGGGAACATTGCTGCTTAATGCCAGAAGTAACCAGCTGCCAGTGTCCCCCTGGAGTCAGAGCCATCTCCTCCTCCATCAGTGATGTGTTGGCAGTCTTTTGTAATGGGATAGCTTCCTCAGCTTCAGAGGTCTCCACATGAATACTCTCAAGGAATTCCTCATGGATTTGGATGCTCCTTAGTCTAGCCACCTCCTCCTCTTATGATCTTAGGAGCAATGATCTCAGATTGCAGTTGGTGAACTCTCAGCTGGATATTAGGAAAACTATTTCACTAGGAGGTTAGTGAAGCACTGGACTGGGTTACTCAGGGAGCTGATGGAATCCCCATCCATTGAGAGACCTATTTCCAGAGAGGTCAGTAGCCTTCTTAATGCATTTACTACTGAGGATATTGACTAGTCTGAGGTGGGTTACTTTCTTTCTCTGGTTTTTCATTAAGAAAATTAAATTGGAAAGGTCTCAATTTCTTCCTGATGCATAATGTGAAAAAAAATTGAACTTAAAATTTATGCATGGGATGGTATGATGGATAGGAGGAGTGCTGACCAGTACCCAATGACTAAAGGGTTCAACTCAGGTAGCTAACGGGGTGTTTGCCAGGGGGCCAGGAGAACCAGTTGAGACAGAGGGTTGAAATTTGAATTGGATATAGATACCTTGCATGCTTTCTTTGTGTGGAAGAGTTAAACCAGGAGTTGAAAGAGACAGAATGATTTAAACTCAGGCAGGACTGCCATGCCTCCAAGGAGTTCAGAGCATGGAAGTGGACTGAATCAAGAAAAGATTAGCAGTAAGTAAAGGGGAAAAGTGAATATAGTCGCGATCAGGGCATTTTCTTTATTTAGTGGTTTGGTTTGATCTGCTCTGTGTGAATCTATGCCTCCTCAAACCACCATCTAAGCATTGTTCTCAGAGATTTTCTGTTTTAATTTGTTTTTCTTAGTTGCTCTGTAACACCTAGCAACCAAGTACGCTTTATCAAGTATATCTTTTGTCTTGTAATAAAAATCACTTTTTAAAGGTAATTATTTGATTTTTGTGTCCTGAAAGGTCTGTCTGTGTGTGTCTGCATACCTCAGACTGAGAGGTAAGTTACCAGAGACTGCAGCTTGTTTGCCTCTTTTCTTTTTTCAAGCTCTCTTGTGGCAGAAGAGCTTTGGGTACCCACGAGGAAAATTCAAGTGTTTGCCCCAGTTTTAGGGATAAAAAAATCACTTGATGGTAGCAGTGACCCACCCCCCAACCCAAAATCTGTGCATTTGTGATTCTGGGGAAAGTTTTTGTAACCAGTGCCTGTAGCAGCAAGGTATATTTAAAGTCTTTGCAGTCCCCCACCTTCTGCATTCGGTGTGCCAGAATGGGGATCAACCCTGACAGATGGGAAAACCATTTCCCACCCAGCAGTACTTCTTAACATTCTTTCAAAGTCTCCATGAAATTGATTTTCTTTGAAACCTGTTCTGGTTTTTAGTAAACAGGTTGTAATTAAACAGTGTATTGTTTTTTCCATGTCTAATTTTGAGCTTTTTCTTACTCCCTGTTATATCATTGAGATTTTTGCTTTTAACCTCAGTGGAAGCAGGAGCGTGAATATGTTGTGTTCCTTTGGCTGATTACATTTACAAAGAATATAATGGTGTTTCTATAGATTTTCTTTATTTTTGTAGTGTATGTTTGGGAGCTGTAGGACTATGATTATAGTCACAGCATATGAGCCATTAGAATGTTGAGAACAATTGGTAACCATTGGATTACCTGCAAAGAGACTGAAAGATTTGTTGATTATCTCACTTCTCAAGTCTTTGCAGCATGACTCAATGTGTTTTGGTCCCTTTATCTTCCAAAAGCAGACATGATGCTGCTCCAGAAAACTTGAACCATAGATAGATATTTTTATTGGCTCATCCAAAAAGCAGGTTTTAGTAAAATATTGAAGTAGTTAAATCTAATTTGGAACTGGACTTTGTTCTCCATTGTGGAAGCTGATAGATATGAAGGAGCCTCAAGACACATATTCCACTACTGCTCTGCCATTGATTATTTAAACTACAAAAGTGAAGGTGCTCGGTGATGTGGTCTCATCAAGTGGTTTCCACTTCCCTTGCACATATCTGATGTAGTGTGCTGTCTGTAGAATGGGCCTTTGAGAAATCCCTCAAAGAACTTGTGTGCTTTTATTTATAAGTTTTAACATGTACTTATCAAGTCAGTCACAAATCACAACTCTTCACAAGAAAAGAAACCTTTAAGTGTATCTAAAATACTTCATGTAGCTGTGGTTCTGAGTCAGGGGTCTGAGACCACTGGGGGGGGGGGGGGGGGGCTGTGAGCAGGTTTCAGGGGGGCAGCACGCAGAGCCAGATTTAGACTAGCTTGGGCCCAGGGCAGAAAACCAAAGCCCCACTAATGGGGCTGAAGCTTGGGGCCCTGAGCCCCAGCACCTAAGGCTGTAAGCCGAGTTCCTCAGGGGCCCCTGTGGCATGGGCCTCCGGGCAACTATCCAGATTGCTACCCTCCTTATGCCAGTTCTGGATGTTATATGCAGAATATCACCTGTGTTGGGATAAGTGAGCTGTAGAGTTTTTATAACATGTTGGGAGGATGGGAGTGCAGGGCTAAAAAAGGAGATTGAGAATGCCTGACATATAGCCCATCTTGGGAGCAGCCAGACAGCCAACCCCAGTTTCCCCAGGGATGAAGCAGGCTCTGGCATTCGGAAGGCAGGATAAGGGATGCCCTGAAGGCAGGGAGGTAGGGTGGGTCCTGGAGAAGAGGATGGTGGACTCAAGTACCCCCGTCCCCCACTCACCCCACTCAGGTAGCGGCCTGGCAGCCAACACAAGTTGCCTCAGGGATGGAGCTGGCTCCTGCATTAGGAAGGCAGCCTATCGACTCTTCTGGTAGGTCACTGCCAGCTAATCTTGTAAAGTAGGGCTGTGAAGACATTCCGGGTAGGTCTAAACTACGTTCTGTTTTTGAAAGAGGATATGCAAATTCCACGGGAGGATATTTTTAGATATTTAAAGAGGATATTCAAAAAGGATATTCAAAGAGGATATTCTTCTCCTGATCTCACTTTTGAAAGCAGAGCTTTCAAAAATGAAAGTAGTCTGGACTCAGATTTTTCGGGGGGAAAAAACCCTTTTTCAAAAAAACCACATAAACCTCATTTTTTAAGGAAGAGCTTTTTTTTTTGAAAAAGGTTTTTTTTTCTGAAAAAAACACATCCAGACTACTTTCATTTTCGAAAGCTCTGCTTTCAAAAGTGAGATTGGAAGAAGATATGTAAATTCCTGCAGAATTTGCATATCCTCTTTCGAAAATAGAGTGTAGTCTAGACATAGCCTGTCATTAAAAAGAGGAAAATGGGTTACCTAGCAACAGTAAACCTTTCTCTAAATGTTTTGCCTTAAAATAGTCTCCCTGTGACCTTTCTTCCTCAGCTTAAGTTTGGAGCCAAGCCCTAAACAGCACTCAGGAGAATTTGAGAGGAATCGAGGGGAAAGGTATTCATACCCTTTGCCTATGCTATGTAGGGGTCAAGGTAATTGTGTTTGACCCGTAACTATTCAAAGCTGGCATGGCTACATAATGAGACCCTTGCAGAGCGTCTCTCTAGAGGCAATGTATTCTGAGAACAAGAGTTAGGGATTGGTAAGGAATGCACTTGTCATATTCATTTTCACCAATCATGCCAAGAGGTGGTTCATTTCTCCTTAGCTTGGAGGCTTTTAGGCTAATCAAAACAGGGATAATATTTATTTGAAAGATCTATAAAATAATTTGCAATACTGTATTTATATCTACTTATACTCTGTTTGTTTGATATGGGCCAGAATTGCTCTAAGGAATCCCCTGTTTCCACAGGACAGTGTTAACTTGTATCAAAATACAAAATCTGGCACTTATCTGAAAGTTTTGTAAAATTACATGGCACTTGAGACTGCATTAGCTGAGACTCAGGGGTGTTACTTATGCCAGCAAGGAGGCAGAATAGATTGTACTGAAACGTTATTGTACATGTGAGAACGTGGGAGGCCTAGGTGTCAGGCTGACAATTTGTGCTCTTGGCCAAAGTATGAGTATGTTGGAGGGCCTCAATCAGAAATGGGGATCTCGGGACACGCACGCTTTGGGCTATGGTGCAATACAGTTGGATCGACATGTTAGTGTGAAAATTGAAGGCTGCCCTTCTAATGAATAAATTATTTCACTTAAGGAGATACAGATGTGCTGTAAATACTCTATAAAGGAGAAGTGTTTCTGCAGAGTAAGTGCTTATTTAAACGGAATATGTCTTTTAACGTATCTCAATAGAAATAAATAAGTAAATCATCACTGGGAAACTAACAAGATATGCCTGTACTTAAAAGGGCAGATCAAATTGTCATTTAAATGCTGACTATGAAAATATTGGGGTTGAAATTTAGGCTTGTATTATTTGTAAATTAAATGCAGCCTTTAAATATAAATGACAACATGGATTATTATTGCTTTCCTGTTGTCAGAATTTATGTTGATGTGAAATAGAGGAAACATACCTTAAGGAAATATTTTGTAGCAGTTGTTAACACCTTATGTTCCTTCTCCAAGTGCCTTGCTGCGTCTTGTTCTATAATATAAATGTGCAAGCTGTTAACAGCAGGATGAACATTCAGCAACTTAAACAACCATCTGCCCTCGTGACTGAATCGTTATTTAAATTCCCTCTGCATTTCACAGATTTGAACACTGTGAGGCCAGGTCTACACCAGAACAGGAAGGTCGGCTCAAGGTATGCAACTCCAGCTATGTAAAATCCTTAGCTGGAGTCGGTTTACCTTAAGCCGAGACTTGGCAGCTTCCACTCTGCAGGAGGCTCACGGGAGCAAATGCTCCCATTGGCTTCCCTTACTCCTCACAAAAGGAGAAGTACTGGATGCCGATGGGAGTTGCCCTCAGCATTCAGTTTATGGGCCTATACTGTACCCGCTAAATTGAATGCCAAAAAATCGACCTCCGGAGCTTCAATTTTCCAGTAACTGTAGACGTGCCCTGACAGGAATTCAGATTTGCAGTGCAAAGCATCACACACACCAAATTTTGGGTCATTTCATCATTTTTGCATGAAGTTTGAGTCACTTTTAATGGCAGGTGGAATTCATTGTAAATATGAAAAGTCACAAGCAGTGTGTAATAATTAGGAGTAGACATCAAATGATGCAGAAATGAACAATGAACTTCTATGTCAATACAGAAGTAACTATAAAAGGCCAAAAGAAACAAGTGCTATCATTCAAGTGACTAATGTGAGAGAACCAGAGAAGTAATTAAAGCACTAGGAATGGTTTGATGAAAAGAATTGAACTGCGACTAGCTTCATAAATCCCAAATTTTGTTGGTAATGAAGAGTACAAAAGAGTAAAGCAATGGTGTTACATAAATCTGGGTGCAGAGCAATTTCCGCTGCTATTTTGGTCATTGCTTCCTGCACTTTGTAATTGGTGCTGGGCACCTAGTAGGATAAGGCCATGTTTCATTTAAATGAATCTATTCTGAATATGAATGTTACAACATTACTGAAAATTAAATTGGCAATGCCAAATGATTGAATCCTTGATAGAGTAAATTCATAGGTGGTTACATATCTGTAGTGGAATGCAGCTGTAGTTTCAGGGTCATTGACAATTGTGTTGTTAGCACTTTTTATGGATTTTGTATCTCAGGTAAGTGAGTTTGCCTCAAACGACATTTTCACATTGGATAAGTGAGTCACTGTGATGCTGCATTTCAAAACTGTAATTAAAAGGACTTGCTTGGTTTCAATAAATAAATAAAACATTTGACAGATTTATTTATCTCTTACTGAAAAGGGTTGGTTGCATTTGTAGCGTGAAGTAGTATAGACCAGTGTTTCTCAACCAATGGCATGAGTACCCTTAGGGGTACTCGAGAGAAGTCTGGTGGGGTACATCAACACAACTGAAATTTGGGGAAAACTGAATTTTTAAGTTTTACAGTACTTTATTATTTTTGTACCTTTTACCCCGAAAAATTTAATCGCCCACCCGGCTACGATTAATTTGTTCAAACAAATATGTTGCAATGGTAGAAAAAAATTTTGTGTGTCTGAAAACTGTAGGTACCGGGGGGACTATATATATATATATATATATATATATATATATATATATATATATATATATATATATATATATATATATATATATTTTTAAAGGGGGTATTTTATAAAAAAAAAGGTTGAGAAACACTGATATAGACAAGTCTGTGACACTTGATATACATTGAATCTGAAACTCTTTCTGAGGGGAAAAAACTAAATGGTACTTAACTATGGATTTAGTAACCTGCCCAGCATCCTACACTATTGTGGGATGAAATCCACTGTGCAGATAGGAGCAAAGTATTTCCATAATCGTTACATATATTTAGCTACACATGACTATGTGGTAAAACTGTGCAAGTTCCCCTCTCTAGGGAAAGAAAGTTTCAGTCTGTTTCAGTAACTGATATTATTATGTACCCAATGAGTGCAGAATGAACAAACTAAATGTGTATTGAGCATGTGTCTGAAGCATGAGGTCACAGAGTATGTCAAAGGTAAACACACTGAGAACTTTAGCCTGCATGTAGGGTTAAAACATACAACTTGCTTAAAGCTTATTTCCATTTTGAAAGATTTAAGAGACCTTATTCCCCAAAGTAGGTGATACTGCTTGAATCAGCACTATCTCCACGTATGAAATGACATTTAAGGGCAAGTCTACATAGCAGAGCAAAAGTTGAATTAAACTACGCAACTTCAGCTATGTCAATTGCATAGCTGATGTCGAAATAGCTTAATTTAGCTTTTGACACTGTCTACACAGTGCTATTCTTCCTTCAACTTCCCCTACTCTTTGTAAAATGAGGGTTACAGAAGTCAGAGTCCTCCATCTTGACATTATTTCAAAATAATGGCTTGCTGTGTAGACGTGCTCTTTGTTATTTCAGAATAACATCAGTTATTCTGAAATAACACGGTGCTGTGTAGACATACCCTAAGTGTGACCACAGTACAGGGGGTTTCTCACTCCAACTGGATTGGAGGAAGTGTGAGGATGTACTCTCTGGGACCCTTTGAGAAGAGTAAAATCCAGGATCTTTGTGGGAGGGAAATAATCTGTGTTAGATTGCAGTAAAGGATGTAATGCGTATCACAGTGTACACTGGTTGGAGTAGTGATTTGAAGGTCAGTGTGTAGATTGTGTATAGGGCAGATACAGCGGATCTGTAGCCAGTATGCATAAGTGTGTAGATGGCAGTGGTTCTGGACCAATTTATATATTTGGGGTATTGAGAGCCATTGAACCAATCTGAAAGCCCTGTATATATTGGAAACCACTTCAGGCCAGAGGGTACTGTAGTAGGGGATGCAGCTATTGGCTGCATGGAAGCATGGAAGCATAATGAATTTCCCATCTTATGAACTTTTGTATTTTTAGCAACATATTTTTATTAGGATTTGCCTCTTGTCAGTGAGGTTCATTGTGGCCTGAAGGGTACAAATTTAGAGAGGGAGATTTCTGTTTTGCGTGTTCTGTTCACTTTGGTTCACTACGAGAGGAAGGTCTTTTCCAGTGGTTCAGAAAGGGTCAGTGCTTTGTATCCAGTTACCCACTCTAAAGTTGATGCTTTGCTTTTTAGCTAGGAAATTCAAGCTGGGAATACTGGAATGCAAAATTTACCTCAGCAAACATGCACTAGTGAATGATTTGTACACATGCGAGAAAAGCCAGGTAAAGAGCTGAGTAGTTTACATTGCGGTTGAGCTGGGGATGTTAAAGTAATTACATCACACCGTTGCGTGATTACTAAACCCATTCTGAAAGCTTTCTCTTTCTCAGCTCTAATTTTTTTTCAGGCCTTTATGTAAGGCTGCTGTGGGGTGAAAGAGGCTGGCTCTGACTGGATGATGTGTGTATCAGTAACCTGATAAGAGCCTCATTTTAATTTTTTTACTTTAGGTCCCTTTTCAGGCCCAAAAAATAATTTCTGTGGTTTTGGACAAGACGCTGCCACAGAACGTTCATGCCTTGGCTCCCATGAATCCTATTCCTAATCCTGCTTTTGGAGTCAGACGCTTTTCAGCACTGAGTCCCAGGGTGCTCTGATTCATGGCTTTTACACTCAATCCCTCACTCTCTCACATAGAAAATGTGCCCATAAATGGGAGGTGAGTACAACTCCCACACATGCTACAGCTAAATGAACTGTGTACATCTTTGATAGACAATACAGAGGAGATATCAACACATACAGGGAAGGTCTCTGTCATACTAACTACTCCTTAAAAGGAAACACACAGTTTTGAACTGAGAATTGCCCACTCTTTTCCAGCACCATTCTCCTTCAATTTGGTTCTCCTTCCCCATCCACACTTCCTTCATTTCAGTTCTCTCTCCTATCCCAGGACAACCTGTTCCTCAGTGTTTGCACTACTACACAGCATTAGCCTGGCTTGCCACCTTGCTTGCACTTTTGTTTCCCTCACCAGTCTGTGTGCTAAGCAATCAGTGTGTGTTGCACTAAGTCTGCTAAAACCAGACTAACAAATCAAGAGCAGTTAGAAGCCAGCAGTAGGATGTCTTACACTAATGAAGGACTCAGCAGTTTAATCTTAAAATGTTCCTGCACTTTGCTAAAAAGCATGGATGGGGCTTGGCTTATACACTTTGATACATTTTCTCAGGTGATTTGTTGATCTGTGCTGGTGGATTTTTTGAGACTGTAGCGCCCCCTCTCTACCTGGATACCTTATTTAATGCCAATCTGCTTACAGGTTTTGATGGACAAGTCTGGGGTCTTCTGGATCCCGCCACCCACTCAGCAGGGTGTATCCTCTTTATTTTTTCCTATGAATTTATTTGGCGATGCCTCCACCCCCCCTCACTCCTTCCTGGCAGGGTCACCAGGACAGCTTGGGAGGAAAATTCTAACCACGGGGTAATCCCCACTTACTTGCCAGATAGTTGGAGACTTCCAGAAAATAACACAAACACATACAGAATATTCAACACAATCATTATACTGTGTTACACAGGAGACAAATAGAACATAACAGGATAAAACACTTTTTTTTAGGTTCACCGGTGCCCACGCTGCTAATACCTGTGACTTTCCCCAGTCACGTGACTTGGTGTAGCAAATGTAAGATTAGTGTCTCGTTGGTACTTTGTTGGGGCCCTTGATGACCTATGACCACAAAATTCCTCTCTGCTGTGGTGTAGCAATGTGGCTAACTGGGTTCAGTACAGCCCAAAGGATTCACAAGTGGGAGAAGGTGGTAAATCCCTCTACAGGTTAAATATGCAGCAGGTTATACAATCCCCAAATCTTTACTCCATGGCTTGAGGACACAGTTCAGGGAGTAGAGGGTCCCCAAAATAAATTCCCTGATTAACTAAAAGATGATACCCTCACAAATTCCATAAATGATCCTCAGGTTCAGAGATGACTCTGGACTCCTCAGTCATTGCAGAGGGGCTGATCTCTGCTGGCAGGGATCCTCTTCAGGAAGGAATCAGGAGGCTTTGGTCCCAGGATTTTCCTTCATCACAAAAGGGGTGCAGGGCTCAAGGTGCAGATTACACACCTGTACTAAAATCCAAACTGTAGCCTCCTAGCTCAGCATCCAGACACACACACAGCAGGCAGCAGCCCTGAACTAGCAGACAGAACAGAGCTGACCATGTGGTGACTGGTCTCACAGAAGGAGCTGGAGGGCTAACGCAGCCTGGCTGGGGAAGTTTCCCAGCAAACTCTACAAACTGGCAATCAGGAGCGGAGAAGGAAAAGTCCAACAGAGGGGTCTTTCTTTCAGGTCCCTAGAGGCTAGTTCTCAGGGGAAACCCTGCATGCAGGCCTTGGGCTTACCAGCTCCCCACACAGCCAGTCCTACCCTTGCCCCTGGCTGGCTCCAGACTACATAAAAAAATGGCTTCTCCCCTTTCCTGAACTCCCTGGGAGGGGTATCTCACTCCCTATTGGTTGCCGGACTGATTCTGAGTTTACGTTGGCTCCCCCTTCCTACCAGGGACAGTGTGCCTCTCCCTGAGCTGCCAGCAGACAGAGCCCCAGGAATCTAGGTAACCTCCTTGGGGGTTACAAGATCAAAGACTTTGCAACCCAAGTTGTCTCTCTAACTTTATTTCCATGCCACACTGTTACTGGTCCCTTGTATTCCACTCCTCTTCTGATTATTGGCTTTTCGAGGAGATGTTTCAGGTATGTTATGGCCATTTCTACAAGGCTTGTTTGGTCTGCCATTAACTAACAGGTGGCATTCTAGAAATCTCTTGCAGTACATCTATTTAAATCTCTTCTTGGTAGGATATTCTGTGCAGCAGCTGTTCTGTTCTATGAGGGTATGTTCATACCTTAAGTGTCAGCAGGGATGTGGTGTGGTATACTGAGGTAGTGATATCAGTGTTAATGCGTTGAGGTGGTATATGACATTCATGCATACAGATTGTATATTTATGCTTTTCTTCTGCTCCATTTTGTTGTTTAAATTAGGCTGAGGGAAGGTTTCAGAAAGAAGTGAGAGGAAACAACGTACGTTCTTGCCTGAAGAAATAACAGTTGATTAAAAAAATTATTGAAATACTAACAACACTTATTTGTTGACTAAACTAGTATGTATCTTCCTAAACTACAGGTAATTGACTCAGGTTAGTCTTGGAATGCTTAAAATAAAGGCCACCAGTTTGGGGTCCTCTCAGCATAATTACTATTTGGTACCTGATGGACACACCCACTGCATGAATATATAACACGAAGACGTTTTATGGTCTAGATTTTAAAAAGACAATACCCTCACTTTGGCAGGGCAGTTGGTGAATGTCGTCAGGGATGATGTTGAAGAGGGAATATGAGCGAAGGCTTGTGTACACTTAAAATACAGCACTTATGAAACTGTGTTGCTGTTGGGGTCCAGTGAAGATGCTCGCTATGCTGAGAAGAAGGGTTTTCCCATTGGCATAGGTGCCCCACCTCCCTGAGAGCCATTAGCTGTGCCTATGGGAGAAGCCCTCTAGTGACATAGTACTGTCTACACTGGGTGTTAGGCTGGTATAATTGTGTCATTCAGGGAGCCAGCACACAGCCACCATTCTCCTGAGTGACATAATTATACTGTAACCGACACATGCTGTTAGTGTCCACCACGCCTCAATTGCAGTTGGAAGCCAGAGTTACACAAAAGCACTCACCTATGGCAGTGATATGGACCAATGAAATACCTAGGAAGGAATTTTAGGAAGCCGTTCCTCTGAGGAAATCAGACCTTCAAAAGCCACACCCCACAACTGTATCGTTTTTACACATTAGTTTGACATCAGACTACAGACCACAAGGTGCTATGAGCAGCGGAGCCGATAGCTTCACCAGGCCCCTGGGCAAGGTGGTTGAAGCGCTGTTTCACACCCATGAAGAAACATGGCTGGGAGCTAGCCAGCCCCCAGCGCTGCCTGGAGAGCAGCTCGCTTCCCCCAGGTATCCCTCAGTGCTATCCGGAGAGCACCTCGCTTCCCCCAAGTATCCCTCAGCGCTCTGTGTGGCACTCTGTGTGGCATTCCGGCAATGATTGAAAGGACCCAGGGATATGCATGCTGCTGTAGTAGCAGCGGCGGCAGCAGGAAGCTCCAGGCCCTTTTTTGTAACAAGGCAGCTGCCCCTTCTGCCCTTCCCCCTCCCCTAACTCTCCCAGGGGCCTTCTTTTCTTCGGGTTTGCCTATGAAGAGTCCTCAGAAAGGCACAGTGTACATTCTCATAGACACGGGGACTGAGTGAACCGTGTTCTTTTTCAACAACAGGTTGGCACTGAAATGAAGTAAAAGGGCCCGCATCTCTCTCCAAGAAAGACCAGAGATCTAAACAAAAACTGACCATGGAATGTAAATTTCTACAATAAAGTTGGGCAGCAGGTGTAGCACTTGTTTTTGCTGGGGACTGAGGTGGGGTTTACAGAAATGAAACCTTCTATCTGGTATCATGAGCTTTAGTGGGCACAACCCACTTCTTGTCATTCAAAGGAGTGGGTTTTTCCCACAAAAGCTCGTGATACTATTTATATATTTTTGGTAGTCTCTAAGGGTGTGTCTAAACTACACCCCTCTGCCAACAGAGAGATGTAGATTAAGCACATCACTATTGCAAATGAAACGGGGATTTAAATATCCCGTGTTTCATTTGAATAAAAATGGCTGCCACTTTTTGCCGATGCGGCACTTTGCCGACAAAAAGTGGCAGTTTAGACTGGGATCGGTCGACAAGGAAAGCCTTTTCCAACTGATCCTGTCAACCTCGTTGCACGTAAATGAGATTCACAGGATCGGTTAGATAAGGCTTTCCTTGTTGACCGATCCCCGCCTAGACTGCCGCTTTTTGCCGGCAAAGTGCCGCATCGGCAAAAAGCGGTGGCCATTTTTATTCAAATGAAACGCGGGATATTTAAATCCCCACTTCATTTGCAATAGCGATGTGCCTAATCTACATCCCTCTGTTGGCAGAGCGGTGTAGTTTAGATACACCCTAAGGTGTTACAGGACCATTGTTGTTTTTTACGTTTTTTTAGTAACAGACTAACACGGCTACCTCAGACTTCTATCTGGTAGTTAGCTGAAATAAATAGGGCTCTGAGCCCTATAAGTGTAATATAATGCACAGTAATATATATTGACGTAACACATCATTTTTCAACAAATAAGCATATCCCCCCTTTAGACACAATTTTCAAGTGCCGGGATAGCAACATTAATCCTTTATGTTTAGAGTTAGTCTTAACTGGTGTTGCAGGGCCCCGGATACTTTAAGCCAACAGAGAGAAAGCAGCTTTCTCAGAATCAGCAAACTGAACGCCTCCTTTCCTGTGCTTTGAAATGAAGGCATGGTGTGGGTGTTTGCTGTAAAACCAATATACTCTAGTATCCCTTACAGCCAGCAAAGCTAATCAAGGGTGATGACTTGGTATTTCAGCAGTGGTACTTGGCGGAAACTCAGAAGGGAAATCTGTGACTTCGAGGGAGGAAATGACCATTTTCCTTACTCTAAAACCTCTGTTACCATCTTTGAGCTACATACAATGTGATCATTATTGGGGTTGGTGACCAGAGCAAGCAAGGAACAATGAGGATTTGACTGGCCTGCTTAGCAATTCTGTACTGTTTACTGATTGTTGACAGAGATGTCTTCCAATACCCTTCCTCTTGATCTTGTTTCACTTCACTCTTTTTCTCATATTGGCTACTGCTTGGAGGTTACCCTGGTCCCCTTTCCTTTGTTTGATTTCTACTGACAGTTAAAAACAAAACAAAACTCCCAAACAACCAAAAAACTCCAACTCCAACTGGTCTTGACAAGCTCTTTGTCAACGTAAGGGGAAGCAGCCAGCGATCTTAATCTTCGCGGTTAATTGGCCAGAATAACTTAAATGGAAAAGATAAAAGGCTATTGAAGGCCACAGCTTTTTTATAAATCTTCAAAATACCTTTTGACCCCCGTGTAATATAAATAAAATACAGCGTGGCTGTCTTAGTAGTATTTGTTGCAATTGAAGTGATGAAGACATTTCTGTAGAACATCTGGCATTCATTGTATTCTCTAAAAATTGGGAGGGAAAGATATTCTGGCCAAATGACTTTTGTATCATTTTCTGCCTTTTGTATGGCCATCGAAGTATAATAAAGACATATTCTGTACTAAAATTAGTCCTTTTTTAAGTGAGAGAATTAGGATTGTGTATTCTTAAATCAAAGAAAATGAATATGCATGTCTAATAAGAAAACCTAAGCGTTTATGCGGAAATCTTCAATCAACTCTTGCATAAGTGGCAAGAATTCTCCATGTTGCACTTTTGTTTTTAGTTTGTGACATTAGGCTTGGACACTTTTGAAGGAACTTAGTGAATTAGCTCCTCCCTGCATGCTTTAAAACTATGACCAGGAATGTGCAAATGGTATATGAGTGAATTCTAAGAGCACAGATGCCCCTATTACTATGCTTAAAAGTAGGCTCATACATTACATGCCAGGTGTATAAATGTATAGTTGCAAGGGTAGGCAATAATTTTTGCAGGGGGCCCCTCCAAGAATTTTGGTAAGTTATCACAGACCACACTTTTCTATTATATTAATGGAAGGGTGGGGTCTCAGAGGGAGTGTGAATGCAGAAGGAAGCTCTGTGCTAGGGATGTTAAGGACTAGTCGACTAATTGATTTTCCCCCCTCCCTCAGATAGAGGCAGCAAAGGTGGTAGGGGAAGAGGAGGTACTTCAAAGCAGCAATGCCTCACAGCTGAGCTGGAATCAGCTGTGCGCTGCCTCTTTGAAATGCTGACTCTGGGCTCCATGCTGCACTGCCGCTTTGAAATGCACAAGAGCATTTCTTGTACATTTCAAAGCTCAGACTCTTGTACATTTCAAAGGAGGAATGCGGAAGTGCCTATCAACTAGTCGAGTAGTGGATGGAAATTCCATCGACTAGTCGAGTAGTGGATGGAAATTCCATCAACTACTTGACTAGTAAAGTAACCGTTACTTAACATCCTTACTCTGGGCAGGGATTGGGGTGTGGGAGGGTGCAGTATCTGAGAGGGAGTTTGGGTACAGGAGGGAGCTCTGACTTTGGACAGAGGTGTAGAGAGGGTCCGGTCCCTGGCAGGGAGTTTGGGTGCAGGAGAGAATTCTGACCTGGGGAGGAGTTTGGAGTGTGGGAGGGACTGAGATGCAGCCTCTAGCCCTGCCAGAAGGCCCTTACCACAGGTGTTTACCATAGGCTCAGGTGGCTGCCTTCATGCTATGGTGCGACTAGCAAGCATGTTTCTCTGTGTCCCTTGGGGGAGGGCGCTGCCTGAGCCCATAAGCACCAACCCTCTAGCTGCCATTGGCTCGTTTCCAGCTAGTGGGAGCTCTGAGGATAGTGTTGGGGCAGGGGCAGTTTGCAGAGACCTTTTGCCCTCCTAAGGGGTGTGCAGACATGCACTTGCTAGCAGCAGGCAGTTGCTTTGAGCAGCGTGGTTGAAGCCACAGCATGCGTGGTACTTTTAGTGTCCCAGAAGGTCATGGTGGGCCAGAAGCAAATATTTGATGGTCCGGATGTGGCCTGAGGGCTGTATTTTCCTACCCTTGCTCTATTGGGAACTAGTCTTTCCTATTTTTATATTGCTTTTGATCAGTTTATTGTTGATCCAATTTGTATTATGACTAAGATTTCCCTCCCCCAAATTAGATTTTAGACTAGCTGTTACAAACTGACCTTAATTTGCCTATTAACTCAGCATGAGGATGATGGTTGTAATGTGTCGATGTGGTACAGCTTTTAACATACTACAGTAAGCTCATAACATAGAGTTTATTTTGAGGACTGATGCCCCATCTCCCTGTCTTACCTAGTTATTCCTGTGCCCCTTTAAGTCTTGTGTATTGATTTCAGTTAACATGACTGGCATCCAGTGTTGAAGGTAAAGCTAATCAACTAGAGGATCCCCTGTTGTGAATTCATTTCCTCCTTAGAATCTGTTCACTTAGAATTGAGCACTGGAATAGACTAATATAGAAACACCACAGGCAGGAATAATTTACACTTTCCATACAACAAGTCCAGTGCATCCGAAAATAAAATAATATATTAAAGTGTATTCCCTTGAGAAAATTGAAGAAAACATTGTTTCTACTCTGGGTAGAATATTGGCTACTAGGGGAAATTGTCAGACTTTGTTAAATTTATGTGAATGTATTATCAAGCTACTTAATAACCGATATGGGAGGGCTATTATATTGTTTCTAATAATGCATCCATTTCTTGACTGGGCTATGTAAAATTTTAGATATCTGAGACAGAGGATACATTGCTAACAAGTTACATAAGTGTGTGGCCTGACCAAACTTTCAGCAGTAATGAGCACCGGGTAGTTTCCAGTGACTGCAGATGGATTAATGGTGCTCTGCATTCTCTGGAATATCAGTCAGTCACTTTTATTTAGTTTCCTAAAGATGGCACCAGCTCTAGGCATGCAAGCTGAAAAATATCAGGTCATAATGTCCTTCCAAACTGCACTGAAATCAGAAGACAGGGATGAGGAGCTAGTAGGAAAGCTAAAACTACACTAATTCTGTAGTACAATTTAAATTCCTCATACCAATTTAGCAATACTTTGTCAGAGAGTGGACCAAAACTACTATCTGCTTTCAAAGATTTTCATTTCAGACTAAATGACTAGGTTTGATCTAGATGACTTGCTGATAATTTTGTCAAATAACCCAGCAAATGAAGAGGAAATACTATTTGGTAAAGGGCTGTTACAAAATGTTCCCTTTTTATTCAACATCTCCTCATTGTTGCTTTTTGTAATACACACACTCACTCTCTCTGTCCTTTTTTATTACAAAAACCACTCTAGTTGCACTTGGAGATAATAGGAAGTAGGGAGATTACCATTTGTCAGTAAAAATACTTAAAAGTGGTTTGATACTACCTTGTTTTATCCTTGTAATAAATCATAAGCTAGCTGGTTTTAAAACTCTTGGCAACGTCATGCAAGGAACAGGTAGGTCCAGACTTCTATAGCTACAAGTTCAGTCATCATTTTAGACAATGTAGTTCCAGTAGTGCAGAGCAGAGAAATCATTATGCCTTTTGGATTACTCTGCCTACATTTCATGTGTACCTATTACATCATGACATCAACAACAAAAATAAAAAAAATCTTGGCTTGTTTTGTTTTGGCAATGTCCACATATGTTATACATGACATGGCCACAATATAATAGTGTATGTAATCTGTATACATTGTGTATTATGCAGTCCAAAATACATAATGTTCTCCTGAATGAACAGTCTTCATGATAAAGCGCTGCTCCTATGTATGATTACTGTGTGCTGGGTCCCAGTTACTAACAAGTCCAGTATAAATTACTGTTATTTACTAGCCTCTATTTCACTTTGCTATTGTATATGAAATGTCTGGACTATTAAAAATAGGCTAGGGAATGATAACTAGCTACTGAGGACCTAGTCATTTTAAGATGGATTCTTTAATTGGACTCAGTTTTAAGCCTTAATATTCCCAACTTGAAAGGCTAAAGTTAAACAAGGCTTCGTGTCTGTTTAAATTAGGTTTCAGCTGAAATCTCTGCAGCTGCTATGGCTCAGATCCCTGAGCTTAATCCTATGTGGGAAGACTAAAAACTCGAGTATAGAACTTGGGACCTGGATGTCCGTTCCCTTTCATGTAGAAACTCTCCCTCTCCCTCAGGAAACATTGGCCACTGGTAGGCTAAGGAGGTGAGATGTCATGTAGTTTGTTATGCGTTGTCTGTGGTTAACTGGATGTCGTTAAGAGTAGAACACCTCCCTTTGAATAACTTCTATTCTTCAACTTCCAGCTTCTGCCTTGGTACAAGAACAATGTGACGGCAGTAGTGTTATCATAGCAGCATGTTCCAGAGAGGAAGCAAATTAATGAGGGGGAGTTTTAGTCTTTAATTTTCCCTTTCCTAGTTGTGTTTGGAGCCTGCCCACTGCCCTCCTGCTGGTTAATTGTGATAACAGGCATTAAATTAAAGACAGCTTCTCTGGAAGCCAGAAGCATTCTGCCCTCCCTGTTGTAAAATAAATGGGCATTACATCTTGAAGAAAGGGGGTGAGGACTATGGCAGGGTGTGGTCTGGTTAGTACTCCCTTATCTTGGAGTGGGGGAAATAAATATTTATTAACTCATTCTCTCCAACTGAAAGTCTACGTCCCCTGCAAGGGATTGAGGCTTCTACAGTAGCACAATTAAAGATACATTCCATAAATTCTTTGCAGTGACTTACATTATTAGTCACTTGTAGAAGAGGCGGTAGTAACTGCAGCGAAATTGCCATGTAAATAGCATTTTGCACACATCTCCAAACTAGCCCATCTGCTCTGACTAAAGCAGAGCTGACATTTTGAACACATTTTCCACTTTATTGTTAAAGATGGATTTATGTTTTGTTAACACATTATATGGAGTCGGAAACTTTGACCTCCTACTTATCCTCACAGCTGAAGTGACGCAGACACTCGTGAATGCCTGCCACATTTGCTTAGGAAGACAAGTCTATTCTAAGTTCAAGGGGGAAGGCATGAGTTAGTTTTATTGTGGGTAACTTGGTAACTTGTGCCTCCTTTAAACTTGCTCTGGCTTATTATAACCATATTGCAACAATGGATGATGAGGTTTCCAGTTTTTAGAGACCTGAGTGCTACAAATGTCCTGATTCTAGCTGTATTCTCAGGGTATTATTCTATTAAAAGGGGAAGGTGCTGGTAATAGGGATGAACTGCCAACTTATTTGGATAGATGCATTTAGCAGTTTTTTGATACTTCAGGATTCCCATCACAACTGGAGGTGAAACTAGTGACATATGAAGGAGGGACTATTCTTGTTTATATTTCTGGAGGCATCCAAAACCTCAGCAGAGAACATGTTCATGTAACTTGTGCAGGAGGCTGCTACCCCTCTCAAGAAATAGACTATGGTATAATTCTCTCAATGAAGTTTTTGCTAGTACCCATAGGCTCCTGAGTATTAGCAGCAAAATGAACAGTCATCTTTTTTATTTCATTTTGGTCCCTCAGAAAAGGCACAAACCACAGTGCCATTGGAGGTGTCTAGAGACTCGGGAACTGAGCACAGCATTGGCTTGCATTTAGTTTACGTTGAGAACAATTAAAAAGCTTCGCAACCATAAAGCCGGCTACATTCAACCATAACAGCTACATACAACTTTCGGATGGGTAGCTATGTTAGTCCGTATCAGCAAAACCAACATGGAGTCTGGAGGTACTTTAAAGACTAAGACTATGCCTACACTCATGGCTTCTTGCACAAGTATGGCCGTTCTTGCGCAAGAATCTGCATAGTGTCCACACTGCCCGTCCGCTCTTGCGCAAGGAAATTTACAGTACGGCGTGGTAAGAGAGGGCTTCTTGTGCAAGAGCTACGCTCTTTTTTAACAGGTGTAAGCCCTCTTGCGCTGGAGCTCTTGCACAAGAGGGCAGTGTGGATGCTCGGCAGGGATTTCTTGCGCAAGAAAGCCCTATAGCTAAAATGGCCATCAGAGCTTTCTTGCGCAAGAGAGCATCCACACTGCCATGGGTGCTCTTGCGCAAAAGCACAGCTCGCACATGGCAGTGTGGACGTTTACTTGCGCAGGCCTTCTAGCACAAGAACCCTTGCGCAAGATGTTCTTGCGCAAGAAGCCGCCAGTGTAGACATAGCCTAATAGTTTTAGTATGGCATAAGCTTTCGTGAGCTGCAACTCACGGGAGCTTCAGGGGTGGGGAACCTAAGGCATCCTGAGTCTGGTATTGCAGTGTGTTCTCGGAATGCTCGTCTGCCTTTGCCTGCCCTGCTGCCTCCCTGCAGCCCTAGTGCCGCTCAGGTCTCTGTAGTTGGGCCTCAACCTGGGACTACTCAGGCAGGCTCCCTGGTTCACCCTGCCTTTCCCCAGCACTGCTCTGTATGTAGTACCTTAACTAGCAAGCAGCTAGATCCTCCTCCCTCCAGGGCTGGAGGGAGTAACTGCTCAGCCTGGCCAGCCATCTCTTTTATAGGCTACGTCTAGACTGCAAGCCTCTTTCGAAAAAGGCTTTTTCGAAACTATCTTTCGAAAAAGAGCGTCTAGACTGCAACCAGTACTTTCGAAAAAGCAAGCCGCTTTTTTGAAAGAAAGCACCCAAGCAGTCTGGATGCTCTTTTTCGAAAACGCCGTTTGCATTCAAGAATGCCTTTTTTCAAAAGAGCACTTTCGAAAAAAGGCGTTCTTCCTTGTGAAATTATGTTTACCACCGTCAAAAGAAAAGCCGCGTTCTTTCGATTTAATTTCGAAAGAACGTGGCTGTAGTCTAGATGCAAGTGAATTTTTTTCGAAAAAAGGCTACTTTTTTTGAAAAATCCCTTGAGTCTGGACACAGCCATACAGCCCTCCTGGGCTCAGATTGGCTGCCATAGGGCCTCTCCTGATTGGCCAATAGCTTACAGCCCTCTCCATATTTTTATGTGTGGGGTGGGGTGCTCATCCCACTACAAAAGGACTAGATTCAAACCACCACCAATTAAGGACTGAACTGATTTTTAACTGAACTAGTTTACACAAACTCTTCAGGGTAGCTGAACTGGAAGGGGTTAAGAACCAATGGTTTTCCCTACATTCAAAGTGTCACTCTTCCAAGCATTTTTTTGCAGTGACCTTCAGGTGGCAAGCTTGCAGTTCTTGAAACTGTCCTCAACATGGTGGGTTCTGAGAGATTTCTGAAGGCCACTAGGAGATACCAAGAGGGAGGAGAAGTTACCCTGTTGCTACTTGTCCATATCAACACAAGCAGTCAGCCACAATAGACTGAACTGACTCTTGTATTCCAGTGTGTTCTCAGGATGCTTGTGCACCAGTTAAAGTGATTTTATGTGGATGCAAAATATTTTACAGGTTGTTTTAGAGGTCTTAATCATATCTTAAAACACTAACGTTCACTAGTGTAGCTAAGTTTAAAGTCCTTATGCAAAGGGAAGATTTTATATTGCAGTTTCAGCTTGCAAAACACTTTCACATGTGAGTGCTTTTCTTAGCAGTTGAATATGGGCAGTGGTAGGAACAGAAATATGGCACACCCACAGGCAAGAAAGATAGGCTTCCTATTCTTGTGTCACTGTGCTCTTAAGCAAAGGGTTGTAAAGTGAGCTTTTTTTTTTTTTTTTGAATGCCAAAGATTTACAGCTAGCCATTCATTCTATGAAGATTCAAAAGGAGCTACCTATAGAACATTGTTAATTTATATTAATCTTAAGTTTTTATTCAAGATCTGCTTTAAGTATTTTTGTGCATTTCTACTAAGCAAAAGATGAAATATTCTTGATGTAGTATCAAGGGCTTTTATGCTGACTTTATTGACTGAAGTGGAGTCACATAATGTTTCTGAGAATACTTCAAGAGATTTACTACTGGACACTTTGAATAGTGGAAGAGTATTTTCCATCAATTTGATGTGCTATAATAATAAATGTATGTAGACTGATAGAAGGTTTCAGTGCTGCTAAGCAAGATCTGTGTTTTAACAATTAGTTCCATTTCAGTAGTTCTCATTTTAGTTTTCTCTGCAAAGGTATTTATTGGTGTAAGCATTGTGGCTTTTGAGGATCTTTATTGAGTAAGCTATTCACTATTCTGAGGTAATGTTCATTTTAAATATTTTTTTTCAAGGAAAAGCTTAGTGCATCCCAGCTAGTAGATTTATGGCCAGATACAGCTACATTAGTCAAGCTGAGGAGTACCTTTGTGTTACATTGACTTCAATGGCACTGCTTGTGAAAATAAAACACTATTTAACATGAAAATGGTAGATGAGAGCTAAACGCATTCTTCTCTGTAGGATCTCCTTAACTAGCTGGGTAAAGAAAAAGTAGATCTGTTAACTATTGGATTCTTTAACGTAACTTGAGAAGGAACTCAGTATCACATGCTGATGTTATAATTTGAGACTCTACATCACAAAGGGTATGTCTAGACTAATGGCTCCGTCGAGGCATTTCACGAGGCATAATGGAGCGGTCGACAAAGGCTTCCGTTGTCGACTGCGGAGCGTCCAGACTGCCCCGCTGTGCCTTCAAACAGCTGATCGGCACAGCGTGGCAGCCATTTTTATGTAAATGAAGCAGCGATTATTTAAATCACCGCTTCATTTTCCTGCGTCTAGTAAACTCATCTACATGGCTCCGTTGACGGAGCCATGTAGTCTAGACATACCCAAAGTGTGCAGTGAGCTGTTGATTGGAAGGACACTGGGTTGACTTGGTTTAAAAAACAAAACAGTTGGAAGCTCCCCAAGCCTAGGCAGTGCTGAAATTCTTGTGCCAAGTGATAGACTGGCCCTTGGGCTACTCAAGCTATGTCTGACCAGGCTATGCAGGCAAAGCCCTGTTGCTAAAAGTCCACCCCTGTGAATGCTGTGCAGCTTTCAATTTGTTAGCAGGAGAGTCTTAGCATTTACGCTTGCATTTAACTTGGCAAAACTTTTGTTGTTTGGGGGGAGGGTGGTTAGGCACCCTCAAATGACAAAAGTTTTGTTGATCAGTTGCAAGTGTTTTGTTTGTATAAGGATAGGAATAGACTACACAGAAGAGAGATTCTATTTAGAGCGAAGAAGTCAATCACTATTACCAATATAAATGCAAACACAGTCAGATGCAATCCCATGATTATTCTTTGAACGAGGATGATAAGGAATAGGCACATGCCTTGTGCTGTGTTCCATATATCATTGAAGAACATTACTTTTTCTTTAAGAAGCTTATAGAGTGCTGATTATTTTCAGTCAGTTTTTTGTTGCCCAAATATTTTAGCCATTGCCATTTGAATACCAAGAAAGCCAGTTTCAGATTTGTGAGGGAAGAAAGATGAAATGTTTCAAACGGTAACGTAGAAACATTAGGCTTCTAATCTTGAAGACTTAAGGGTAAGTGAATCAATATTATTGGTTAACTAGCCTTTTTCTTCCAGTGCAACTTGTCTCCCAGATGGATTTTCACTTGAATTTTATTTTCTTAAAATAGATATCCCCTTTACCCAAAATGTTATTGCCGGTTCCACTGTGCTACTGGCTCAGAAAGTTTGGAATGGACTCAGTTATAAGGTCACTAATGATTTTTTCTTGGTAGATTTGAGAGGTTCTACTTGAGATTGAGTATTCGTTGCTATTCCAGAGCAAGATTATTAGCATTGTTTTTAGAGAGAGATTAGAGAAGATGTAGGCTTGTTGAGAATTTATATTACACAGCCTCCAATTCTCCCGCAAATAACATTTTAATGAAATAATAGTAGAGCCTTTTACATCTAAAAAGGCAGCAGTCTAGCATAATGAGGCTCTGACCTGGTTGCTTATTTAAGAGTCATGCTTATTATCCTGATGCTTAAGAATCAACCAAGACCAGCGCTCCATTGCACTATGCACTGTTCCACCACAGAATTGTAGACAATCCTTTCCCCAAAGAGCCTGAAATCTCAAAGGATCAGACAGACATAGGGTGAGGGAAGGGTTAAAACACAAGAGTAGAGAGACAAGTAGGAGGGGAGCAGAAGTTAGTTAGCACCATGACTGATTTACTTTTTTGGGAGTGGTTTAATTGGAGAGGTTCAGCTAAATGGAAACAAAAGTAGAGGGAGGAGGGGCATTGAAAGGAATGGAGGTAAGGGAGTGTGGGTATGTCTACACTACCCCGCTAGTTCGAACTAGCGGGGTAATGTATGCATACCGCACTTGCTAATGAAGCCCGGGATTTGAATTTCCCGGGCTTCATTAGCATAAGCGGGGAGCCGCCATTTTTAAATCCCCGCTGCTTCGAACCCCGTGCAGTGCGGCTACACGGGGCTCGAACTAGGTAGTTCGGACTAGGTGCCTATTCCGAACTACCGTTACTCCTCGTGAAACGAGGTGTACCGGTAGTTCGGAATAGGCACCCTAGTCCGAACTACCTAGTTCGAGCCCCGTGTAGCCGCGCTGCACGGGGTTCGAAGCAGCGGGGATTTAAAAATGGCGGCTCCCCGCTTATGCTAATGAAGCCCGGGAAATTCAAATCCCGGGCTTCATTAGCAAGTGCGGTATGCATACATTACCCTCCTAGTTCGAACTAGGAGGGTAGTGTAGACATACCCTGTGGCAGGTATGGAGAGAAGCCAAGGGGAAGAGACTGCAAGGGAGAGGGAGGGTTGGAGCAAAAATTCAGCTAGACAGAGTATGTCCAGTAAACATATAGACATTGGTTGGTCTCTGAAGGTCCCTGCTTTGGCTGCTTCTGCAGCTGTTCCAATCCTCTGGAGTTTGGCTGATTTCCCCATTGCAAGTTTTCCCCAACATCATGATGTAACCCACACACCTAGGTGTGGTTCACTGTCCCATGTAGTGGCACTTAGACTACTTACAGCAACAGATAAGAACAGGAGACCTCTAGAGCAGAGCTACTCAACATGCGGCCCGTGGACAGCATGCAGCCCGCAGACCGTTTGTTTGTGGCCCACTGTGCAGTTTGGGTTTACCAGGGCTCAACACATGGCCCGCGGGTGGGATTCTTTGAACATGGCTTCCACTGGGAACACGCTCCACAACGGCGAGGCGTCTCCCAGGCGGGGTGAGCATTGAAAGACACAAGCAGATGGACTGGCTGGAACAGACAGATATAGAGTGCCAGCATTTCTAGCCCCTAGGGAGGAGGTGCCGGGAGCGCTGGAGCATTTGGGAAGTGCTGACATCTGAGCACTGTGGGCAGAGTCTGGGAGGTGCTGACTGGCTCACACTGGCAACATTTGGGTCCGGCGCTGTGGCTTAATATTTGTATTCATGTGAAAGCTATTTGCATATATTTGTATACATATTTGCATGTAAGTGCAATCACACTTAAGTTGAGGCCCTTGGCATGTGCTGTAAGTGTCACTGTGGTCCCCAGGGCTTCCAAAGTTGAGTAGCTCTGCTCTATAGCCTGAGCTGAGAGCCAGTTGCTTTTTAGCTCAAGCGGTAGAAGCTCCTACACTAAACTGCAGAGGTCCCAGGTTCAGATCCACCCAGTGGAAGTTACAATGGCAGTGGGAAGGGGAGGCAAAACCTGTGTCTCACCTTTGGAGTTCTGGAGGCAGGGGTAGCGCTACCATGGCTCCATTTTGTACATTCCCGCACTGGGCGGCATTTGTACATTATTCTGCAGCCTCAAGTAATAAATAATATCTACATGTGCTCTTCTCTGTATAAATGCCGGTCGCTCCTGGGTACACAAAATCTGAAGCTAGTGGTCTTACTCTGTTCCATGGCTGCTAAACCGACCCATAACATTGCTTAAAAATATACAAACAAAAATGAATGAAACCACTCTATTTACCAACAGACGGCTGTGCTTCTCCTCGTGCCGTACTGCCATTGTTAAGAGCAGCAGATGCACTCTGGATGGTGCTTCTTTCATGTGAATGAGAGGAGGCTGCTGGCAAGTGTCACCGAGGCGTGGGGAGTTGCTAGAGCCTGCACCCTTAATCCCAGTCAGGTGTGACTCAGCCAGCAAGTAGAAGAGAAGGTGTATTATTGGACAGGGACACAACGTAGAACAGTCATGTCAGCACAGAAACCAGATGCAGCCAGTACGATCCGGCTCCGGGAGAGAAGAGCCCAGAGCTGGCGTCCTAACCCTTCCCCTGCCCTCCAAAGCAGCTGAGACTAAGCCACGTGCCTAACAGCCCAGCACAAGCCCCTCAGACAAGCCCTTTCTCCTGCCTTTGTCCTCCTTCCCAGGTTAAAGGGGTTACCCAGCAGTAACCCCTCCTGGCACAACAATTCTGTATATGCAGGGGCTGGGGTAGCTTCCCTCAGTGAGAGTCACACCTGAAATTCCCATCACCGTCTAGGTATTGGTGCAGTGCCCCAGGAACTGAGGCGCGCGCGCGCACACACACACACACACACACACACACACGCTTGCGCACGCGCGCACATACACACACACACACACACACACACACACACAGGGTTACTATAGGACAGTAGAATTGACATGCAACATACCAAGGTGACTATAATCCCCACTTTGTCACACAAGGTGTACTCTGTGATCTTCAGAATCGTTACTTCACGTTGTCAGTCCTCCAGAGCCCGCATTATGCCTCAGATTCCTAGCTCATGGCAACTCCCTTACACTGGCTCCGACTGAAAAATAGGGTGTAGTTACAGGGGCTGGAGGGGTTAGACAACCTAGATACGTGCCTGTTGATAGACATTAGGTATGTGCTTAGGGCAGTTAACCTCTCCTGGCACATAGTTGCTGCAGCTACCTGCTGTTTTTAGCATGTTAGCTTCTAAGTGTAGATGTGCCTTTACTTAGGGCTGACAAGGAAGCTGTGAACTGAGATGAATACATTTATGTGAAGTTATATGAGAGTTCATGTTGTAATTCAAGGGTGACAGCTCTAGATGTGTATTTAATATTTGAAGAACCAGGGAACCTTGGAAAAGGTGGGTTATAAATAAAGTTAGAAAAAGACCTTTTGGGTGAAGATGTAGCCGCATGCCGCAGGTATCGCTGTCATTGCCATTTTTCACTCGCTGTCAGGTTTTTAGGGGAATCTTACATAAATGTTTCGATTCCAAGGCACGCACAAGTTCTTAAACTGATGACAAACATTGTAATTAGAACACTGATAGAGCAGATGGGCCCCATGCTTGATAGAAAGGATCCTTTTAGTACATATGTCTTTGATAATAACTAATGCAGGAAGTCAAGCCCTTTGAGATTAATTGATCTCTCGAAAGCAATGTTTTTAATAATGCAACTGAAACCTTTTTTGTTATGTACAGCGGCTCTTACTGATCCTGGCTTTGACGATTAAATTAATTTTTCATGAGTTCACAATGCTTCGGGCTACTGTGAAGCCTCTTCTAGCTTCTGCGGATTTTTTTAGTGTGGGGAGTGAATTGTGTTAAGCACTTCCATAATCAGAAATGTAAGTGTTCTCCCCCTACTTCCTTGCCTCATTTTATGCGGTTGGTTTTTATTGAAGAGGTGGTTTTAATACAGCTGGTAATTTTCCAAATATTCTAAAAAAAAAGCCGTTCCACACCGTCCTTTTTTTATTCATTGATTGGGTGGATGAAAAAACAGGAATGCTTAAATTATGTTCTACAAAGAGATTTTATGTGACACAAAATGAATGGAAATCCCCAGAATAGAAAGAGAATGTGGCAAACAGATCAAACTTTGCAGGTAATGGTTCTATACAGGGATGTAATAGTGCAGTCGATTAACCGATAAGCAAATGTTTATAGGTAAATGTTATAGACTGCTTGCACTTCTCCCCCAGTAAATTTTCTAGCAGGCTGGTCAGCAGCCTGACTCAGTCCTGGCTTGCGCCAGGTCTGGGACCTACTCCTGCTGCATTTAAAGTGTAGTAGGAGCTAGGTCGGAAGGCAGCCTGGCTTGTTCCAGCATGCGCCAGGTCTGGGAGATCAGCCTCCCCCCCCAACACCCTGGACAGGGGCTGCTGCCACGCAGGGTTGGCCCGAGGTTTTCTAGCACTCCGGGCACGGGCATGTGGCACCGACCCCGGGCGCATGGCACATACGCAGGCCTGCCCGTGGGGAGTGGGCCCACCCCCCTAGAGCGTGCAGGCCCACCCGCCTAGGGTGCGCAGGCCCGCCCCCGGGGCGCACGGCACATGCGTGGCCTGGCTACAGCCGCTGGCGCTCAGCCCAGGCCCACCCCTAGGGCGCACGGCGCAAGTGCGGCCCAGTCCGGCGTGGCTGTTGCTGCTGGCACGCACGCCGAGCCGTGTAGGGGCCCACGGTCGTGGGGGAAAAGGCGTTGCTGGCCGGTGCCATGGGGATGCAGGTGGGCCAGCGCTGCGAGAGCCGGGCGCACGGCGCCTGATGGCAGCTGTAAGGGATGCTGCGTGCTCCTTACAGCTGCCATCAGGCGCCCTCCATCGGTTGGCGCCTTGGGCAGCTTGCCCGGCTCACCCATGCCTCCGTCCGTCCCTGCTGCCTCCCCACACTGCTCCCTTTGATACAGCCAGTGTACTCCAACCCCATTCCCGAGGAGCTTCCTGCCTCTCTGTGCTCAAAAAATGAGGAGTAACGTTAGTTCGAACCAAGGGGTTTGATTCTAACTAACGCGTCCCGGACCACACTTCCTGGTTCAAATCAGCTGTTGAGCGGAATAACGTGCAGGCGAGATTATGCTAATGAAGCGTGGAATATTTTAATCCCTGCTTCATTAGCAATTTCGGTCCACTACATGTGCATCCCTAGCTCGAACTAGGGAGCAAGTGTAGACATACCCTTAGAGATCTTTGAAGGGGTCAGCAAACATGTGGACAAGGGGGATCCAATAGATGTAGTGTACTTACATTTCCAGAAAGCCTTTGACAAGGTCCCTCACCAAAGGCTCTTACGTAAATTAAGATGTCATAGGATAAGAGGGAAGATCCTTTCATGGACTGAGAACTGGTTAAAAGACAGGAAACAAAGGGTAGGAATAAATGGTAAATTTTCAAAATGGAGAGAGGTAACTAGTGGTGTCCCCCAAGGGTCAGTCCTAGGACCAATCCTATTCAACATATTCATAAATGATCTGGAGAAAGGGGTAAACAGTGAGGTGGCAAAGTTTGCAGATGATATTAAACTGCTTAATATGTCTTATTCTCTATCCCTTTTTTAATGATTCCTAATATCCTGTTTGCTTTTTTGACTGCCGTTGCACACTGCGTGGACGTCTTCAGAGAACTATCCACGATGACTCCAAGATCTCTTTCCTGATTAGTTGTAGCTAAATTAGCCCCATCATATTATATGTATTGTTGGGCTTATTTTTTCCAATGTGCATTAATTTACATTTATCCACATTAAATTTCATTTGCCATTTTGTTGCCCAATTACTTAGTTTTGTGGGATCTTTTTGAAGTTCTTCACAGTCTGCTTTTGGACTTAGCCACCTTAGGGTATGTCTCACGGCTTCACGCGGCACGGACTACATAGTTCGAATTAAAGCTCCTCATTTGAACTACTGTTATTCCTCCTGCAAGGAGGTTTAACAGTAGTTTGAATTAGGAGCTTTAATTCGAACTACATAGTCCGTGCCGCGTCTAGCTGCAGGCAGGTAGTTCGAACTACGGGCATTTAAAAATGGCGCCCACCTGGGAACATGCAAATGAAGTTCAGGATATTTAAATCCCGGGCTTCATTTGCAAGTTCAAATGCCTACATTAGCCACCCTTAGTTCGAACTAAGGTGGCAGTGTAGACATACCCTAAGGTGGCTAAGTCCAAAAGCAGACTGTGAAGAACTTCAAAAAGATCCCACAAAACTAAGTAATTGGGCAACAAAATGGCAAATGAAATTTAATGTGGATAAATGTAAATTAATGCACATTGGAAAAAATAACCCCAACAATACATATAATATGATGGGGGCTAATTTAGCTACAACTAATCAGGAAAGAGATCTTGGAGTCATCGTGGATAGTTCTCTGAAGACGTCCACACAGTGTGCAACAGCAGTCAAAAAAGCAAACAGGATATTAGGAATCACTAAAAAAGGGATATAGAATAAGACAGAGAATATCTTGTTGCCCTTATATAAATCCATGGTACACCCACATCCTGAATACTTTGTACAGATGTGGTCTCCTCATCTCAAAAAAGATATACTGGCATTAGAAAAGGTTCAGAGAAGGGCAACTAAAATGATTAAGGGATTGGAACAGGTCCCATATGAGGAGAGATTAAAAAGACTAGGACTTTTCATCTTAGAAAAGAGGAGACTAAGGGGGGATATGATAGAGGTATATAAAATCATGAGTGGTATGGAGAAAGTGAATAAAGAAAAGTTATTTACTTATTCCCATAATATAAGAACTAGGGTCCACCAAATGAAACTAATGGGCAGCAGGTTTAAAACAAATAAAAGGAAGTTCTTTTTCACACAGCACATAGTCAATCTGTGGAACTCCTTGCCTGAGGAGGTTGTGAAGGCTAGGACTATAATAGGGTTTAAAAGAGAACTAGAAAAATTCATGGAGGTTAAATCCATTTATGGCTATTAGCCAGTGTGGGTAAGGAATGATGTCCCTAGCTTCTATTTGTCAGAGGATGGAGATGGATGGCAGGAAAGAGATCGCTTGATCATTACCTGTTCAGTTCACTCGCTCTGGGACACCTGCCGCTGGCCACGGTCAGCAGACAGGATACTGGGCTGGATGGACCTTTGGTCTGACCCAGTCTGGCTGTTCTTATGATCTAGCACAAACCTTACCAGTCACTGAGGTGTTGCCCGCATGGGAGGCTTTTGTGAAGGTGTGTTAAGCTGCAGCTCCCTTAATTAAAGAATATCAGTGTGGGGACCTAGTATGCCACTGCTGGCTTTATTCAGATGTGCTGCAATCCAGTGTGGGCTGCTCAGACCCCAGTCTTCAAGTTAGAGAGGTTTGGTGGGACAGCTTCACCGCAGATTTTGATGCAAATGTCTGAAGGGGATTAGCCATGATCTGGCTTGTATGTGGAAATCTGTCTCTGGCAGTCTGGAGCTATGTCCTGCAAACTCTGGACATTCCTGTAGTACGTCCATAAAGCAATTAGTTGCTTTAAGAGAAGTGTACAGATCTAGAGTGATATATTGCTGTAAATGTAAGGAAAATAACAAGACTACAGGAATCAGGGGCTTGTGAAGGGAAGTGTCAGGGGAGGAAATGCTTGACAGTTTTAACAGATAGTGGGGTTAGAGGCAGAGAGTGAGGGGGAGGGAAAAATGAAGACAGGATGGATGAAACTCTACAGTATCATGATTACTTTTTTGGAGTGGGAAGTTCATAGAGAAAACCGGGAAGTGAGGAAAAGTGTCTGGCTGGCTTTAGGTTCTGCAAAGGATTTTTGTGACTGTCAACCAATAATAAAATAAATAGATTGACTGAATTACAGCCACCCTCTTCCCCTTTCAAATTTGAATAAACCTTTTAATGGAATAACTGTGTTGCTAGACTTCTTCTTCTTTAACCAAACAGATATTCCTGATGGAGGATTCTTCAAGGGACTGGAAAATGTAGGAGTCAAAAAAATCTCAGATGGGACCGAAGCGTCAAGGGAGATTTCTGATCTTAATCTCTCTCTAAGGATCAGTCAAACCTGAGTTCAGGCAAACACAGCTTGTGAAAAAGAGAACTTCGTTCATATCCAATGAGACTGTCACTGACTCCTGGCACGGACATGAAGCCATTATTGGGGTGAATATGGCACATGTTAGTGGGCTTCTGAGCTCCTCATCTTTCTTGCACAAAGTGGTCCTTGCCCACCAACCCCTCTTGTAGCCATAGAACTGAAGTGGAAGTGGAAGAAAATGGCAGGAATATCATGGAGGTTTGGACATGGAATCCTTACTTCCAAGAACAGGGGTGGGGAAAATAAAATTATCAGGCAGTGAGCAGAATGGCAGAGGATAGAAGATATGTTGAGAGGTTGAATAGCAGGGAGCAAAGCAGGTGTTAAAGTTAGAAAATGTGGGGGAAGGGCAGATGTTATTGAGCTTTACAGCCCTCTGGTGACGGCTGTGAAATGTTAATAAAAGGCATTACTGCCTCACTGTAGAAGGTGACGGAGTTGCCTTCAAGTGCCCTGTGCCACCACTTCTCCAATGTTCCCAGAGATTGCGTCATTGCTGTATGGTCTGCACACGGCATTAGAGTACTGAACAGACCTGAAACCACAGAGTCTGATGTCATGATGTCAGTAGCCAAAACTCTCATGTAACCTGGTAGTCAAGCTTGATAAAGACAGAACATAGTTGCCCCAGAAGCTGGAGAGGAGCCAGACTGGGACTGATAGCCATACTATGGACTTTGCTTTTCTCTCGCTTCATGGGGGAAGTAACCAGGGCCAGTCCTTTGGTGCAACTTACTCCCCTTTTTCCACTGACTCAGCCGCACTGTTTGACAAGTTGGAATGAAGCCTCTACCCATCTACGTGGGAGGAGAAATAGCAATTCTGTGAGACTTCTTTCCTTTCTTGTGCATGCACTCAGCAATCACAGTGACCTGCTCAAAGGGGTTTTAAATGATCCCTCCTCCTCTGCAGTGCAGTTTATGATAGAGCGTGGCATGAGGTGGTATAGCTGCAAGTCATAACAGACAATGCCCGCATCACAACTTTCTAGCTGTTGTGAAAACAGATTTCCATAGAATAATAGAACACTAGAACTGGAAGGGACCTCAAGAGGTCATCAAGTGCAATCCCCTGCCCTCACGGCAGGACCCAGCACCATCTAGATCATCCCTGATAGATGTTTATCTAACCTGTTCTTAAATATCTCCAATGATGGAAATTCCACAACCTCCCTAGGCAATTTATTCCCCTGTTTAACCACCTGACTGGAAGTTTTAAGAGTTGGTATGCATAGTTCTACAATTTCAAATCTGTTCAACAGTTTCATAATGCTCAGATTAGCAGTCCTCTTCATGATGCCTTGATCAGTAAACTTGCCTTTGAAAATGCAGCAAAGCTAGTGGGAAGCAACTGCATTTCTTTTAAATCATTTATTTGTATTACTGCGAAATGTTGTGTTATTAGGAAGAAGTTCCTGGACTTGAGTGCTGGCCATATTTTTTGCACCAAAACTTTCTGTTCCTTCATTAAGGGATAATTGATTGAGGTCAGAAGTTTTGGAGGGTCTTTGGAGCTTTATAATCCAGCACCCTCATGTGACGCTCAATACATCAATAAGACACTCTCCCATAGGAGAGGTGGAGGAGTAATTGAGATGCTGTACCAGCTGGAATCCAGATGAAGAATGCATTTGGAAGCTTAATCACAATCATGTTCTACACTAAATATTCATCTGCCTGTCTCCCAAAGTGTGCAGGAAATGAAGTTGTCAAGGGGGGGGGAAGGTTGCATAGTGAGGAAATATGCACCTACAATGTTAGACTGAATATGCAAGAGAGATCAAACAGCATTGCAGCAGCTTGTTTATTGCTAGTTATATGTCTCCAGCAATTTTCTAAATATTTATACGCTGTTGATCATCTCTATAGCTTGTAAAATGAAGTGTTCTTGAAGGCTTGGGTGTTTCTGCTTTGGGATAAAAGAGTAACATTCTGATTTAGATAACCTAATGCTTTATTGAACTAGCATACAGAGATTTTGGAGGTGTAAACAAACTAAAGGAAATGCTTGGCTTTTCTAAACTGAGCTGACAGGCTATGATTACAGATCATCTGTTTTTGAAATGCAAACTGTAAATTAATGTAAACACTATGTGCATTTACCAGGAGTTATGTTACATGGTTTTGCAGGAGAAACTGGAGGTTTTGGGCACCTCTGAAAACTGGGCCTCAGATTTGTCAAACTGAGTCCTCAGAAAGTGACAATCAGCATCCTCGTCTGAAAGTGTTTGCTTTAACCCAAAATGGGAATACTTAACTAATTTGCTGGCATATTGAGTGAACTTTAGTATTATTTCGTGATTGTGCTTGTATTTCCAATGTTGTTTTATTAACATAAGACAATTTGGGTACAGAAATAGTGAGATCAATTTTCTTATTCCTCTCTCAATAATGGTTTGGACATATCATCATGGAGATGCTGAGCTATTTTGTTCTCTTCAAAAGAATGATCATTATTATACTTTGCACCTTCTTTGAGATCCCTTGAAAGGTATGTTTCAATGTTAGGAACATTTAGAGGAGCTGGGTTTAATATAATTCCTGGTAAGTGTTGTTCACAGTAAATCATATTAAAATCAGTTAGAAAACTTGGCTTTGTGACATACACAAGATAAGGCTGGGAATTTTTTTCTTTTTGCAGTGCTAGGTTCAGAAACCAGGAGCCAGACTTGTGCAGTAATCACTAGCGGAACATTTACACTACGTGGAAGATTGACACTGCCCCAGTTTATCTTCTGGGGTTTGATGTAGGGGTTTAATATGGACCTGCAAGGTGGAATTGAAAGGGCACCCCCACTGGGAGCAGGTACTCCTGCTCTTCATAAGGAGTAAGGGAAGCCTACGGGAACATTTGTTCCCATCAGCCTCCACGGTGTAAAAACACAATTCCAGCTACATAATTTACGTAGCCAGAGTTGCATGTCTTACTTTGACATAGTGTAGACCAGACCTTGGTGAACTTGCCTCAAAGCCTGGTGAATGTGAATGAGGGTATAGATCCACAGCTGATATTGTCATAGCTTTATTGAAATCAATGGAGCTACATCAATTTTCACCTTCGGAGGAGCTGTTTGAGCATGTGCAAACATGTTCCCTTTCCAAGTCATGCTGTTTCAGAAATTTGGCTTAATGGAAGAATTTTATCTTTAGCTCTTCTAGTTAACTATGATCTGATGGATCAGTTTTGTTAACACACTTATGAAAGCTATACTATTGCATTTAGTATCAATGTAGTGTACAATATATTGTTTCAGAGCCTCTAAACAAAAGGGCAATGGGAAATTTTGTGACATGGGCAAAATGGTATTTTCCTTTCATCTTATTTTTGGAAATGGCAGAACCATCTTTGAATAACATTGCAAAATAGTGGTTACATTTGGCAAAGTTATCAGTCACTGAAAACAGGGAAATGTTGGGCAAATCTTGACAATGTAGATTGCCATCAGCTCCAGAGATAATTGATGAATGGCATAAACCTTTTGCTTCCAAGTAAGAACAAATACCTTTAATTCTGAATGTAAATATCATAAAGTGGCATATCAGGAGTGGGTTTACATTTCCAAGGGTTACAATGGATCTTTTACCACACTTCTCCTGGGCTGATTCATCACCATCTTTCCTGAGCCAGCCTTTTTGCTTTTGACACATAGTTACATCTCTTTGCTAGTTAGTGCAGCATGACGAATGTCCTGCAATTACTTCTTGGTGGTCTTTTGCTCTGAATTCCTTCACTTTTTTCTTTTACCTTCCTGGTGCCTCTCCACACCTGCTTGCTGTTCTCATGCCTACAGATCACATTACTCCTTTTTCAGCATGTAGTCTCCCAGCTGCCAGGACTTTCCACTTCCTCATTCAACTTTTTTTTTAAGTTTGGAAATGAAGGGGTTAATTGGTTAGTTGTTCAGTACTTCACCTAAACTCTGATAAAGCAAATCACTTGATTGATCAGGTGAGTAGCCCTCTTGACTCGAATGGGGCCACTCTTGTGCTCCTTCAGCAGACTGTGAAGGGATTTTCTGGATCAGGATCTAAACCCCACCATGTTTCCTGTTAGCATGAAACTGAACATTTGATTCAGTAATATGAAGGGATTCTAACAGCGGAAAACTGGTTGTGGTAGTAAATCTACCTGCACTAAAGCCACAATGTGGTTTACAGTCCATAAGTATTTTAGTAATCAAAATAGCTTACAATTATAAAAAGACAAAAGATATGAGTTTGTGTTTTCACAGAAGGGGGGAAAATTCTTCCAGATACTGCTGTACTATCCATAACATTAAGACTTACACCCAAAATTTTGGTTTGAAGAAACAGTGCGCCAGTGTAGGATATCTTATTCCCATTTCAGGATGTTATGATTTGTGTCTTAGCTTAAAAAACTATGTTCTTACAATAGTAGATCGGTTTCACACAGTGTTTTGGAAATCATTGCTTAAAATTCTTGCCACTTACATTTCTATATGTGTATCCTGGTGGGAAAAAGGAAAGAAATAAAGCTTTGTAGTGAACGCCATGTGCGTGTGAGCAGAGACGGGTATTTTGCTATTAAGATTAACAGAGCTATTCAGAATTGTGAGTGTCTTGGCTTTGATCAGGCACTTGGCAAAAAACAGAGTATTTTTCTTTCCCAGTGGATTTGGTATGCTGCATTATAGAAGAGTAGAGATGATATCAAACCAAAATGCCAGATCTAACATTTGGAAAAGTTCTGATCTGGAGCCACATCCAAGCTTTGTGGCTTAGGTCCATTCCATTTGCACATATTTTGTGGCGTAAATAGGAAAAAAAAACTGAACAGTTTCCATATTAAATACCATTTTAGTATTCCCAGTCTTTTGTGCCTGTCTCTGCTCTTTGCATTTGGCACACAAGTATATTTACAGAAGTTTCACCACATCAATTTTTGTCATAAAGTTCCTGGTCTAACACACCATTTTTACACAGGTGGATCCACTGACTCAAATAGAGGTGCTCCTGATACATTTTGTGCCAGATCACAATGATGTTTCCTATTAAAAAATCAGTTTATGCAATAGAAATGTGTAAAAAATTATGTATATAAAATATTATGCCAGACTGGAAACACCATCTATTATAATGGTTGCACATTTTTTTCCATTATAAGGCCCTGATTTTAGTTATTTACAATGTTGCCAAACTATTACTGGGCTGAAATTTTCCCTGCTAGGTATCTGCCTCCGGCAGGATTTTTTAGAAATTTTCAGGCAAAATAGTTTTCTGAAAATGAGTCTGGGAAAAATACATTTTGTTGGCCTTGTTAAAAATTCTGGCAACTTTTTACTTTGAAAAACTATATTGTCCCTTACTTTGGAGTGAGGATTTGAAATTTGGCAGGGGACTGGCCTTTGTTTCAGGGATTTGCATTCTGCCATCACCATGAAAATCCGCCCAAATTTGGCCAAGTGATAAGTCTTTCAAAATTGCCTTTTGTACATGCTCAGTGGAGACTTAGCTCTTAGCAATGAAATTGCCTAAATAGTCCATGCAGACTGGGTATGTTTCAGCTCAGAATGAAGTAGGACTTTCCCTGCAATGTGGCTTTGAACTGCTGCAAGTTGGGCTGTGCCTGATACCTGAACTCAGGGCAGTGAGCCTGACTCTTCTGTGCTCTCAATGGTGCATAGAGAGCACAGGAGAGGAGTTGGTCTGAAGGAACAAGAGCTGGACTGTGGGGAGAGAAGGGGAAAGCAGACTGGAACAAGTACCGGTCCACGGAAGACTTGGGCAAGGAGACTTGGATGGGAATAAAAAGCCTGAGAATGGAGAATGGGGCTGTGCTGAGGTACCATAGATTGGGAACGGACCAGTACTGGGCTGGGGTATTTGGAGTGGAAGTGACAGAAGGGGTCAAGAATGAGGGAAATGGGGGAAATGAGCAGAACAGCCCACTACATCACATTCCTTCCAGAGCCTGGATCGGGTCCCACATTTTCTGACTCACCTTCCTTTGCTGCCAGCAAATATCTGTGAGCATCCCCTGTCCCCGCCTCACCCCTTGGCCCAATGAGGATCCACACAGAGGTTGATAAACCACTATGGCTGCCAGCTACTCTGTGAGCTCAAGTGGGAGAGATTTGTGCCGTGGATTTAATGAGTCCACTCCTGATGATGATCCATGTGTGTGAAGCCACATGATGGAATTTCTATTTTTCTCAGTCAGCTTTTAAAAAAACCCTTAAATCACACACACTCACGCACCCCCCACCCCAAAAAAGCTACATTAAAATAGTATTATTAAGGTTGCCCTTGGAAACTGGGAAATGTCAGAATTCAGTCCCCCTGTGCAACCTTAATTCCATCCCCTGGAGCATATGTATTGCAATACAGCATTTAATTACGCAAGCGCATGCGGCATTTTAACAAGACTGCTGTCATATCTGTGATGCAGCTGAGGTCCACTTTACAGATGTTTCTCAAGTTAGGAGGAACTGCATGTGCAGACAGATCTCCAGAAAAGAAGGCTGTGGGGGAGGTATAGGGTTACTAGCTCCTCTTTTTCTCTGGTCTCCACATCCAGACCAACTGGGAGTTTCCACAGCCCTCTTCTATACGGTCTGTGTACTGGCATTAATGGCAGGTTATCTCATTTAGTAAAGGTGACAGCAGGGGTTACAGAAGTGGATATCTGCTAGGGTGGCTGGACCTGGTGCATTCTAGACATACACGCTGCCTAGACAGTGGGATTTGGCGTTAACATACCATTGAGACGCATGGGGGCAGACAACGCTGCATGGGTCACATTTTTGAAAATTTCTTTAACCAAAAGGGCTAAGAACCTTTTAAAATGAAAGCTGAGTTTGATGTAAATGTACAGCTCCAGGATATGGATGATATGGGCCTGTTAGGCCTATTCTTTAATCCTCTTAAAATTCCTGCTACTAATACTCCCCTGGTGTTTTTCAGGTGAGTAATAAGTTGTTAACCAGAATATCATGGACAAATTTTTGTTCTGATCCCGAGTCCTATTCTGGCTGACTTGAATGTTTTGCTCATTAAAACTATGCACAAAACTATATAGTTCTGTATAGCTATAAAAATGAAACAATAAACAGAAAGTTGAACAGCTATGCATTTGTAATTTGTTTTATTATAAACATGCCTGATGCTTTGTTGCAGTTGCAAACTCAATGTAGAGGTTCAGTTTTTCTGCTTTGTTTACTGTCATTTTAGTATATAGTGTTCAGTGAAGCTGTACAAATGCCTTTGAATATTGCATGTCAAGGTCATTTAGTAATACAATAAATCCACCATGCAATTATTATGTCCTCTTCTGATGTGAACATTTGATTTTTAGAATTGCAGCTTTCTGATAACATTTCAGGTCATGTAAGATGAGCACTAGTTTTGTGTTCTTCAGACAACTTAATCGGAAAGTAGTAGTGTACTTTAAGAGAAGTCAAAACAACTTTGCAAAGACTTATTTGACTGAGATACCTATCTTAAAATTAGGGCTTCTAATATGTATAGCTTCTGGTAATAGCAGTACATTTCTTTGTACGAACATGACATTGGCAAGTAAACACTGAGCTTTCAGCTGTTGGTGAATGCTGTTCAATTGTACTTCAATAACCATTAAAGAGAGAAAGGAATTACATTTATTTTTAATTATAAAAGTTGTGCATAATTAAGGTGATCTAATTTGGACGAAGTAACTGAAAATAAGTTATGTCAAAACATCCATGTGATGTGTCAAGAAAAATTAAAGATTGAGTTACACCCTGTTATATTGCTAATCCTTGTACAGTAGACTTCCTATAATCCAGAACCTTTGGGACCTAGGTAGTGCTGGACTATCAGGAGGTACTCCATGAGGAGTAACGGTAGTTCAAATTAGGATCTTTAAATCGAACTACCTACTCCGTGCTGAGTATAGCCGCGGACACGGAGTTTGGACTAAGGGGGATTTAAAAATGGCGGCGCCCGGGAACATGCAAATGAAGCCTGGGATATTTAAATCCCGGGCTTCATTTGCAACTCCGCTTGCCCTAATTGCCCTACCTAGCTCGAACTAACAAGATAGTGTAGATGTACCCTTAGAGAAGAAGCTGTACGTAAACAGAGAGGCTTTTGGGGGTGGACTGGCATCAAAGCAAATTGCATATTTCTTATGTTCAGAGGCTTGTGGAATGCATGTTGCAGTGTATGTCCAGAACAACAGGACAAAGGGTGTGCAAAGTCCACGTATCCCTATAATAAGGGGAGACCAGACTTCTTGGTGTGGGAGTTAACAAGAAATGAGAAGCAGTGCTGCATGACCAGGACATAAGGGAGGAGTGGGCACATTTTTATTGGTGATGGCTCATGAGGTCACGATTCTTTATCCCCACAACGGTTAGCTTCACAAGAGCAGAGGGGGTTGGACTGAACGAAGTGGGAAAATTCTCTAACATCTGGTAAAAGCAGCAGCTCTAAGGGTTTCTTTGAGTTTGTGAAACTTGTGTGTGCTGAGAAATAAGAGTGTGTCATAATAAACACAGAACCAGCTGAACGGATTAGGGTGACCAAGGGCTGGACCAGATAAGCAGCGTGTTATAGAATCTGGATTTTTTCCCCTAGATTTTTTGGCATTTGGGCATGTCAGATGGATAATTTTTAATGGGGAAGAGTGACTGGGAGAGATTTACCCCAGTACTAAGATGTAATTTGCTAAGAAACTGCTAGGTTGCATATTGAGTTTTTTGCACAGGGATGAATTAACAATAATGATCAGGACAGTGATAAATACTCCGATGGTGGTTACTGTTACAAAGAGTAACAAAATGATCAATAATTGCTTACTTTAAAGTAGGGATGTAAAGGTGGAACCATTTAAAGGGTTAATCAATAAGCATCAGCTTATCAGTTTCCGTTACCATTACACGCCGACTCCCTGGGAGTGAATATATTACTGTGGAGCCTGCAGTAAAACTGGTTCCCCACAAGCGAGGCCAGCAGCCCTTTCCAGCCCTGCTTCCGGGGAGGCTTCGATGCGGGCTCTACAGTATAAAAGTTACACTGCAGAGTCCACAGTGCATGTAACCATGTAACCGCTAGGTTTTTTAACGGTTACAGAGTTCCTTTTTTTAATGATTTTTTTACATCCCTACTGTAAAGCATAGAACTTTCTCACCCAAGACCTTCTAATTCTTCTAGTATATTTATTTTCCTTTTCTTTGTCCATGCTCTTTCAGTCAACTCTATGGAAATGATTCAGATTGTAGAAAACGAATTAGAATTTGACGGCTGCACTAATTAATGTTCTACTCTAGCTCCTCCTGTACCAAAATAAGTAATCAGGATAGGCCAGGTAGCAAAAATAATAATAAAAAAGCAACAAACACAGTTTTAATGATCCCCAAGCTCTCTTTTTCAACTGGAAATATGTTGGAAACTGCTTATGGTATTTGAGATACCTCAGTGTTACTTGTGATTTTGGTACTTCTGAAACTGTCAGGGTCTCTGTCAGAAGTTTAGAATTATGAAATATTCAGATGATATACAATAGAGCAGCCTTTTGACAATATGACATGTGTGTTTTGCCTTCATTCTACTCTCTACTCTTGTGTAGCTACATCGGTACCTAATGATGTGGTTAGGGAGAGAACAACTTATATTTTCAGTACCATTATTCCTCAGACTGCATCAATCATTGATTCACCAGGCCACTTTTTAGAAGTGCTGATACTTAAGGGGATTGCCATATTTCAAATAATTCTTGCCTAAAGTTTAAATCCATTGAGGAGTACACAGAATAATGATGTACAAAAAGGGGAAGGTGTAGTTTCTAGAAGTGGTCCTTACCTTGGTCTCTTGTTCATGCAAATAAATTGGACATGGGTGATTTATTTTTGTTTGTTCTTCTCTTCCTGTTCCCTTCCATTATCAAAGGTATCAAAATAAACAATGAGAATTATTTTACTAGAGAGCTCATTTTGACTGGCACTTACCAAGTCCAATTAAAAAACTCCAAACTATTACAACAGATTTAAATTACACAAAAACTGTGACATTATACTGATGATACATTTATCTAGAAATGTTTGTTGAAATCTGTTCTACTTAACTAGCATATTTGTGATCATACAGTAGCAATATTTATTAAAAGTAATATGAGGAAAAATGAATATGACGTGCAACTGAATTATTGAAGGTGCATTTTATATATGTTGTGTTGACTGTTTGTTCCTTGATGTTTGATGTCGGGGTAAGTAGAGAGAGCAGCATAAATAATTCATGACCAATATGTAGTTTAAAGTTTGCATATGGAGTAAGTGTTGTCTTGGATATATTGTATTCTTTAAGGGCTTTTTGCTCCAGGTGGTATTTGGGTGTGTGGTATGAACATTTACCAGGGTAAGGGAGAACTAAGAATGGCTAACATTCTCTTACTCTTAATTGTAAAGAATTATGGGACACATTTTGAATGGAACACGGGCTGACCTCAGAGAACACAGCTGTTATACAGGCTGCTAAACACAATCAGAATTTAATGCCACAGTTTTACCTACCTTAATGCTAGGGTTTACCCTGTAAATTGTAGAAGAATGAGCCAGTAGATTTCTATCCTTATTCCTAAGTGGAATGAGGTTTATAGGAAGAAATGTGTTTTAAACTTCTTTCCTTGGCTTATAAGATATCCTAAGAACAAAGACACAGTAGTGAAGATGTTTAAATATTTAGACAGGCCTGTCATTGTTTTGTCACCATGAGATATACAGGAACAAAGAAAGCTAAGTAGTTTCTGTAAGTCTTAAGTCAAAGCATGCCTTTGCAGTAGTAAGTAATAAAGGATAATTACGGTTAGTCTTCTTAATTGCCTTTTCCTTCCTAAGCAGAGGGCTGATAAAAATGTCCATGTTGCCAACTTTAATGTTTTATTAGGAAACCACAGCTTCACATAGACAGATGTTTAAGGTTCTCATAAAGATGACCCAACTTTTTTATGTGTCTCTGCACTCAGTGGGTTTCATATGCTGTTGCTATTGCAAAAAAAAAAAAAAAAAAAAAAAAAAAAAGTGTGGATATATAAAAACCTCATCAACAGTTGTTCTCCTGGCTAAAGCAATTTTAACCTTTCTTTCTAACCTTTGACTCAGAGTCCAGTATTCAAATTAAATTGCCCAATGACTACACTTTTATCATTTAAATTAAGGTTTTAATTATTTTTATGCAAATAAAAATTTCTCAAATTGATTTTCTCAGAAAGTAAATCCTTGCCTTGAAATTCCTGTCCCTGGACCTGTTGTGTGTCACACAGCATATTTCTTCATTGAAGTCACTGGAAGTCTCCAGTGGAGTCCAGAATCTGGCCCCTGGCATGCCACAAATTAAATTTTCAGTGTTACAGGAATGTATTCATTGTGGTCCATAGCTTTGGGTTATTGAACTCAGTGGTTATTGTAGGGATGAGATGATCTAAAATGAAGTTATTCCTCACAATTAAATAAGATGTAACTATTTTTTGGTAGAACCATGTTAAATTCATGAAAAGCTTTCGTATGGAAACAGTCATCACTCTCATTTCAACCAAATGAAGTAACGTGAACTCTAAATAGAGTTCTCCTTTAGACAGCAAAAGCCTAGCTATTCCCCTCCAAATATTACTTATGGGTTAACTGTAAAATCTGTTGTTTTCCCCTACAGGTTAAGAATGCATTGAAATTGTTTGAGATGCTGAAAGGGGGGAGGCAGATCAAAAAGTGGCTAATGTAATACCCTAATAATATAATAGGAAGAGCATAAAGAGATCAGAGATATAATCTTCAATTGGTAATTCAAGCTATGAGTATATAGGGGTTCTATAATCATTCATATAATATTATGAATTATTGAATCACTCTCAGTCTGTGACATTAAACCAGAATAAGAGGCACTTCTAAGGAAGATCAAATTTCCAGAAATAAGTCACCAGGAGACTGAGAATAGAAGGAGGAAAACATCTGTGGTGAAAGCAGTGTCTGTGCCTGGAATTTGAAAAATAGTATTACTTGTATGTAATGGTCAGGAACATTGTAACATTGCCACCTATAACGTTAAGGACAAGTAAGTGTTGCTAAAAGCTGCATAGTGAAGACACACCCTCAGTCAGAAGGTGGGAAAGGGCAAACTTGAATCTAAGGTTATGATTTGTCCTGATGTCTCATATTAGGTTTATTTAATAGAGGTTCTGTAAACACGGACATTTCCATTCTGCAACATTCTAGGCTGTGTCTAGACTACATGGCTCCATCGATGGAGCCATGTAGATTAGGGTTGTAGGCAAAGGCAAATGAAGCCGCGATTTAAATGATCGCGGCTTCATTCAAATTTACATGGCTGCCACGCTGAGCCAACAAACAGCTGATCAGCTGTTTGTCCACTCAGCGCGCTAGTCTGGACGCTCCCGCGCTGACATCAAAGCCCTTTGTCAGCAGACCCGTTATTCCTCGTGGGATGAGGTTTACCGGGGCTGCCGACAAAGGGCTTCGATGTCGGCAGGGGAGCGTCCAGACTAGCGCGCTGAGCGGACAAACAGCTGATCAGCTGTTTGTCGGCTCAGCGCGGCAGCCATGTAAATGTAAATGAAGCCGCGATCATTTAAATTGCGGCTTCATTTGCCTTTGCCAAAAAAACAAATCTACATGGCTCCGTCGACGGAGCCATGTAGTCTAGACATACCCCTAGAGTACAACTGTTCCTGTATCCTCACTCGTATGGGGTTTTAGGCCAAAAGATGAACAGCGAGAAATAAAATCCATGTAGTCACTGACTAAGCAATATTTGATCGGATGGAAGTGTCTTTCCCCTTCATCCTCGCTCAGGTAGTGGTGAGCACATATCCTGCAGTGTAAGATGTATGTTCTGGTACACCTTGCAGTGTGTGTTATGTATAGTGTGCTCAACTTCTATTTATTGGAGGAGGGAAAATTGAACTTCCAACACCTGAACCAAATTGTCAGCACAACAGGCTAGATGTGTTTATCTGACAGATGAGATCTTCACCAAATATCTCTGTTACGTAAAAATGAGAGAAATTTGCAAGGGTACAATGGAATAACCAAGTAGAGTAGAGCTAGTTGAAAGCACTACAGCCATCTAGCCTCGTGTTTGTGGAGGGTATTCGAGTGACAACTGTGAAGACTGTAACTCCTTAGCCAAATAATCAGATCCAGCTCAGGACACAGCATCAATTTTCCATACATTGCCTCACCTGGGTGCATGGGCTTTGAAAGGATTCACCTATAAGGGTGAGAGAGGTGAGCGTGCCCGGCTCATTATCTGAACACACTCAAGGCTTAGTGTTTCTGCTAATACTGATAAAAAGATTGTTAGTTAATGTGTCAGGCGTGTCTGCAGGGGACTAACTTGAGAGCTTCACATTTATATCTTTATTGCTTTAATGAGATCATCCTCATTTTTTTAATATAAATATTTTCTTTGCAGTTGAAGTGATGATAATGCACAGAAGGCATTGTCTAACTACACCTACAGGCTGTGTCTAGACTGGCCACTTTTCCAGAAAAGCTTGCCAGCTGTCTACACTGGCCGCTTGAATTTCTGCAAAAGCACTGACGATCTCATGTAAGATTGTCAATGTTCTTGCGGAAATACTACGCTGCTCCCGTTCAGGCAAAAGTCCTTTTGCGCAAAAGGGCCAGTGTAGACAGCCCAGATTTGTTTTCCGCAAGAAAGTCCCGATCGCGAAAATGGCGATCGGGGCTTTTTTGCGGAAAAGCGCGTCTAGATTGGCACGGACGCTTTTCTGCAAAAAGTGCTTTTGCGGAAAAGTGTCCGTGCCAATCTAGACGCTCTGTTCCGAAAATGCTTTTAACGGAAAACTTTTCCGTTAAAAGGATTTGCGGAAAATCATGCCAGTCTAGACGTAGCCACTGTGTTTTGTTTCTGTGAAACACAGTGGTATGAATGGGGTAATTCCATAGATATTAAATGAAAGGGTAAAAAAGGAAGGTTTCTTTCACTTGCTTTTTCATTTCTTGATTTGCCAAATGTTTTTCTCTTCTGAATCCTAAGGGCTGGAATGGCTGCTGAATTCCTTCTGTTTATCTGCACACCAGGCACTCAACCATGCTGGCTAGTCTGCCAAAAAGACTTCAACATTAACATGCAGAGACCACCCTGCCTGTGGGTGAGGTGTGTAATTCTGTCTCAAAGAAAAGATGCTGAGTAGAGACCGCTTATTACGTTGAAGTATATGTGGTTTTCTGACAGGAATTACTTGGCAATCTACAGAAAATATTAAACTCCACTTTGCTTGGAATGACCAAGAGGATTTAACTCCTCGGTGAAACGCCTGTGCTTTATTTTCTCCTCTTGCTATTTGTGTTAAAAAGCCCTGACACACTAGAAGGAAGTCTTGCCTGATTCTGAAGTGCATCTCCCTCTCTGGGTAGAACTAAGTTATCTCTGTCAGAATAACTCTCATTTCTGGCGTATAAAGATGTTTGCAAAGGTATTTGTATGTGTTTTTGTTGTTGTTCCCACTGGACTATATCAGACTACCCAAAATGACAGAGAGTTGAAAAAAAAATCACTGGGAAGATGTTTCTAGTTAATGTCTGTCCACAGCCTATCTTCCACCTTGCAAAAGATTGCCTGGAAATTGCTTGTACTACCTAACTTCCTCTTGCATTTTTTTAAATATATAAAAATAGAGTTTTAAGTGCCATAATAAGTTAGATAAATGAAGAAAGTTCTGAACCCCCAAAATATAAAATGTAGTGTTCATAGGCTTAAACAAATAATGTAGCAGCTATTGTAAAGGCCTTGGCATTTGGTCTTCATTTGGAGAAGTACCACTGTGATTTGTTTCAGCTTTTCCATTAAAAAAAAACCTCACAGGATTTGAATATAAGCTATTTTAGTTGTCATTACATCATAAGATCTTGGCAATGTTGGGTTTGGCCTAAAAGTTTGGGGTTTTTAACATATTTGTTATTAAGATAAGATCAGTTTTCAGAGTTTATATTTATAGTAACATAAATCAGTTAGACATTTTTAAAATCTTGCCAAATAATATCCTTAGTAGGGATGTGACAGTGTAAACATGTAAACATTTAACCAATCGGCCTGGGATCATCAGCACATTTAACCTTCACAGTCATATGCCCCTCCCCCACCATTGCTGCTTCCATATCAGAGGCAGCAGCATAGACGGGGGGCAGGCAGCTCCCAGGGAACTCCTCCTCCCTGTGTGTAAACGTGAAAGTGCTGAAAATTTCAGCAGTTACACGTTTACGTAAATACACACATTTTAATATCCCTAATCCTTAGGCTTTCAGGTACTTTTTAAATTCTAGCAAAGCTCCAGACCTACTCCGCCCCATAGATACATTTTGAGACATGAAACAACATAATCTGTCTTTAAAAAAAAGAAATTAATTACCTAGACCTGCTTGCTATTTGGAGAGATGATTGTTGTTTCTTTTTTAATGGTCATTACATTGTATAAAAAAGTAAGTGCAGAGTTTCTGGAAATAAAAGTTGTCCAGCGGGATTGGAAAGGTGAGTTTTAGAACAATTCTAGTAAGGGCAGTGACAATGTAATTTCAGTTCTCTCCCATAAGTGTGCTCCAGCCCAATTAAGTGGGAGGTGTTTTCCAGGACCTATTTAATACGTGGCTTCTCTACTGATGTTGCCAGAATCTGTCAAATTTGACCAACGATGGTAGTAGTTTTTGTGATACAGACATATGCCCACTAGAAATTATAGTCAGACAACTCATTTCATATCTCAGAAAACTCATTTCTTTCTGATGAAACAACATGAAGATAAAGGAGATTTAGGAGAAGTACAAAGTAGGTTGTTTGCATGTTCATTAACCCAGTAGCTGCTAAGAAATTCAATCATCATTTCTCAGTTTCTCCTTTGAATTGAACATAACATAAATGCAAGAGCAGGACCATTTTCCTGCTGATGTTATACTGGAAAATGTTTAGCTACCCTTTAAAATACTTGCAATCACTATACCATTGGACAGTAATGACAGTGTTTCTAGGGTAAAATTTCAAAAGCTCTTGAGCCATTTCTTTCCAGTACCAGGAAAGAAAAGTAAGCAAATAATTAGGCAATCAATTTGCAAAGCACCTAGAAGATAACACAGAAATAAACACAGACAGCAGGAAGACAGGGTAACAAGTCTTGAAGATTGAGAGGAAGTGGTAGATGTGGTATATCTTGGCTTTAGTAAGGCTTTTGATGCCATATTGCATGAGTTTCTCATAAACAAACGGAGAAACAGAATCTACATGAGCTACTACAGGTTGAACCCTTTCTAGTCCGTCAGTCTCTGGGACTGGCAACATCTGTGGTCCAACGTGATTAGCCGGATGTCTGCTTATCATGGCTGTGGCCAAGTTTCCTGCAGTCCCATAAGGTTTGTTATAGCTGCCAGTCCTGGCTCTCAGTGTTCTGTGCTGTTATTTAGTTCTAATATACCCCTAAATGTGGAAGTATTGGTAATGCTGCTCGACAATATTGACCTTCCATGGTCCGGCAAATTCTCTGTTTTGACACCAGTCAAGTCCTGAGGATGCTGGCCTAGAGAGGTTCAGCCTGTACATGGAACTTCTACTAAAAATACCTGTGACAGAATTGTAGCCTGAAGGCTGAACTGGAGTACTGCATGCAGTTCTCGGCACCATATTTCAGAAAGATGTGGACAAATTGGAGAAAGTCTAGAGGAGAGCAACACAAATGATTAAAAGCCTAGAAAACAAGACTCACAAGAAAAGTTTTGGGGAAAAAATCCAACAACCCCAAGATCTATTTAGTTGAGAGAAGAAAAGACTGAGGACTGGGCTCCATTAGCAATCAATGGGAGCTGGAGGAGCAGTGTCTGCAGGCAAGGACAGCACATGGAGACCCCCTGTGCTGACCCTCCCAGGAGCTGCAGGGACATGCCAGCCACCTCCAGGACCACAACTACCATCAAGACAGTGTTGTAAAGAGGGCTATGATACACTGTTCTTCTTAATCACTGTGGCTGTGTCTACATTGGCATGATTTTGCTACTTGTCTACACTGGCAGGGACTTCTTGCACAAGAACACTGACGTTCTAATGTATGAAAATCAGTGCTTCTTGCACAACTATGATGCTCCCGCTCAGGAAAAAGCCGTCTTGCGCAACTGTTCTTGCACAAGAGGTCAGTGTAGACAGGCAACATACATTTCTTGCGCAAGAAAGCCCAACGGATGCTTTTGCGCAAAAAGCACTTCTCATGCCAGTGTAGACGCTCTCTTGTGCAAATACTTGAACGCCAAAACTTTTGCGTTAAAAGTATTTGCTCAAAATCTTGCCAATGTAGACGTTGCCCCCAGGAATGGGTTTAAATTGCAGTAAGAGAGATTCAGGTTAGACATTACAAAAAATCTTCCTAATGGTAAGGGTAGTTAGTCCTGGAACAAACTACCTAGGGAGGTTGTGGAATCTCTATCAAAGGAGGTTTTGACACTGACAAAACCCTGTCATTGATGGGCTGGATGAACATCTGTCAGGAGTGGTCTAGCTAATACTTAATCTTGCCTCAGTGTAGCACTAGATGTCCTCTGTGGAACTCTCTTAGCCCTGCTCTACACTAGGTCTTTATTTCAAAATAATCCCCCCTTAGGTCAAATTTATACATGCAGCGTCCAAACTTCCAAGCCTGTTATTTCAAAATAAGCCTGTTATTTAAAAACCATACTCCTGCTTTTCTCAGGGAATAATACTAATTTCAAAATAATTATTTCGAAAAAGCATTACTGTGGATGCTCCAGTGCTGCTATTTTGAAATAACTACTCCCCAGAGTAAGTCAGACTAATTACTTCCCAGTGCTTCCTGGGATCTAAGTTGAGGTAGCATGTCCACATTAACAGAGCCTGCCTCAAACTAATTTCGAGGCTTCCCTGTAGTAGGGACATACTATTTCAATTTTGTAAAATTGGGAATCAAATTTAGATATTTTGAAATTGTTTCCTAGTGGCCTTTGAGTCCTGTGTTTCTCCAACTCTAAGATTAACACTGAAATAATACAGCATTGGCAAATCCAAACATGCAAAAGGCATAAAATTCAATAACAAATTATAAGAGTTATTTTTTTCTTTCTGATTTTTGAGCCATTAGAGTACACTTGGGTCTTTTTTCAGCTTTTCTTTGCAACTCTGAGGTCTAGAATTTTTTTTTTAATGAAAAATAAGGCTCATGCATAATGACATGACTCCAGGAACGGGGTCTTCACACAAGACAACACATATTGTGATACTGCTATGGTTGTTAGTGCTGAATACCAGTGTGTGGGTATGGCATATTTGAGAGCTACTCCTACTCAAAATAAATCAATAGTCATTACTTTGAATTGCTTGAAAGGAAACAACTTCAGGATAAGTTAGAAAGACAACACTTATGGAACAATAACAGAATGAGTGAATAGAAAAAAAACATTTTTAATGCATTTAGATATGCCTCCAGGAATTTACTAATGTGTCTGAATTTTGTTTTGAACATACTGTATGTAATTGAGTTTAAGGCAGTAGCATAAATATTTTGGCACTATTATTTTTGTTACCTATTCCTGTGTTTTCTGTCTTGTACAATTATAAATTGCAATCACATTTTGCCTTGCTGACTGGAAAATTAATTTATAACATGGCATGCTAATATGGACTTATCCATCTATGGGTACGCATTATCACGGAACTCCTGCTGCATTTTAGAAGCTTCAGAACTCAAATGATGCTGTGGAAATGGAAAGTGTCACATTTTAAAAACAGTTTTTCATTTTTTTTCAGAAAAGATGTACAATAAGAGCACACATCTAGGTACATGCTCACTTATATTGCTCTGTTGCCTGGCAACCTACATCAGGGGCATACTGGAGAGCAATATCTCCCTCATGAAAGGTCAGATGTATGGATGTCAATTTCAGATAAAATAAGGGAGGCTCATTACAACATTTCAGTGATTTGTGCTTAAATTAGAGATGCACCTGAATCACACCCCTGGATCTGCACTTCATTTGTCAAAAAACAAACAAAAATGTTATTCTGGCATTCATTGCCGCACTGTCAGAGTAAGGTAGTATGTATTTAGGGCTTTCTAACTGTATGAGCCAGTAGACTAAAAGTAACCTTGACTTAGGAGGTTTTAAAGTAAATTTCCCAAAATTTCACTAGATTTCCCAAAACAATAAGGAGTTCTGTGGCACCTTGCAGACTAACGGGATTTGATTGCCATGGTCTCATTGTCATCGTCCTTCTTAGTTGTGAGTAAGAAAACCGACAGAATTGCCAGGCCTTTGGCCAATGTGTGTGGGGGCGGGGTGGGGGGAGAGGGGGAGAATCTGTGCTGCTAGAATGGGTCGGGCCTTCAGGTAGAAGGGGAGGGGTCAGGGGAGCCAGCCATCAGCACTGTGTGGACTGCGCGCACCCTCCTTGCCGGCTTTTAGTGCTACCCAGAACACTCTGCCTAGCACTCTGATGGCAGTTTAAAGGGCCTGGCGCTCTGGCTGCCACCACTGCTAGTAGCAGCAGTTGCAACTGAGAGCCTCAGGCCCTTTTGAATCACTGGGCCCCCGGTCAGTTGTTCCCTTTGCCCCCCACCCACCCACTGGTAGGCCTGGTTGTAAGTCAGGCTTACAACCTGTCTATGCAAAACATATCTTGTGTTACAGAGCCAACCCATATGTTTGTCCCAGATTTGCAAATACAATATCTTTTAGCTCCTTTGTTTTATAAATGCATTTGATAGAGTTCACAGAAAATCCCTCTGGAAGATTCTGCTGGAATTCCAGCAATGATTGTTAATTTAATAAAAGATTTGAATGACAAATCTGCTTCTGCCTCAGGACAGAGCGCGGGGAGACAGCATGGATTAGAGTGTTGCTGGTGAAAGGCAAAGTTGTATCCTTTCCCTTCTGCTCTCCTACCTTGTCTGATTTTGTGATGAGACGAGTGATAGCTCCTGCCAAAGATACTGGTATCGTTTGGGCAAGAGATAAGCTGTGAGACTTACCTTTTATAGCTAGTACTGTAATATGGGATTGTAACCTGGATGGAATGAAAAGATTCTTTATGAATTTAAAAGCAGTATCTGCTTCAGTGGCACTTTGTTTCTGTACTCAGAAGGTCAAGATGATGATGATAGGAGAGATTGTTGGCATGAGTTGTGGATGTGTGATGATGGAGAAGAGTACAAAGGAAATGGTGACTTTGGCTTGGTCTACATTATCCTAGTAAATTGATATTACTTACACAGCTTAAGTTCTGTGACAATGTAACTGATGTTGAAGTTGTTATATCCACTTACCCATCAACTTTCTTTATGCTTCTTGAAGAAGTGAAGTACACAAATCAATTAGAGCATTTTCTCCCATCAATTTAGCATGTCTTCAACAGACCTGCTAAGTTGATACCTGCTGGATTGATTTTAGCAATGCTGATCTACTGGCAAACGAAGACATACCCGTTGTCTATTGGTTGTACTTAAAGCACTGCAAGGGATCTTTTTCAGGAGGATAAGGCAAAATGCCACATTTATTAGTAATATATATCTATCAATACTGTATCATTACACTCATGGCCTCATGCACTCATATACACACACAAACACAAACACACTCCATCTTGTTGTTTAGTTACCAACTTGTTCTCCCCTGTCATGGTTCATGCTTCCCCTCAGAGCTACGGCCATCATCATCGAGGTTAAGGTGGCTGCCCTGTCACCACCACCCCCAGCAGGAAGGGGGGTTAGAGAGTGATAAGTGGAAGGACGTGAGGGAGGAATGAGGCACAAGCCCTCAGTGGGGCAGACCAGGGTGGCTCTTAGCGTTCCTCAGGGTGGAAGCTCTCCCACAGGACTTCTTGGATACTGACAGCCCCCTGATGGACCTCCCAGATGGCAGCCTATAGAAAGTGCAGCCAGGCTTATAACAACGCGTCCACGAGAAGCACCAGAGTGCCCAGGGGCAGCTCCGGCTCCATGTTGCCGAATGCTGTGGTGTCCCAAGTGAGGGGAACCAGAGCATGCAGAGACAAAATGCTTTGCTGTCCCTCATCAACGTAGGCAAGCAAGCAGGGAAACCTGAGAACCGGCTGTCCGTGAGGGGTCCCTTTAAGCACAGGCCTCAGATAGCCTCAGGCAGCTGCCACACAAAGTAACTCGTGACCTGATGCCCTGCCAGACCTGGTTCTGGCCAGCCTTAAATGCGATTCAGCATCCACTCAGTGAGAACATTCTATTTCGAAATAGCAAAATGCTATTTCGAAATGCATTTTGTGTGTAGACGTGTTATTTCAAAATAACTTATTTCGAAATAAGATATTTTGAAATAACGCTGTAGTGCAGACATACCCATAATTGCTAACATCTAATGCAGGCAGTCCCCAGGTTACGTACAAGATAGGGACTGTAGGTTTGTTCTTAAGTTGAATTTGTATGCAAGTCGGAACTGGTACATATTGTAGGGGAAACTCTAGCCAAACATTTCTCCAGAGCTCAGTTTTATTCTCCCACACCTCACTTCCCTCAGTCCTTTATTCTCAAGCTGAGGTGTCTGCTGAGAAAAGCCGCTCTGCGTCTCCCTGGTCTGCTGGAGGGGGTGGGGGGGCGCTAGCTTCGCGTCTCCCTGGTCTGCTGGGGGGGCGCTAGCTTCGCGTCTCCCTGGTCTGCTGGGGGGGCGCTAGCTTCGCGTCTCCCTGGCCTGCTGGGGGGAAGCAGCTAGTGCGGGGTTGCCTCATCCTGTTTGTAAGTAGGGATCCGATGTAAGTCAGATCCATGTAACCCGGAGACTGCCTGTATACACAGACTGTACAGATTTCATCCATTGATAGCGTCACTGATTTACTTAGTAATTATATTAGAGTAATTTATTTTGTAAAGGTTTTGTGATTACTAAATCTTTGCCGTGCTGCTTTCTACTGACCAAATGATGCTCTTCACTGTGCGGTTTTCTTATCTTTCCGTTCTTTGCAACACACTGGGCCCAAGGGCTCTCTCATTCACCTGCCAACCCAGCCCCCTTTGATTTCATAATTGTTCTCCTGTATTATTTAGATAGCAATAACACGTACCATGCTGTGGGTACCTTTCATACTCTGGTGAAGGCAAAGCTCTTTCCCCAGAACATTTGCAATGTAAAAAGAGGCCAAAAAAGGGAAGGGGAAGGGGAAGATACAATATAGAAACCAAATGACCACACTGGTCAGAAGACACAACTTATCAGTTACGTGTTTTTGTTTCCTATTGACAAACACTCTGTTCTCTTGCCCTTCACAATTCATTCTGCTCATCTTACTCCCATGTGAATGCCCAACTTCAGTTCCCAGGGTCCTTTTACACTTCTGACTTTTAAAAGAGAAATAAATATGCCTCCAGTTAGTAAACATTTGTTGCATGACCTAAATAAAGGAGAAGCGAAGAGAGTTCAAAATGGTTTTTTTTCTTCCTAAAAGGTGAAACAAGCAAAAATTAAAATGTGAGACAAGGCCATTTTCAATGCAGTTGAATTTGCTTAGCAGCTCAAATCTTTAAATAAAACTCCTTAAAATGTGGAGGTTTTTTCTCCTGTAAAACTTTCTTGGTGTTATCTAGTTAGGGGAGTATGTCCCAGAATGCTCTATTCTGTGCAGTCACAAATACCACAGGTTATATTGTTGTAATGAGACTTCTGGTATGCGTAATGTGGTGTTCTGGTATTCAAGAATGAAACCTGTTCATTTAAATTGTACATTTTATTATGTGTGTACTTTTGGGGGAGAGGAAATATCTTCCTCTGTTTGGAAAGTGACCAGCACAAGTAACTACAATATATGTAACTGCAAATGCTTTACTTTTAGAGGTATTCATGCTGGATCACTGCTGAATTAAGTATGTACTGTATTTCTATATTTTGTAATTTGCTTCTAATCTAGAAGACTGCTGCTTGACTTTGAAAGAGATCCCGTGATTTGTTTGCTTCCAGTTTTCATTTTACCACTGCTGTAGGAAATGATTTTTCACACAAATGCATGCTTTGCTACTAAGCTCTGAGCAGGCTTTTCCTCGGATTCCAAGGTGTTTCATGGGACTTTATAATCGCCGTACTGTGGTGTAAATCTGTGAAGTCTCTGCCTGCCTGTTCTCTTCGGGAGTTGGGAAATGCAGTATGAAAAAAATGGCTACAGGTAGCACTAACTTAGAGCTGTCAATGTCTCAGGGCATAATATCTGATGGAAAAAGCAGACTAGATTTTAGCAAGCCTAAAGTTTCTCAGTCCTGCTGGTTTAAACATTGCTGGATAATCTGGCATATGTCAGTTAGTCAAGATTTCAAATGTAAAAATACTTTAGCTGTTGACACATGATGTCTTTTGCAGGCAACTCAGTGAGCTTGTGTAGAGGCAGCATATGTTTGAATCTGACATAACTGCATGCAAGGAGATGGATGTTGGATAGTAATTGTTTGCTGCAGGATGTCATGTAGTTTTGGCTGTCTTTGCTGGAAATGTGCCTGTTTGTAGTGGGTCCTTTGCAGAAGGCCTCTTTTCCTTCTGGTCTCTTGTCTCCTTTTTCTAATAGCCTAGATGAGGGGTGCCTAGGTTCCACAGTCCTTCAGGCCTCACTGGGCTGAACTCTCTCTGACCTAGTTAGTATAGTACTGGATAGTCTCTAACACGGTTGCTGGAGGTCTGATCGTTGCCTTCCTTTGCCCTCCCTTGGTCACAGGGGGTGTGTCCAGACTCCATGCCTCCGTCGACGGAGGCATGTAGATTAGCCAGATCGGAAGAGGGAAATGAAGCCGCGATTAAAATAATCGCGGCTTCATTTAAATTTAAATGGCTGCCCCGATCTGCCGATCAGCTGTTTGTCGGCAGATCGGGAGAGTCTGGACGCGATGCCCCGACAAAGAAGCCTTTCTTCATCGACACAGGTAAGCCTCGTGAAACCAGGTTTACCTGTGTCGATGAAGAAAGGCTTCTTTGTCGGGGCATCGCGTCCAGACTCTCCCGATCTGCCGACAAACAGCTGATCGGCAGATCGGGGCAGCCATTTAAATTTAAATGAAGCCGCGATTATTTTAATCGCGGCTTCATTTCCCTCTTCCGATCTGGCTAATCTACATGCCTCCGTCGACGGAGGCATGGAGTCTGGACACAGCCAGGGAGTGGAAGGTGCAATTTCTTCCCACCCTCAGTGGACTTGTGTGCCTGAGGCTCATGAGTAAACTGGCATTGAAACCTGAGTTTAAGAGTCCTCACCATTACTGTGGTGCTGTGGTCCTTTCCCTTCACCTGCTTTATCCTTTCCCAAGCCTACTGATGGAGAGAGGGAAAGGAGGCAAAAGAGGCACTTTAAATTGCCTCCACTGCATGCTCCAGACAGCACTAAGGGTCGGGGCTACGCTTTGGGCAGTGCTGAGGGCTGCTCGGGGCTTGGTGTGGTGTGTTTGACGGAGCACTGAGGGCGGGCTACCCTGCCCCTGCCCCTGCCCCTGCCACGGCCCTTCTGGGAGTACACAGCTGTTCCCCCACCCACACCTTGTCATGGGATGCACAGCTGCAAGAGGCTGGCCTCTTCTCTCTAAGGATGGAGAGGCAGATTTATATAGTCTTGCTGCCATCCCATCATCACATGGCCTGTCTGTGACATGATCTGTCAGGAAATTTTCCTTTTTAAGGCCCAGCTTACTCCATGACATACCCATATGGGTAGGTGCTGTTAATATTCTTACTGATGATAGGAGACATTTAGTTAGCTAACTGTATGGAGGAGACTGACAGCACACTATAGCACATTGATTTCCTACAAACCTTTGTAATGTTCTTTTAAGTGCTATAAGCAGAACATTAAAAGCAGGGTTGCAATTACGTTTCAGGAACCTCTGTCGAGACAGATTTTCAAAGTGATGCACTGGGAGCTTAGCCACTCATAACTTATTTATGGGACCTGGCAAAATGTGTGGTGATTCCCTATACATTATACCAATGCTCTCTGCCTTCTTTGTGCAAATGTGTCAAATTTAGAGAGAGGTGTTTGTTGTTGCACCAGTTCTACAGACACATCAGTGTCAGTCAGGCTACGATTCCTTGCCCATGCAACTTAAGTTTCAAAATATACATACATCAAGTAATTATGGACCTGTATATAAAATGTCCAGTGCTTCATGTTTGCAAGAACAGATTAGTGTCAAAATGTAATAATTTGCATTCCCCACAAGCAGAGAGCTGAAGCTTCGCAGATAGCATGGACAGGTCATAGGGGCAGGGTAAGATGGAGAATGGGGAAGGAGAGCCTGGGAAGGCCTGTACTGCAGAGTGGCTCTGGGGGCAATTCCTCCCCCCTTCGGGGAGCTGGAGGTGCCACTCTTCCTCTGCTTATCTTGAATATTTGAGCTCTGGATTTCAGCTTCAGAGAGTAATTAGACCCCAAAGCTTGTAATACAATTCAGCCATTTCATCATTTCCAGGAGGAGAGGTCCTATTAAGTCCTGTCACATGGTGTCAGTGCTAGAGATGGTTTTTCAACTTACCATTGACAAAAAAATCTTCAAACTATGGCAGAATTCTCATTTGGATCTTATTCTAGGATCCAGTTTTGTGCATTTGGCCCATTTCTTGTACTACTTTTTGTGGGTCTCTTTCATGATTTGCAATAAATGATTTAGAATACATGTTTTTTTGGCCGCATTGTGTATACATTTCAAGCTCTTCTCATTGTCTCCCTTCCCTTAGGTTGGCTTGTGCTATTTGACTGTCTTTATTGCTAAATTGATTGGTGAGACTTTCAGTACCATGTCAAAATGCCACTCCAAGCCATGTATGTCATTTGTGCACCAGTCATAGGCTATATGGTGATGATGCACTACAATAACAGCCCGCAGAAAATATGCTGCAAAGGTGCACTGTGTAAACACAGATAAAGTTGTTGATCCCCATACGAGGAAAGCCAGAGTATCATATGCATGCTTGTTCATTGGCAGGGGATGTTGCCATCTGTATCACCTCATTTATATTGACCTCTCCTCAGTTACAAGTACTTTATAGAGCAGATGCCTCTTTCTCTGTTCACCTCTTATCTTACTGAAGGTATTTTCCTATTTTTTAATATAAATTGTGCTTGGATATCTTTTTAAAAAAACCTCAGATGAAGACTGCAAAGAAAAGAACTATTTGATATGGCTACATTGAGATGTTTTGATTACTGATATGGGTGTGTAGCAGGGAATCACTACTCATGAACATTGGGTGCTTGATAAACAGAAGGGAGAGGAATTTTAATTGGTCTGAGGGGATATACCCACTTTATATGAGAGTGAGTGTTACTGTCCCCTCCTGTCTGGCCCACAGAGACGATAAGGGGTCTGCGTTATTCCAGTATGTACCTCACTTGTGACAGCAGTGAAAGATGCCTTTGGTTTCGGACATGCACATGCTTGCGCTGTGTGGCAGATTAATATAGAAATTGTGTCTGTTTTTTTCATCAGTTCTTTACAATGGTGAAATTAAGAAAAGAAAATGTAGGCCAAATAATGGGAACAGCTTCCCAACAGTGTATTCTTTGAGGGGAAGCACTAGAAAATCACTGTGGATGGAAATCTTGCATTGTCAGGGGAGGTGACCTAGATGGTGTGTGAGTTATTTGTGGCAGCATCCACTATGTCCTAGGCAGTTTCCATAGACCTGATTATGGTCCATGCCATGAGGAAGTCAGTTTAGGGATATAGAAGCACAGAGCATGGGAAAGGGAATAACTGTTAACTTGATTCACTATAAGCAACACAACAAAAGTGGATCTTCAAGAGATTTTGCTCTAGACAGGGTAGGAGCCTTGCACTTGAGCCCAGGGAAATTATAATATGCGGGAGGAGGATGCATATAACGAAGCATGGATGTGTTTAAAAAATAAAACCTGTGTCAGAGGATAAGCAGTGTGGGTGATGAGAATGGGCCCCCAGCTAGTTGGCTGTGAAGAGTGAAGTTATTAATTACGCAATAAAAAAAATGTTGCTTAGGGTTTTGGCAGCCAGTTTTCCTGTATGTAACCGGTACTTGGATGTAGGTTTCTAACCATTTTGTTAGAAAGGCTGAGGGAAATATGACAAATAAGTGAATGAGGGCGGGGCATTCCCAGAGCAAATGGAGCAAGGGACAAAACAAATCTTGAGAAGAGATAACTAGGGGGCTGCGCCCACTGCTTGCTGTGCATGCCAACCCCTCTCTCTCTGGCCGCTTTTGCCTCCAGAGAGCCGGATATCGTTACCCTGTCACACAGCAGGAAAACCTTTATATATATATATATATATAGAGAGAGAGATAAATATAGAGTAGCCATTCTTATAATGAACTTTGAAGGAACTGTCAAGAAGCTTCAATTTGATACAATATCAGATAGGAGCCCAATGGTGGGACTTGAGAAAATGAAGTTACAGGATCAAACAGGTAAAGAACGTACGTTTGGTGACAGCATTTTATACAAATCAAAGACGGGTTCTGTGTGTGTTCGTATTTTCTAGAGCAGAGAGGAGGAAGGTTCAGAAATCAGGAAATGGTGCAGGCATAGAATGATGGCACCTAAATAAGGGTATGTCTACACTTCCACCCTAGTTCGAACTAGGGTGGTTAATGTAGTCAATCGAAGTTGCAAATGAAGCCTGGGATTTAAATATCCCGGGCTTCATTTGCATCTTGCCGGGCGCCGCCATTTTTAAATCCCCGGTAGTTCGGACTCCATGCCCGCGGCTACACACGGCACAGAGTAGGTAGTTTGAATTAGGCTTTCTAATTCGAACTACCGTTACTCCTCGTTACTCCTAGAAAGCCTAATTCGAACTACCTACTCCGTGCCGCGTGTAGCCCCGGGCACGGAGTCCGAACTACCGGGGATTTAAAAATGGCGGCGCCCGGCAAGATGCAAAGGAAGCCCGGGATATTTAAATCCCGGGCTTCATTTGCAACTTTGATTGACTACATTAACCACTCTAGTTCGAACTAGGGTGGTAGTGTAGACATACCCTTAGAGACCTAGCTGTGGTAATAGATAAGGGGACACGTTCTGATCATTAGGAGGGGGAAGAAGTGACAGAACTTGGAAATGGCTTGGCTGGGGGAAGGTCAGAAGGGAGAAGAAGGAGCCGATATTATTCCAATTTGTGGCTCTGCATCATAGGTTGCTTGCGGAAGTGTTGTTGCAGTAAGAGAACTGGAAGGAAATAATAGGGGGTTTGGAAGGATGGAGAAAGAATTTGGTTTTGGCCATGTGTCACAGAGTGTGGGGGAGTCACTGGGCCCTCCACCCTCACCCGCAGAAAGATGTGACTGTCAGCCAGCAAATAGAATAGAAGGTTTATTCGTTGACTGGGATACAGCATAGCACAGACTTGTTAACACAGCAGTCAGTACAATCCAACTTGGAGAGAGGGGGACCCAGGGCCAGTGCCCTGGGTCCCCTCCCTGCATCCTAAGCCCATGAACACTAACTACCCAACTCAGAAGCCAGTCCCCACTCTGCAGGCAGCCCACCTCCTCCTTTGCCCTGCTTCCTGGAGGGGAAAATGTGTTGCCTGACTGAATCCTCCACCTAGCTCAGGTTACAAGACAGCCTGAGCTATTGTAATGTACATGCTTAAGATGGGACAGCCTGGGGCAGCCCCCACTCCATGAGAGCCACACCCAACATTCCCATCCCCAGCTGGGCACTGGTGCAGTGCCCAAGGAAACTGCGGCACGTACACCCGGGGTTACCACAGAACAATACAGGACAGCAGGAATCACCTAAACATAACAAATCAAACAGTGAATACAGTCCCCACTACATCACACCATGCTCCGTTTAAGATGAACATACATCCAAGAGGAGATGTTGAAGAGAGAAGCTGAGATGCCAGATGGTCCAAGGAAACAGTTCGGTAGTGTGGAGATAGATTTACAAATCATCTCCATGCTGATGAAGCCGTGTGATCGTATGAAATTATAAAGGGAAAGGAGCATGGGGTCAAGAACAGATCTCTGGGTAACCCTACAGAGAACAGGAGTGGGGGGGGGGCAGAACCATGGAAATACACTGAAGAGGTAGTTGGAGAAGTGTTAGGAGAATAAGGAGAGGACAGTATCTCACAAACCCAGCGAGGATCAAAAAGATGATGATGGAGATTGTCAGAATCAAAAGCAGCAAGAAGGTCAGAGGATCATGGTGGAGGGGAGGCCCTGGGATTAGTCAAGGAGGAGACTATAAAATACTCCGGAGAGAGCAGCTTCAATAAAATTGAAACATTCCCGGAGTGAAGGGTGGTCAGTTTAACCTTGAGGTTATATTAATCTGTTAATTGATACCAACAGCTTCTCAATGAAATAGTAGGCATGTAGTAATTAATCATAAAGCCTGTGAGCTTCATAAAATGGTTTCACTATTACATATTATTGAACTGTAGTCTGCAGCAATCTATATTTACATATTTTTATGCATTTCTGACACCAAAGTTATAGGTTTAACACTCACAAACATTTTATTCTTTATTTGATGACCTCCTATAAATTCCTCTGTTGCCTGAGACAAAGATTGGACTCTGCCCTAGGCCATGTATTTAGCAAACATTTAATTCAGTTTGGGTAGCCACCTAGGAAAGAAATTAAGTGAAAGAGGTTAAGCAGCTGTTGAACGTTGAGTAACTCAATACATTAGGCAGGTTGGGGTTTTAATAAACATCAAGGTACTAGGGTTGAAAGCTGATCTTGAAGTTGAGACTCTCAGAAGAAAGGTCATGTTTCCGTTTTAATTACAAAACCAAAGAGACCTCTGTCCTTATCATGCTTTACAACGTTCAGAAATTATAATGAACTATGTTAAGCTCTCTTTTTCTACATGGGAATACACCGAATGGCTTTTTAATTAATATTTATGACTATGAAGAATTTTGTTTTGTTGGAAACCAGTGGCCTTTTGGCTCACTTTTCATGAGCATGGGTAGTAGAAACAGTTTGTCCTCAGGCTTTGTAGGCTGTCCATGTTACTGAGCCAAACAGAGAAAATAACGCTTGAGTGCCAGAATGCTTTGGGCATCTTATCCAAGTGATCAGAAAGTCTATCCAGTGGTCCAAATTGAAACCAAACCAGAAATATGTTAGGAAAAATTGTTTGTTTCTCCTTTTTGTTCTTTGTCCATAGCAATTTTATGACCTCTTTGGGAATGATGTAGGCCACCTCATCTGAAAAGTAGCCCCCTATCCTTTTAGGCTGTAATCTTGACCCAACATCATAGGAATATATTCAAATCCAGGGATTCAGAGCCAACCCTTCCATTTCCTGAGAACTCAAGAGGTTTGGATATGAGGTTTCATTTTTTCTCTAAGTATCATACTCATAAGCTCAGATTTTCAAAAGCAAGCACGTATTAGTGCAAACTGTCTTAAATGCACATACAATGCCCAATGTGTATAGTGTATGTTCATGCATAAATCATACTTAGTAGTCCATGCACAACTTGTGCTGTATATAGAATTTGGGGTGGGTGAAAAGAAAATGTTAAAGTAGTTGACGGGTATTGGGAAACAACTCTCATTACACTGAATGGCTACGTCTACACTGGCATCTTTTTCCGGAAATGCTTAAAACGGAACAGTTTTCCGTTATAAGTATTTCCGGAAAAAGAGCGTCTACATTGGCAGGATGCTTTTCCGGAAAAGCCCTTTTTCCGGAAAAGCGTCCGTGGCCAATGTAGACGCGCTTTTCCGTAAAAAAGCCCTGATCGTCATTTTCGCGATCGGGGCTTTTTTGCGAAAAAGAGTACTGTGCTGTCTAGACTGGCCCTTTTCCGGAACAGTTTTCCGGAAAAAGGACTTTTGCCCGAGCGGGAGCAGCATAGTTTTTCCGGAAAAGCAGCTGATTTCTTACAGTAGATCGTCAGTGCTTTTCCGGAAATTCAAGGGGCCAGTGTAGACAGCTCGCAGCTTTTTCGGAATAAGTGGCCCAGTGTAGACACAGCCAATGTGTTTATCAGTAACAGGTCATCTGTAAGATGCCTGCATAAAACTTTTAACGCATCAAGACTCATCATATGATCTGTATGTATATGTACTGTTTAAATAATGTAATTGCATTGAAGGTATGCTTTAAGTTCTTGGAATAAAAATTAGTCACTGAGGGAGAGGTCTCAGGTAAGGCCTATTGAATCAGGAGGGAGTTGTCACCTCTCCTTTATTAGCTGGTAATGCGGTGCAGACCATCAAGACCACCTGAAGGTAAAAAAGGAACATGACAAGAGATAGGGGATTGCCCTGCCTATGAATAGAGACTAAATACTTTCAGCATAACAATGTGAGGAAAAACTCAAAAAACAACGAATAGTCTTGCAGCACCTTAGAGACTAACAAAAATGTAGATGGTATCATGAGCGTTCGTGGGAACAACCCACTTCTTCAATATCCATTCACTTTGGAAACATCTTAGGGGGTTCTTATGAAAGTGTGTATTCTATTTCCTGTGAAGCAAGTTAGCATGACAGCAGAATGAACTTTGTGGGGAAACCTTGCTTCATTAGCTAGGAAAGGTAACTATTGATAAGTGTAACCCCTCATTGTTGTTTTATTATTATTATGCTCTATATTGCAAACATTTGTTTCCATCACCTCTGTCTCTCTTGTTTCTAGCTGAATCTCTATTCTTTCTTAAATAAAACTATTTTTTTTTAATTTCAAGTGCCCACACGTGATGTGGATTTACAGAGGTTGTAAACCTAGTGGCTGCGTCTAGATTGGCATGATTTTCCGGAAATGCTTTAAATGGAAACGTTTTCCGTTAAAAGCATTTTCAGAACAGAGCGTCTAGATTGGCATGGATGCTTTTCCCCAAAAGCACTTTTTGCGGAAAAGCGTCTGTGCCAATCTAGACGCGCTTTTCTGCAAAAAAGCCCCGATCGACATTTTTGCGATCGGGGCTTTTTTGCGGAAAACAAATCTGAGCTGTCTACGCTGCCCTTTTGCACAAAAGCTCTGCGCAAAAGGGACTTTTGCCTGAACGGGAGCAGAATAGTATTTCCGCAAGAAGCACTGATTTCTTACAGTAGGAAGTCAGTGCTTTTGCGGAAATTCAAGCGACCAGTGTAGACAGCTGGCAAGTTTTTCCGGAAAAGCGGCTGATTTTCCAGAAAAACTGGCCAGTCTAGACACAGCCAGTATGTTTTTTTCAGGACAGAGGCTCAGAGATTTCTGTGATATCAGAGTGGAATACTTCAGGGGGTTTGGAAAATGCGTTGCACCTTTTGTTAGCCTGCAAGTGCTTTCATAGCCTAGAGTAAAGTGCATAAGTGCCTGGGCAGCTGGTGGTTTTAGGGAGCAATTACCCAGCCACCATAGGTGAATAGTGATATAAATGTAGCTGTGTTAGTCTGGGGTAGTTGAAGCAAAATGCAGGACAATGTAGCACTTTAAAGACTAACAAGATGGTTTATTAGATGATGAGCTTTCGTGGGCCAGATTTGTTCATTTTTGTTCATTTTTTTAAATTGTATCCTTTGGTATATATGGTTGTGACTACTTTCTTCCACTATTTGATCTGAGGAAGTGGGTCTGGCCCACGAAAGCTCATCATCTAATAAACCATCTTGTTAGTCTTTAAAGTGCTACATTGTCCTGCATTTTGCTTCAACCATAGGTGAAGTTACCTCTTGCAAGAGGCAGTGGTGGCTCATAGTCCAAGGTACCCCAAGAATCTTCACAGTACTCCTTCATCCCTTCAGTTTGTCTTGGATGCTTCCCTACTTCAGTTATAGGTAGTGCCGCTACCTCTGCTGATTGTTTCAAAAGCGATTGGATTTTAGCTGAGGTTGGAACCAGCCTGACTATGATGCAAGACCCCCGCCCATCACTTTAGTGAATTTGAGCCCTGCCTGGAGGAAGAACCCGCTCCCTTTGGCTTCCTGCCTCACTTGCCTGCCTCCTAGGGCTGAACCACAGAACACAACTGCTGCAGACAGAGCTCTCTCTCCCTCTCTCTCCCCTCAACAGTCCAAAACGGTACTCTCAGGATGGGAGGGGAAGCAGAAAGAGCCCAGCTGCTCAGAGTGGCTCCATTCCTTCCTCTCCCTCTCCTCCTGTGAGCAGGGGTGAAGGGACAAAGCTTCTGCTCCTCTCCCTGGGATACCCCACTGCGGGATGGGGGACAGTGTGAAGAACCTATGAAGTTACTTCCCTAACCTGAAAGGGGAAGAGGGAACCCTGCCTCAGACCCAGCCCTCTCAAGCCTGGGAGGAGGAGGTGAAGAACTCCAGGAGAAGTGGAGGGGAGGGGAAGGGATAGAACTGATGGGGGAAAGGAGGCAGGAAGACAGGACAGATTTGGAGGTTGGGGGCAGAATTAATAGCTGAGCAGGGGACAGGCAGATGTAGGGGTAAGAGCTCCTGCATCAGGGTCCATAAGCACCTTGCCCAGTATATCCAGGAGAAGTAAGGGTACATGTACCCTGCAGCTGCTAGATGTAATTCCCAACTGGGTGGGGAAGATTTACACACAGTAGCTTGATAGAGCTAATGTGGCCCCAGTGGCTCAGGCTAGTTGCCCAAGTACAATTCCTGGCCCAAGCTGCCATTTGTATGACCACACAGCTGTTCTTGACATGCTAGTTCCATCAGAGCTAGCACACTTTTGTCTCTTCCAGTAGGGAATTACACCTCCCAGCTGCAGTGTAGATACTCTAACATCCTCTCTTACATGTTCTAGGATTGGGTGAGATAATTCAAAAACAAAATGATTGACCAAAAACACAACATAATTTAAAAAACCTTATTACTGTGGTGGTCTGACATGCTTTTGATCTGTGCAATTTCACAATACTGTATATATTTTAAATGTGAAATCAAGAGAATCTGTTCTTGTCAGTAGAAATGTCCATTGGTGAAAATGCCTAATAAGAAGTTGGAGACTTTATAAAGAGCAGAGTGAAATTTAGTCATTATTTGGTAAATATTTAGAGCCAATTTGAGGTCATGTACTTAATGATATTGATAATGTAATGACATTACATGATCTTTGATATTTCTGGAGACACAATTCTTCTTAAAAATAATTGTGAACATATCTGTTTGTGTGTGCAAGTGAATTTAATAATGTGTGTAAAATTGTATTTGGGCATAATTCACCAATGCATGCAGATTTGAAGTTTATATACCTAGAAGCGAATAGACTAGTTTTTGTGGATGTGGCTAGCAAAACCTTTGAAAAGTAAACGTACATGGAAAATATTAATTACAACGTGACGTCTGCTAACTTAAATGATGATTGAAGCATATTTATTTCGAGTAACATTGCTTAATATAGCTCAATCCCTAGAAATTTATTGGAATAAGAAAAAGAAAAAGAAAACTATTTTCAAGAGCTCACTTTCGTCTTTATTATAACTGTTGTAAATTTTAATGAGCCTCTTAATGAAATCTGAGTATTTAGTAATGGCTGTATATTTACAAGTTACTAGTTCCTATGTTGGCCTCCAGCTAGGGGTTTTTTATAATTCTGGTGCTACATTATTACCTGTTGACCTTTCCTAAGGTCAGGTTAGCCTGATCTTTTAGTCCCTTAAATGCTGCAAGTCATGTTTGTGTGATACCTTCTAGTGTATCTTAAAGTTGACACTGAAATGAAAATATTTCAAGAAGATTGTTATTTGGAATTGCAGTCAAGTATCTGAGGTCAATAGTGATTTGCATTTAAAGAAAGTGGCTGCAATATTTCTCCATTTTTATTTGATTCTCTGAATCCTTGCAGTTTGTCTGTAGCAGTTTTAAGCAACCTCACAGAACTCAACTTTTAAAGAGAGCCTCCCTGTGTTTTCACTCTTGTGTGGCAAAGCAAACTAGTCAGTCTCTGTAATCACAGGTGGACAACTGAAGTGTAATGAGACATGACGCTGTCGTGTTATCTTTACAGTGACAGTCTCCTGCTCAGACCACATGAAATAGATTTAACATGGATTCTTGTTTTCATTAAAGAGGAGATGGGTGTTTTCTGCTTCCTACTGGATTAAAGATTTGTGTATCTGGTTCCCTGCCGTGCTCTAAGCAAACATCTCCTATAATTGGAAAAGCAGTTGTATCGAGATTAGTAATTACATAATCAGTTAACATACATTTGTACCCACCACATGTCTTTGGTTCTGTCATGACATTTTACAATATGATAATGAATTATGGCAAAAGCAACAAGTGAACATTCCGTGCCTAGATGTGCTGATTTCCTCTTAGCATACATTCTTCAGCATTGTATTTTTTCCATGGCCCAACGGGCTATTCACTAGGGTCAGTGTCTCTAATACTTTGCACAGCTTGTCTCTTCATAAATCATAGTCAACAGCACAGCTTTACTCTGGGCTAGGCGGTCAAGTGAGCTTATTGTCTCATAGTGGCTGTCTTATGGACAAAGAGAAGATGAACAAAAGAAGCAGTAGTCAGACCAGTAAGTTGTGTTGGTCCAGGATCTACAAATAATAAGAAGAGATTTTTCTGATCTTGGTTTCCTCATCTAACTTGCACCGAATGAATGTTAGCCTAATTTTTGTTGTTGTACCTTATCATAAACAGGACCTAGTATATGATAAAATTAAATTTCATGTAGCACTTTCAAGTACCCATCACTTCCCAGTGAGTTTTTAAATGTAGGTTTCATCAGGTTTATTTGCTCTTTGGTTGTAATATAATCAGGCAAATTTTAAGTGGACGCAGTAATTTGATTGCTATCACTCCTGCCTTCTAAAAGTGAAGTTTAGCATTGCTATTGCTTTTCCCTCCAGAAGAATGTGCTATTCAGCAATGAGTAAGTTTTGTATGGTACTTTAATTAGAGCAGTTTACATGAGTAGGACAAATATATCTAGCACATGAAATAAAATCCTTGTCAACAATATAAATCTATTATTATTGACAGAATTAGTGTTCTGATTATAATGTGAATATGCACTACCACTATACCTGTCTCAGGAAAGCTTATGATCGAATACTCTAATGAATTTGTTAGTCTTTCAAGTTCCACCGGACTCCTTGTTTTTGTTGAAACAGACTAAGGGTGCATCTACACAGCAGGGCTTAACTCAAAATAAGCTATGCAAATTGAGCTCTGTCAATTGCATAGCTTATTTTGAAATTGGGAGTGTCTGCACAACACTTATTTCAAAATAGAGCACTCTTCCTCCGACTTCCCTTATTCCTCATACAATGAGGCTGTGTCTAGTCTGCATCCCTTTTCCGTAAAAGGGATGCAAATTAGACACATCGCAATTGCAAATGAAGCGGGGATTTAAATTCCCTCTGCTTCATTTGCATAAAAATGGCTGCCGCTTTTTTCCAGCTTGGAGCTTTGCTGGAAAAAAGCACCAGTCTAGATGCAGATTTTTCGGAAAATAAAGCCTTTTCTGAAAGATCCCTTATTCCTTATTTTAAGAGGAATAAGGGATCTTTTGGAAAAGGCTTCATTTTCCGAAAGATCTGCGTCTAGACTGGTGCTTTTTTCCAGCAAAGCTCCGAGCCGGAAAAAAGCGGCAGCCATTTTTATGCAAATGAAGCGGGGGGAATTTAAATCCCCGCTTCATTTGCAATTGCAATGTGTCTAATTTGCATCCCTTTTACGGAAAAGGGATGCAGTCTAGACACATCCTGAGGGTTACAGGAGTTGGAGTAAGAAGTCCTCCAGCTTGACAGTATTTCAACATTATTTCAAAATAACTGCCTATTGTGTAGACACAGACTAAGTGATTTCAAAATAATGTTGCTATGTAGATGTACCCTAACACAGCTACCCCTTTGAATTCTATACAAAATGTGCATAGCAGCAGAAATATTTAATGCGCTACTTAGAAAAATTCTATGCATGTACAGGTCCTAACACACTGAGGTTCACTTCTGACTCATGGGGGTCTCTGAATACCCAATAATAAATATATAATAACAATGTAATTCTGACCATTTTCTAAAAGTGAATATTTCTTTTTCTCATTGAAATAATGAGGATGGGGCAGACCCCGAAGAACTGATCTCTCATTTTAAAAAAATCTTCCAACTGAAAATGAACATTAGACAGTCCGCTCCCACGCTCTCCCAAATTAAATGTTCTGGAAAATAAGTAGCAACCAGTGAATATGAAGAACTGTGGTGAAAGTCTTTTGAGATTCTTAACTGTAACTTCTCCTGTCGTCGATGTTATAATGAAGGACCTAAACTTCAACTACAATAAAGTAAATTGATAAGGTCTTGCATTTAGCAGTTTGTCTCCTAACTGGCTTTGATTTGTACTTGAATCTGTAAATGGCAGTACATAATAAGTAAGAACAAAATTTGATCCAATTATTTAGTAATTTACAGTGCATTATAAATTTATATTATTTTTCAGTAGGTGCTTCAGACGAAAAAAAATCATGATCTTCTTGAGACTCTGCATACTGAGTATGGGAAATAAATTAATGCTTCACTGTTTTAATCAGTGAATGCAACAACTGAGTCAGAGATGGGAATGTATGGTACTTTAGCAGAATAGATAGGAGACTTTGAAGTATGGAATATTTGTGAACACTTATGCCCTCCAGTATTCCTAGTGAGTTAAATGGGAAGATCTAATTTATGGTAACCACTCTTGGATGCCTTTGGGCTGATCTGTATCTGAGGGCCCAAATAGCTCCAGCCACTCCTGCAGCTGTCCTGGGATACTCTCTTCTTGTATATCAGGAACAACCTGATGAATGAAGTGCCTTGCCTGATAAATGACAGTGAAGGGACCCTCCCCTTGTCATGCTCTTTGTGTGTCTGTCATGACAGCTTTTCAGTCCTGCATGGCATAAGATCTGTTTAAAGAGACTGAGTCTGAGCCTGAAATGGGTCCCTTAGCCCATCTATTGCCTTCTTGCTGTGAGGGTTTGATTTTCAGATGAAAGGCATATCCCACCTTCCCCCAATGGTTGATGAGATGGGAGAAAAGTTATGCCAAGAAGAAGACTGAGGCTAGCAATAGAATTGAAAGCTCATGTTTTGCTAGAAATCTGTCAGACTCCCTTCCATTCATGTTTTCTCTTTTGCCTCCTTTTCCACATAAGGTTTCTTTCTTCACTAACTTAAAAACCCTTCTGCTGTGCCCCTTATCCAGTGTAATGATACTTGCATGCACTTAGTGCACTATTATCAGAGCCTGTGGCAATAGGTTGCTGATAATGGCAATCAGAACAAGAGAATTTTACCTTAGCAGCTCAGAGGGGGAGCTTTGTTTCACTTGCCTCTTGTTATTCTTCTGGCTCTTGACCCCACTGTCAGTGTCAAACTCTGGTCTATCTTTTCATCCACAGTAACATTAAGAACTTTAAATCTGAATGTGCAGAGGGATAAAAACATGCTCCAAAGTACATTTCCTCTTGTTTCTTGCCTCCACAGATCCCTATATCTCATTAAGGAGACCAATGATTCACTCAGCACATGGCAGCAAATCTGTCGGTTTCTAATCCGTGTGAAAGCACTGGCACTTTCCAGCAGTTGCATCCAGTGTTTTCACAAGAGAAGAATCCCCCCTAACTGCACAGAGCATTTCCCCAATATTGGTTCTGGCGACACATGCACAAGTGTTTGTGATTTGTTAGTGCTTTAAAACTATTACAGGGAAGAAACTAAGTGTATGTCCACAAATTAACGCATTTCCCCTAAAGCTAACTGCTACTATGGCAGGCAAAGGCCTGTTTGCAGTAGCTCTCTTTGCTGCAAACCTTCCCACTTTGACATAGGTTACGTCTTCTTCCTGGGTCACTTCCTGTGTAGGTCACTCCCTCTAGTAAAGGGAAGGGAATGCTCGTTTCCTGTTGTAATCAGCCAGTCCAAACTGTTTAGTAATTTAGCCTGGGAAAACAGCAGGTATGCTACAGATAATAACATAAATGTCAGTGTCTAAGCCAAGGATGTACACTGGTTGGTATGATTACTACAGATTATTTCCACAAAGTTGATATACCTCTATTTCCCTATCTACAAGTCTACCAAAACCACAGGTCCTTAGTAAGATTGTATCAGGGTAATCGTCTCATTTGCAGTTTGCTCTTTTATCTCTTCCGTTTACAACTGATAGGGTACATCTACAGTAAAGGGGAAGATCGACTTAAGATATGCTATTGCAGTTACCTTAATTACATACTTGGAGTTGATATATCTTAAATCACCGTCCACTCTGCAGGAATTCGATGGGAACAAATGCTCCCACGATTGGCTTCCGTATTCCTCATGAGGAGCAGGATTACTGGCATCGATGGGGGCACTGTCTCAGATATAAATAGCAGGAGCATCGATCTTCCACATAGGGTAAACATGGGAATGCATAATATTGGGATGCAGCAGCAATTTAGTTGCATGCAACTGGAGTAATATTTCCTAATCTCTTGTGAAGAATGCGTGTTCAAGTGATATTAGCAACATGCAATGTCTCACCATTTTGGTGCCTTGAAAAATTTTTCTTGTATGAAACTTTTCATCCATTCCTTTAATAGAAACAAACTTATGTGTTGGGAATTATTAAGCCAGTAGACGTAAGTTCTATTTCCTTTCCAACATCCTGATCATTTCAGCATTGTATATTGACATTGATGCATGTGTACTACTCCCACTGATGTGAAAGAGTGCTGTGTGTACAATGAGCATGGCAAGTGGTCTTATGTATTTCTCAATAGAATAAGAAATTTGATAGGTAAATTGGAAAGATTGGCGTGCTCTTGGGAATGAGGGAAGTCCGCATAATAATGGCAGTTTGGCAGGGTTCCCAAAATCCTATGTCCTTGGCAGTAACTCGATGTCAGAGATTAGTCCTTTGGTCATATGAGGAACAAGAAGATTCAGCAAGGTGACAACAGATGGATTAATCTCTACTTCTAACTGTGGACACTGCAGAGCATAGGCCATCACAAGAAGCTAGTAGTGGTCCTTTTATAGCTCCAAAGAAATATTGTGTGTCTTAAGTCCTTCATACTACAGCTAAAGTAGTTGTGGTACATTCTATCTTCGCTAAAATGACAAATGAATCTTGACACTGAAATTAATACAGTGAGAAAAAGCATGTTTTAAAATAACAAAGATCCGGATATTGTGATTTTAACAATAACAGTTGTTTCTTTTAAAGCTCCAATAAGTTGGAATCAGATTATTAATTGAGAAACTCCGCTTTCACTAAAAAGAAAATCTAAGGTTCTAGCTTTTATGGCTGTGGATCAAAGTCCACGAATCTTGAATCTTCTAGAATGTACCAGAAAGCAAAAGAAACCCCAATTTTTTAAAATAAAAATATAGTGCTTTTTAAATTCAGTCTTATGGGTTTTGGAGGCCTGACTCACAGGATTTTGGTTTGGCAATATTGGAACTAATAAGTCATCATATTTCTCTCATATAAATAATGGAGCTGAAAATTATTTCGGGAATTCCAGTAATCCATCCAGAGATCGGGAGTTAACAAAAATGAAGTGTGGGGGAGGAGGCAGTTTCTTGTACTGTGGAAGATGCATATGCTTTGTAATATCTTTCAATCTGATTTTTAATATTACATATTAATATTAAATAGGATCTCTTACAGACATTGCCTCTCTATTCTTGTCTCATTCACCCAGAGAGTTTTATCCAATATACTGATAGCCTTGCTTTCTCTTAATATACATTTTATTTTTCCTGTGAGGGATAAGAAGCAGAGGTGAATCAGTATTCAAAGGCTTCAAGGAATGTTGAATCTGGCACTATCAAGGGAAAATAGCTGGTTTTGCAATGGGAATGGTATGGGAAACCAAATACTTCTAATGCTTCCTAGAAAGAAGAAAAATGAGCTGGCTTTGTAGCATGCTGATAACTGAGAACTTTAAAACTCTTTATTATTTTTAACAAGTCAATAATTAATGGTGTCTATGTAGCTTGCCAGAGACCTTGACAGTCATTTTAGGTTTATACCTGAAACAACAAGTACTTGTTAAATTATTTTAAAAATTCATCATTTTCATATAGAAAACATCAGAACTTGACAGACTCTGATTCCAAATTAAAAACTGCTTGCTAATGGCCAACATTTGGGAACTTACTGCCTCAAGTACATACAGATGCTACTTGTGCTTATTTTTTCTTCATCAAAAGACTTGGTGATGTCAGAATAATGCTATATAAATCTATGACATAGTATTGTGTGCATAGGTCCTGGTTTCCAGAGTTAATGTATAGAAATTCATGGCTGTAACACATATGTATAGGTCTATACAAATAATTTGGAAACAGTACTGAAGGGGACCCCAAAAAACTGAGATTATTCTTCCATTTCTGATTCAATGAATTTATTAGTACAGAAACTTTCTGAACCCAAAATGAGAAGGCTATTTCAGGTAGCGTCTTTGTGTCCTAATAATAAGTGGTTCTAATTACTTCATGTTGTAACTTTGCTTGGAACTGTGCCAAAAGCTGTCTGAAATGAAAAACTATATTTTTCCTTGTGCTTTAGTTTTGCAACTAAGTGATATGCATGCTTCTTTATAACATAGCTTCAGGCTTCCAGATACCAAATACTGTATTGTTTAAAAACAGTGCTGTTTTGCTTACAAGTTTTGTAGAACTATGATAGCACTGGTCTTAACTTAAAATATCTATATTTGCATGTTTCGTACAGATTGTTAGTTTTTTATGGTTGTGATAACTGAAAATCTAGTTTAATCTACACATACCCATTGTTATCTCATTTTTTACCTTCGTACAGCATTATGTATATTTTTAAATCAGTAATGCCATTTCCTGAAACTAAAATAATTAAGAAATCGTATATGTAATTAGATTGATCCCTGTTATTCTAAATTTCTTGCACTCTTATTTGGATCTCTGTATCATGAACAGTACAACTCAGGGAACTCCAAAGCCCTTAAATCCACCTTGCCTAAATGACCCACTCCCAGTCTTCATCTAGCCCCTTAGCTCAGGACCATACTGCAGTCTGAAATGGCCCCTAATCATTGACAAGGGGTGTGGACCTGCTGCCTCCCGCTACTCTGGCTGCCTCCCCGCAGCCCTAAGTAGCCTCAGGCTTTGCTTCAGGCCCTGTAGCCTGGGAGCTTGCCTGGTCAGAGCTCCCCAGCACTGCCTTCCTTCCCCAGCCCTGCTCTGTCTCAGGAAGCCTCTAAGCTTCCCTGGCAGTCAGGTCCCTCCTGCTCCACAACTGGAGCAAGAATGAGTGAGTCTCTTCTCCCCTCCAGGAGCCTTTATTTATACAGCCCTCAGCTGAGCCCTAATTGACTGTCTGTGCCTCAGCTGCTAGAAGGAAAAAAGCCCCCTAAAACATAATGCATTACGGGTATCAGAGAGGTAGCCGTGTTAGTCTGGGTCTGCAAAAGCGACAAGGAGTCCTGTGGTACCTTATAGACTAACAGATGTATTGGAGCATAAGCTTTCATAGGCAAAGACCCACTTTGTCAGGTGCATCTGACGAAGTGAGTCTTTGCCCATGAAAGCTTATGCTCCAATACATCTGTTAATGCATTACAGGTTATTCAAAATAGCCAAACTTTTCCAAATTTGTAGTGTCATCTACATTTATAACTCAAAATTTATCAATTCTATCTAAAATGTAAACAATGCCATTTGGAAAAAGTGAAAATAGATGAACCACAAATTGTAAAATTACATAAAATTGTGTTAGAAAAGAATTTTGTCACCTCTAATCAATACACGATATCGCTTTTCTTGTTAGAAATGCACATGATAGCCCTTCTACTTTGTTAGACAGAGACTTCCTACTTAATATGGCTAACACTGCAGCAGTTGAGAGAGGTTATCTCTATACGTTAAATCGATTTTATTGTATACCACACCTATCCCAGTCTTGCATATAATATTGGTTTTGCGCAAAAATAAAAGAAACACAGAAAGAAACAAACAAAGGGATGGACCGCAATTAAATAGAGCAATATATAATTTACAGGAGAGGCTTTTTATCCATTCCTGCTGATTGTTTTGTCCCGCATGAACATATTTCACAAAGATCTTGGTTAACTTGAAACTCTAATATTCATCACTTCCATAAAAGATAAACCCTTAGAAATCCTCTTTCAAAAAGTTCCTTTGTATAAGGGGCTTTGATAGCAGCCACTAGTCTGGTGCTGTCCCCTGTTACCCATAATCCCAATGGTGACACACAGAGGAAGCTATGTCAATCCAGAAAGTGGCCTGGAGTTTTACAGGTCTCATTAATTTGCAATCAGTCTTCAATCTTGTGTAACCCCATGTATATAGAGCAGGTGTCTGTCAGACATGCAGTTTTCATACAGAACGTAAACATCTGTACTGCGACTTGTTGCCCCATAAGAAATCTTGAATAATCTGCAGTTCCCATAACAGGGAAAGGGAGCTGTGGGTACCAGGCATCTCAGAAACAGATGCTCCTTAATACATTAAATTATTAGCACGTGTACAGTTTCCATGGACAATAAATACCAGGAGCATGCCTTTGAGAGGTGCAAGAAAGTGGCTGAAAGGCCATGCCTGCATTTAATGAAAAGGAAATAATGCATTTATCTTATTTCTGACAGTCAATGGTGCTCCATCCTTTGCCCAACCTACGGAATCCCGCTCTCCCATGCGGTGGCTGGTGAATGTGGGCAGGCGATGGGCTGGCTGGTTACATGTCACATCTGCTCCCCACCCTTGTCCCTTTACAGGTTCTCCCTCTTGCTGTGCCCCTTCATCCCCTCAGTGCCGCTGCTCCTCCATATCCCCCCTAGCGGGGGTGGGGGTAGCATCCTGCAGAGAAACAGCCCCTGGTCAGATCATTCAGCTCACCAACAGCCTGGCTGGCTCCTTCCTTTCCCCACTGCCTCTGGCTGGGCTGGCAGCCATGGAAAGCTCCGGACCCTCTGGCTCTAGATGCTGGCCAAAGCTCCACACAGCGCTGACTCAGGGAAGCTTCTCTGCCCCTCCACTAAGCTCTGGCACGATGGGGAGGAAGCTTCCCAGCCTACTTGCACCCTGATCTTGCATACTCTGCAGCAGCCCCCAGATAGTGGCTTAGTGCCCTCTTCACACACTGTCCCCGTCCTAGGTCCTGCCCCCAGGCAGTGCGGTGCTGCTCTGTCTCCAGTGCACCCTCCCCTGCTGAGCTACCTCTCTGGCAGGGTTCCCTGAAGCCAGGTCCCTGGGGCCTGGTGCACAAGGCATCCTTAGGGAGTAACCCCCTCCTGCCCACACTGAAGCCAGGGTACAGGAGGTGACTAGGTTATGCCAGCGGCCAACAGCAGCATAGAGGTGTTAGCTGCTTGTTTATGGACAGGAAGGGACAAGCTGCTTTTAGCCACAGAGAAGCAGCGGGTAGGGTGGAAGAGACGATCTCTAAAGACATGGGCTAAATCATCTTGCCCCCACTCTGCCCCCACACTCTTTAGCTGGAAGCAGCCCCCATCCACAGTGCTGAAAGGCTACTACTGGCCATGTTCTGGTGTGAACCCTCGTAGAAATCGGGGAGGGGAGTCTGTGATACTGTGTCTCCCCCCCACACCATGTTGCCTCAAGGAGATGCAGCATCAGGTACCAGGACAGGTCTCTCCTGGGGGCCCAGCAAGGTATGGAGGGCAGAGAGCATTGGGCAGGGCGGGTTGGGTCAGGTCAGTTGGCCATCTCATTCTCGTGTGAGAGAGGTGTACAGTTGTGTGTGTGAGAGAGAGAGAGAGAGAAGGAGAGAGGAGAGAGAGACCTTTCCCAGTGCAAAACTTGAAGATAAGAAGATCAATAAAAGACTCCTGCTATGCAGGATTTCTTTTGAACAGGGGCTCAGTCAACTTGATGTTAATTTGAATGTTTGTACTGCATAGTTTGATTGATTGCCACTGAACTCTCTTGAATATGAGTAATTTTACCACATGTCTTGTATTCAGAAAAACATGGTCACCCTAATCTTTATTAGTTCCTGTATTTTGGTGAAAACCCAGGGCCAACGTGAGGTGTGTGCAATCGGTTCCCCCTGCGCATCACCCCATGTTTCATTATTGGTCCCACTCCAGGCTCTATTCTGATGAACTGGTGATTTAGACTATTCATGTTATTACAGAAGTTCAAATCATATTTAAATGCCTATGGGCATTCATTTGTAGAAGTAAAATGTTCCTTATGACCTATACAAATAAGGTGAAAATATGTATGTCTATTTTAAACCAAGTGCCATAACAAAGTCCGTAATGCGTGCACTGTAAGATATAGAGATATACTCATGCATCATGTCCAGTGGGCTAATGGCCATTTTGACTATTTTAAGTGTGTTAAGGATGTTATCATGTGGGATTAGTTAGTATTATAGTGAATTTTCTTCATCATTTTTTGCACCACATTTTTTGCACCGATTAACTGATAAGCAAAAGCTTATAGGTTAATGCTATAGACTACCCGCCAGTACATTTTTTAGCAAGCTGGCCAGCAGCCTGGCTCAGTCCTGACTCACGCCAGGTCTGGGACCTACCCCGCTGCAGCTTTGCATATAAAGGGAATAGGCGCCAGGCGGCAGGCAGCCCGGCTTGTGCTGGTCTGGGAGCTCAGCACTCCCCCTGGACAACAGCTCAGGGCAACAGGCAGCCGGTCTTCGAGGGGAGCCGGTTATTAAACTGGCTCCCTTTGCAGACCAGCTCCTGCCGGGCACCCCATGCTGCTGCGTGGCAAGAGGCTTCTCAGGAATGGGGCCAGATGCACTGGCTGCTGGCCCCATCCACAGGGACTATAGAATAGTCGTGTAACCGATAAGAATTCATGAGGTTAATCGACTATTCAATTAACTGATATTTAAGATCCCTAGTATACACATACACACATAAACAGGCCCCGCTCCCGCACCATATAATCAAACTAGGACACACAAATAATCACACCGGCCCTGCATAAGCCATTCTTTTGTTCATTTTATAGTACTTTCTCTTATGTCTCAACCCATCTCAAATTATCTGGGGCAAAAACTTAAAATTAAAATATACATAAAAAGAAGCCACACGTGAAGCCATCCAAATTGATGTGTCTTCAGCACAAACAACATTTCCTAACCTCAATTACTTGATTCAGTTTCTGTTGACAATAATGTACAATAGCAACCATGTGAGAGTACTGGATTGGTATGAAGCCAAGAAAAAATGTGTGCCTAAAATGAAGGTCATCTCAGACTATGAAGGACAATTAAAAAATAGCGCACCCATTAACGGAATAAGGTGACAAGCCAAGTTACTTATATAAAAAGTAAACAGAGATGTTTCCAACAGTCCATGCTGCACCAACTGGAATAAAATACAACTTGGATTTCTGGGAAGGCCTAGGTAAATATTTTAGCTGAATTCAGTTTTCTCTTCCTGAATTTACATAATTTTCCAAACTTTTTTCTGATACCTGTAACAGAGTTGAAGCCAAGGTTATATCAAAATGATAGTACAACTATAGTATAGTGTAGCACATTGTAGAGAAAATGAAAAGCCAATAAAAATGAAATCTTTCTAACATTACAAAAATAAATAATTCCCGGATTATGCTGATGATTTACCACTGTTTTGCTTAAGTGAGAATTAGTTACAGGGTGCCTGGGAGAGGGAAACCTCTCCCAGACAGCAAGGCATGTGATACCATCAATAAAAGAAGCCTTCCAGTGAGAATATGGGCTCTATAATCTGCAGAGTCAGTAAGTCAGGAGCTGTTTAGCTATTTTGTGTTTACCGGTCACAACCCCAACATTAATTCATTCTTGGAGTATGAAGCCATTTCATATTTACTCTTGTTATGTCTGGCAAGAGTCCTTAAAAAGTCCCCAGTTGGTGCTGCTTGACTGTTATATCTTTATAGTTACTTTGATTGATTTGACAGAGCAATCTCAAGCCTAAAACCAGGCCAAGCTATTCCCGCAGATACAGAACATGAGACCAGACATAAAGTACAATTAACTTTTGATTTCCTTCATTTTGCTTCATGATCACAGAATAGTGTATATTAGTATATAAATTAGGGCTCACTTTTGCTACATCATGCTATAGTAAAGGCATATTGAATTTAAGAGAAATCAATGTCCCTTCTATAGGTTTTTTGAAAAATTCTGTAGACTGTCTTTTAAAAAGTACAAAAAGGACTTCATTTCTGTAGAAAATTACATGAAAATGCAATGCTTCCATCCCTATTAATTTCTACAGGCCTTTTCTCTAGCTTTATATACATTTCCAAAATGGCAAAAAGGGAATACTAAGAATGTGCTAAAAGGAATAAAAAAGACATGCATAAAAATTCTGCTTATCAAATCTTGCAGTTCAGTGAGCTTAGCAGTGAGCTAGACTCCCTCTGTTGGTGTAGAATTTTTCCACAATGAAAGGTTATGGAATGAGCTCTTGATAGGACCTGGTTGGTGGGACATATGCATGGTGTCTTTGAGCCTTCACTTTGGCTCCATGGCTTGAGAAGAGGATGACACTGTGGATGCAGCTAATAGCAACCCATTCCAGTTTGCATGGGAGGTGGGATATCTGCCTACACAAATGGATGTTTGGGGACAGAACATACCTCCTATGCTGTCAACTCTCTTTCTCATTGAGTTTGAATTGTGAACATACTTTATTTATATTTCAGGAACTGCAGTGTTGGGGCTGAAAACCCTGCAGGGGAATGTCTTTGAACTCACTTAAAACCTCCAGCCAAAATCTGCCAACTGAAGTAAAAATGAAAAGATTCCTACTGATATGAGATTGAATTTGTAAAATTAAAATAACTGACTTTTGGGGCTTAAACTATTAGGCACTCTTTGTTCAGACCAACATGTTAAGTTCATGGTATAGAGTTTGTATGAACATTCTGTTAAACTTTCTTCCCAAGGGAGTGTGAAATTTTTTGGAAATTAGAAAAAATAAACTTCAGTTACTTAACGTCAAATGCATCAAGAGCATTGTCTTCAGTTCCTCTTCATCAGCATCATCTGAATTCCCTCCAGTCACATTTATTACACACTTTTTTCAGTTTGCTGAAGCTCCACTTACCACAACCTCTGCCTTCTTCCAGACAAAAGTCCACCTTCATACTCATTTTCCTTTTGGATTAGGATTTTCCAAAGCAGCTAAGTGACTTAAAAAACCAGTAAGATTTGCGCTGCTGAATCACACAACTATTTTGGGGGAAAAAAATCCCTTCTATTTACTGTGTCTTATGCTCAGTCTCAACCTCTTTTCTGGAATCATGCCCTCTTCTTTTTTTGTGACATGATCCATTTGTGGTTCTCCTTCAACCATCTCGGGTGCTCCTTTGGTGTCCCTTTACTATTCTTTCTTTACCATTGTCCTTAAAGTAGTGCTCCAGGGAAGCACTGTGGCCACCCACCATGGCTTTCTAAATCTCTAGGGCTGTGTCCAGACTCAGGGGTTTTTTCGGGAAAAGTAGCCTCCCGAAAAAACTTCCCCTGCATCCAGACTCAAGCCGCATTCTTTCGAAATTATTTCGAAAGAACGCGGCTTTTCTTTCAATGGCGGTAAACCTCGTTTCACGAGGAAGAATGAAAGTTCCTCTTTCGAAAGAAGGCGTTCTTCAATGTAAATAGGGCTTCCTCGAAAGAGAGCATCCAGACTGCTGGGTGCTCTCTTTCGAAAAAGCGGATTGCTCTTTCGAAAGATCCGCCTGCAGTCTAGACATAGCTCTTCGAAGAAGCCTGCAGTCTAGACATAGCCTAGGGTAGCTATGGTGATGTCACTGCACTTTCATAAATGACTAAAAGTTGCATTGGTGTAACTACTCCATTGATTCTGGCCCCAGACCTCACAGAGCCTATGTTTCTGTAGTTTTTGGTTTGTACCTCTTTCTGAACTTGACGAGTGCTATCTATTTTCTTCAAGAGCTGAAGAGGGCCCAAGAATCCAGCTCCAGTTTTACTTTTAATTTTGCATTAATTGATCTGGCTTTGGATAAAGAATAACTTCCTCTCCTCAGTGTTTGCTATTGCTTCACATGCCTAGAAGTGGGGACTGCAGGATGGAATGGTTTGTCTAGCTTGACTTAACTTACATAAGTGACTCTGGGTGCTTGGAGGAAATGCCATTTTATAACTTATAGCAACAAGCAGTGTGTCCATCAGACACCCCTTTTACTTCTCTATACTAGAAAGTCTTTTCTCTGCACTTTCTCAGGCAGTAAAAGAACATTAGTGTCTCAAAGCTATGATAAATCAGGTCACCTCCCTTTTCTGCACTGACACTAGTAGGTCCTGAACTTGTCTGATCTAAAAACCAGATACTTCATCCATATGAAAAAGGATAAGCCACTTCCCTTGTCCAGGCTTGCTTTTAATACCAAAACAAGAAAAAGAGGCATTGCGCAATAATAACAGAGATATGACATTGTAACGCAGAGAAAATGGGGTTTGTTTGCCTTCATGCCCCCTGAGTGCCATGAAAAGGATTGATGGTCCTAATGCCTTGACTGTCATTGTGCGTTAGTTTCAGGTGTCCCTGATTGCCTATTGCAAGTGTCTGCATAAAGAGACACCATGCCAAACTGTTAACTAGAGCTACATGACATCATACAATTCACTAAAACTCCACTTCATTGTTTACCTTTGTAACAGTTATCAGGTGAACACCTATTGAAGGTCCTTGTTATGGAGAAGAAAAGTAGATTCATATAGACAAGAGTAAGGTATTTTGAAAACTGCTGTCTGATTCAATGACAGACTTGGAGACCAGATGCAATGCATAGTGCTGTCTTATCTTGATTGATATTAAAAATGAAATAAGTTTAATCAATACCATAAAATTGAATATGGTATCCAAATCTGCATGGTGAGCCATTCAGGAATTAAAGGACTTGCAGCATATATATTTGGAAGTTTGCTTATCCCTGATAAACAGAGCACTCATACTGCATAGTTTTTATTGGATTGATTTAATTTCACTCAGTTTGATTTATATCAACAGGAGGTTTGGTTTGTTTCAAATTTACTTGATTGCATTTCTGATGTCGGGGAACACAAATACTGGAGGGGAGCGGTGGGACAATAAAGCTGATTATCAAACTCTTTTCTGCACTCTACCTAGTTTTCAGCCTTCTTGTCATTAGTATTTGCTGTCCACATATAAACAAACAGCTGCTAGCCAAATGGCAGGCTTATAGCCCCATAAAACTCCCAAACCAGACCGTTCACACAGCTTTGTCCCAGGCTTGCTAGAATTTCAGCAGTGTTGATAAAAACTCCACCATGTTCAGAAACACTGGCTTAAGACAGTTGGCTTGTGAGGTGGTAGGTTCAACTTTGCCTGGAACTAAGTTGTGCCATCCTCAGCCTGTAGAATTGTTGCCTTTGTATTTGTGTGTGTGAGGGGGGAGGTTCAGTAAAGATGCACCCTAAGGACATGCCTACAGGTGTAAATTATTTCAAAATAACTACAGTTGGCAGAACAAGGAGCAATGTTCTCAAGTTACAGTGAGGGATGTCTAGGTTCGATATTAGGAAAAACTATTTCCCTAGGAGAGTGGTGAAGCACTGGAATGGGTTACCTAGGGAAGTGGTGGAATCTCCATCCCTATACGTTTTTAAGTCCCAGCTTAACAAAGCCCTGGCTGGGATGATTTAGTTGGGGTAGGTCCTGCCTTAGACAGGGGCATTGGATTCGATGACCTCCTGAGGTGTCTTCCAACCCTAGTATTCTATGATTCTACATTCAAAATAAAAACTCCAAAAATAACTATTTCGAAACCAATTTATTCCCCAAGGAAAGCAGGAGTTATTATTTCAAAATAACCACCCTCTTATTTAGAAATAACGGGCTCCGTAGTATGGAGGCTTTGCTTGTTATTTTGAAATAGGGGACTTATTTGAAAATAACCCTGATTAGAATAGATGGACACCACATAGAGCTTAAAATAGCAGTGGGACAGTGTGTACACAGGCCCTCATCTACACTAGGGAGTTATTTTGAAATAACACCCTTTATTTTGAAATAAGAAGTTGAGCATCCACACTACCACACTACCAAACCTGTTATTTTGAAATAATGGGCTGGTTATTTTGAAATCTGTACTGTTTTCCTCAGGAAATAAGCTTATTTCAAAATCGTTTGTGTAAGTATATATTAAAGCAGCCCTTTCAAGAGTTGCCTGGCACCCTTGTTGGGCTACTACTTCCGGGGATGCTGGTCTATGACCTGGCACCTTGTTCCTTAGAGTAGAATCGTGTGGAGCCTCGGAACGTACCTAAGTTTGGGGACTTTTGTTCATACTTTTAATTTGTTTTGTGGACCAGAGAGAAGCTTGTGTGCATGAATGCTCCAGTAAAAATTAAACATATTAAAATTGTATTGGAGAAAGTACTAGAAATTGCAGGGAACCATTCTAAGTAAACACTGAAGAATAAACTCACGTAATACATGTTTAGTCATAAACTCTCTGAAAGAACTTTTTCCTACCTGATCTAATCAGTATGGCCGTTCAACTCCTTGTTCAACTGGATTTAACAACTCTTAATGATTACACACAGTAGTGTTTAATCTCTATTTAAATAAGTGTTTCATATTCGTTAATATAAGCAGAACTTTTAAACATGGGGAGTTCTGTGAGCTTTATTTAATGGGGGGGAATTGTAGTGTAGAGCCACCTACTGGTTATTTCTGGGATTCAACTATGTGTGAAATTATATAAAGTTTGAATCTGGCAATGATGATGCAATAATTTTGAATAATCAGATTCAGTACTTATCGAGGGTATTAATGTCAGAGAGAGATGCACATTACAAAAGTATGCAGGTATCCGACAGTATTTATAAAAAGAAAACTTATGAATGAATTCTCTGTACTATAACATGTTTCACATATTCAGAATATAATGGATTAGTGTGTTATGTATCGCTTTCTTCCTCCCAATGCAAAATGTAGTTTTTATATATATATATATATATATATAAATAAATATGCCGTTTGCGTTCTGCCATTTTTATCTGGAATATACTGAAGTCAGCTTCACGGGTAAATGCTACAGCTTATAATAATGGATAAAATATATCACAGAAAATGCTCATGTGAGATCCATTTCACTGGATTTTAAATGGAACTCCCACATTTTGTAAACAATTTTTAAATAGTTTTTAGAATGTTTATATAGTGGATTTTTATTTTTCCCTTTCCTCTTTTTGCCACTATGTGCAATAAAATGAATATCTCCATTTCACTTTCATTTTTCCTTCTATCTCCCACTTTACCTTTTCTGTCTAATGCTGCAATGTATCCAGACTTTGAAATCTCAGAATAGCATATATTTTATTTTTATTTGATTCTCTGCAACCATTCTAAATCTGGAGAATTTTAGAAACAATTATAGAGGGAAAACAAAAAATGCTAAAGGACATTGATTATTTTACATTATCTTACATTCACAAAAAGAAAATGGAGAATATGGATGAAAGTATGAAATATTAAAAAAATCAACCAAATGTAGCAACATCTAATATAACATAGACATTTAGAATACTAACCAGACTGAAATGTAACTTATGCATTAAATTGTAGGGTTTTTTTCCCCGGGCTCTTTGACCTGGTCTGCATTACAGTGGAAGGTTGACTTAAGATACACAACTCCAGCTATGTTAATTACATACCGGCAGTCAACATGTGTTAAATAGCATTTCCACATCATCCACAGGGTGGGAGCTCAACTGTAGCAAATGCTCCCATCAGCTTCCCCTACTCCTCATGAGGATCAGGAGTACCGGCACTTATGGGGGCACCCTCTGAGTCCGATTTAATGGTTTTATTCTAAGCCTGCTAAATCGAACCCCGAAGCTCAACTGCAGCAGCATCGATCCTTGGCGTAGTGTAGTCATGGCCTTTCAGTTTAGGGAAATTTTGTATGCAATGTTAATAACATAGCTTGTTTGCACGGGTGATACAGAGGCAGGATAAAAACTGAAAGGTTGTCATGTTAATCTGCTATGCCACTAAATATGCCTACACGTTTTTAAATGGAACATTTCCAGAAGAGTCATGCTTTGGAAAATCTACTAGGATCAGGACTTATATTAGAAGTTGAATGTTCCAGAATTACTTCCCAAAGCTTTTTTACAAAAAAGATTAAATTTGTTTTGTTTTCTGTTTCAACTTAAATCATAATGTTATAGCGTATGTGCTACTGGTTCTTAACCTTCTTTAGAGGTAGGGATCAGCGACACTTAACTACTGTTTGGAATGAATCATTCCTTCGTTGTGGTTCTGCAGAACAAGTAGTGTATTTAGGGAATCTGCACCTGAGATCTTTTTTCTTTTTTTTCAAATTCATAGTATCTACTGGTATATTCCAGGATTTCTTATTTGTTAATTTATCATGAAAACAGAAATATTTAATTAGGGATTAATGAAAGCTTTTCCGTATTATAAATGAACTTGCCGTCAAGCTAAATTCTGTCATTCAGAGTGCTATAATGCAGAACTTGAATTAACATGTGATGATATAAATTCAATACTCATAAATCTGTTTGAGGCTTAACATATAGCTGAGTATTAGAATTGTACACAGCTATGGATCCTCCTGTTACAGTTAGCAGAACTTAGCTTGAGACCTGCGTCTACAGGAATATAATCTAGGTTTCTTTCGTTCTTTTTTTCCAGTTATCTAATTTCCTCAGTCCATATAGAGGTCAGAAAAAAACCCTGTATTTTAGTTTTGGGGAAAAAAGTGCTACTCTGTAATGTGAGAGACTTAAAGACAACCTAAACAGGGCACGGATTTCAGAAACACAATCATACTTTCACATTATATGGTACTTATAACCACCTCTGGTTTGTATCAAGATGCCACTTACCTTGACCAAAAGATGATACCTCTTCCCTCATCCCACCTCCTGTTCTTCAGAGTGTTAAACATCATAGTTTGTAACCAGTATGGCTCAGTTCAGCTACAGCTAGTTTTACGTTGATTTACATTCTATTCATCTTTATTTGAAAGGATAAAAGCAACTGGCAGGTTCCAGCTGGTTTGTTTAGGTATGTGACAGGGCAAAGTTAAAATTTCGCTGTCCCTTTCCCACTCTCCAACACAACTTCTGTTTTCTCTGTATTTGACACATACAGTGATGGGAATTTTATTTCTGGTGCTCTTCATAACTTGAGAAAAGAATTTCAGAAAAATTTGTGTTATAGTTGAAGGGGCATTCCACAGAATCTAAGCGGTGATTGTGTGGATATGCCAGCCGCATTCAGAGATCTGTCTTCATAGCTCCCGAGAGGAATATGAGCAAGCTTAGGCAAACTCATTGGCTAATTTTCTCCATGAAAGTATTTATTCCTTATCCCCACACTCCTCCCATTTGGTTGGTAGGGTAACCCTTGGATGTGTTAGTGAAACTTTGGTCTCAATATGACATTTACGCAGAGTTTGGGTGGAATTTCCATGAACTGGGTTAAGAGGGAGAGAAAGTGGAAAACGCATCATCCAAATACAAAATGTGATTCAGTAACTCCCCTCCTCTTTGATGCAAGTGGCAACCTCACAGCGATTTGGTTGAATGGGACATGGCCCTGCAGGCGCAGAGCCAGCAGAAGGAGAAATGGCCTGGATCCAAAGAGTAAAATGCAGGTTTTCAGGAACATGAGAAAATGTTGCCCCAGGCAGGTCCCAACGTGCACACTGAGCTTGTTATGGGGGAGAGGGGTTATATTGGTGTTTACTTTGCTTTTAAATAAGCAATTAATCCATCTAGCAAGTAGAGTATACGCCTGATTTTCCAAAACCTTGTTATCCAAACCTCTGCACTAGCCAAATCCTGGCCCAGCGGGGAAGGAGGGATGTCAAGGATGGGATTGGGATAAATGCATGGGTTTGGATAATAGAGCAGAGACCCCTGGCAGTGAGGGAGGCCATTTTGCTGCTGAATGCCTCTTGGGGCAGCTCAGTGAACTCTCTGCTGTCACAAGAGTGAAAAAGCAGGGCTGTGACAGAAGAACTGCTGCAGGCTCCTTGCTCTACCTCTATGCTGCCCCCTTGATTCTCTGAACGCCTGGTTAGCCAAATAATATTCACATCACCCATGCAAGTCAGATAATCTGGAGTGTACCGTGTAGCATCACCTACCACCTGGAACGTTGGATAATGCAGAGGTTTGGTTAATAAGGTTTTGGAAAATCAGGCGTATACTCTATTTGCTAGATGCATTAATTGCTTATTTAAAAGCAAAGTAAATACCAATATAACCCCTCCCGCATAACAAGCTCAGTGTATGGGTTGGGACCTGCCTGGGGCAACAGAGCACCTACTTCAGAGGACTGCTGGAGAGTTAGGTTTTTGCAGCTGGTGAACTCTTGCAAATAAAACAAAATGGTTCAAGCCCCCCTTGCTTATCACTTTGGGTATGTCTGCACTACAAAGTTAATTCAAACTAACAGACGTTAGTTCGAATTAACTTTGATAGGCGCTACACTAGTGCTCTGCTAGTTCGAACTTAATTCGAACTAGCGGAGCGCTTAGTTCGAACTAGAAAGCCTCATTTTACGAGGATTAAGCCTAGTTCGAACTAGCTAGTTCAAATTAAGGGGTGTGTAGCCCCTTAATTCGAACTAGTGGGAGGCTAGCCCTCCCCAGCTTTCCCTGGTGGCCACTCTGGCCAACACCAGGGAAACTCGTCTGCCCCCCTCCCGGCCCCGGACCCCTTAAAGGGGCACGGGCTGGCTACGGTGCCCGTGCTAGGTGCAAGCCTGCCAGCACCCAGCCAGCAGACCCTGCACCTGGCATGGATCGAGCCACCCACCCGATGCTCCCCAGCCCTCTCCCTCTTCCTGGGACCAGGCTGGCGGCTCCCGGGAGCTTGCCCGGGACCGCAAGAGGCGGGCACCCACCTGGGCTAGTGCAGACATCGTGGACCTCGTCCACGATCTCCGCACTAGGCACAGGAAAGTGGCCGTCTAGGGCAGGAGAGCTACCAGCCTGGCCACCCAGGAGCAGGTGTGCAAGAGTACCAAGGGGGTCCACTGAGACCCCCGACCCTGAGCCCTGAGCTTACAACGGCCGTCCTGGGTCAGACCAAAGGTCCATCTAGCCCAGTAGCCTGTCTGCCGACAGCGGCCAACCCTAGGGACCCTGGAGGGGATGGACCGAAGACAGTGACCAAGCCATTTGTCTCGTGACATTCCTCTCCAGCCTTCCACAAACCTTGGGCAGGGACACCGCTCCTACCCCCTGGCTAATACCACTCCATGGACCCAACCTCCATGACTTGATCTCACTTCCCTTTAAACTCTGTTCTAGTTCTAGCCTATACAGCCTCCTGCAGCAAGGAGTTCCACAGGTTGACTCTTTGCTTTGTGAAGAACAACTTTCTGTTACTAGTTTGAAGCCTGCTACCCATTCCTTTCCTTTGGTGTCCTCTAGACCTTCTTTATGGGAACTAATGAAGAACTTTTCTGTATGCACCCTCTCCACCCAACTCCTGCTTTTAGAGACCTCTATCCTGTCCCCCCTCCGTCACCTCTTTTCTAAGCTGAAAAGTCCCAGTCTCTTTAGCCTCTCTTCATATGGGACCTGTTCCCAACCCCTGATCATTTTAGTTGCCCTCCCCTCTCCCAGCCTCTCTCTTCCCTTCTCCCATCTCCTTTTCCCAGTCTCCCCCAGTTTTGTTCAATAAAGACAGATTCCATTTTGGAAGACACGTTATCTTTATTTTGTACATCAAGAAGAGAGGCTAGGGAAGGGTAAGTGGAAGGAGGTGAGGGAGGAATGGGGCATGAGCCCCCGATGGGGAGGACTGGGCTGGCTCTGCGGGCTCCTCAGGGTGGAAGCTCTCCTGCAGCCCCCCAATTACCCCCTCTCCCCAGATGGTAGCCTGCAGCAAGTGCAGCCGGGATGATGGCTGAGTGCTGTGATGTGCCCAGTGTGGGTAGTCCGGGCACTCCAAGCCAGGACTGCTTTGCAAGCGGGGCACCCTGAGAACTGTCTGTCCGGGGTGGGGGTCGGGACCCTTTAAGCACAGCCCTCGGCTAGCCTGAGACAGCATCTCCACGCTCTAAGTCGTCCTCTGATGCCCTGCCGGCACTGCTTCCGGCCATCCTTAAGCCTGGTTCAGGGTCCACTTAATGTGGACATGCTAGTTCGAATTAGCAAAACGCTAATTCGAACTAGTTTTTTAGTCTGGATCCGTTAGTTCGAATTAGCTTAGTTCGAATTAACTAATTCGAACTAAGTTAGTTCGAATTAACGTTGTAGTGTAGACATACCCTTTCTTTTTTTGGGGGGGGGAGGATGTTTTGCAAAACTCTCTCTTCCAACATTTGCTTCTTTCTTCAATTCTGTGACATGCACAGACCAATCTATAACTGCACAGTTGTTCTTTAACCTGCATATCATGATTACTGGAATGTTTAGGCATTAGTATAAATATGATTCAGATCCTCCTGCTTTGAAAGCTGTTCAGCTAGGAAATATCGGCCATTATATGACACCAGCGTAGGGTTTATGACACAGAAGGTATGATTGCTCTGCCTGTTGAAACTGTGATTCCCAACCCAGAGAGACACACCTGGCGCTAGCTTTGATCAAGTTAGTGCACTAAAAATAGAGTGTAGCCACCTTGGCGTGAGCATCAGGAGGAGCTAGCTGCTCTGAGAAGATGCCTAACCTCTTATGTACATACTCAGGATGGCTGGCCAATGCCACAGCTTTGATCTGTTTTTTGTGCCTTAGCTCGGAATATCTTGAACTACAAATCGCAACCTACAGGTACAAATATAGACATCCCCACAGAGGAACAGCTTGACTTTTATCTAGGAGAGTAATGTCAGTCACACAATTAATTGCAATAATTAATTCTAGATGCCAAAGTATCCTTTCCATGGCATTTCTTTTACATACAATCTTGCACATTGCATATATGTGAATACTCACCTTTACCAATTCCTCTCTTTAGACATGATTGTAAAGTCTTCAGGGAATGGACTGCCTTTTTTCCTGCAGGTTGTGTTCCCTGTCTTCTTTATGCAGATACATTTACAATTTAAATTAAAATGAACATGTATGGCTCTAGTTAACATGTTTCCTGTCACTAGTGTAGAAGTGCTGCTATATTGTAACACAGAGCTTCTTTTTTGAATTGAGCCAGTGATTATACTTCTTCACAATTAAGCCTAGGAATGGTTCTTAATGTATAATCCCCACTGAATGTGACTGGGTAGGGTATCTCAGCGCCATCTCCACTGAGTCAGTGCTTAGCTTTAAATCTATTAATTTTCAGATTAGTTATTTAAAACTCAATGTGCTTTTAGGAAATCTTTCCTTTAAGTTACTTAACTATATTTCCAAACATAGCTCCAGTTTTTGTACCTTAATTTCTGCCTATGAGTGCAGATTTTTGCATATGTTTAACTTATCCTCGCTGTCAACATTGAATGTGTTCAGCCGTCTGCACAGCTGCTTGGGGTCATATCCTTTCTAATTTAAGTTTCAAAATGATCTCTGCATTGCTTTCTAAATTAGGGGCTGAAGAATTAGCTGCCATCTACTGGCCAACTGCAGTTCTATCATTTTAATTTCAAAACAACGTAACTGAAATGCCCGGGAAATAGGTGTTTTATGTGTGTGGTTGCAGTTGTTGTGGGTTAGTTTTCCAATCACCTAGGAACTGACCTTACCATCACTTGCATGTAGTTCCCATGAGAGCTGAATATATGCAACTGATAGGCTGCTCAGACTTCCCTCTTGATGTGTCACTTTTTTGTATTGTTTGTGATCATCTTCTACAGACACAGTGAAAGCAACAATATCATTTTACCCCCTTCCTCTGAGGTTTCAGTGCTCAGAATTACTACACAAGTTTGGAGGCCATAAGCCATTAGAGGGGAGTTAATCCAGCCACAAAGGATTTTGGCTTGCAGACACATTCCCTTGCCACTTCTAGGCCACGAAGGAGCATCTCAGGATGCATGAATTCTCTAAGACCCATATTCCTGCTCTGTTTATTATTCCATGCCCCTCACATTGCCTGGGTAATTAAGCTGTCATCTTGGCAGCTAGGCCTTGCAGACTTCAGTATCCATGAAATACTCCTGCAAAGGCTGCTACATAAATGTTTTATCTGAAGTGTAAGAAAACCAGAGTTTCTGTTGTTTGAGAGGTCATCGAAAACACCCTTGCTGGATGGGCTAAGTTTGCACTGTGGGAAAAAATGTCTTCTTAACCCCAAAGCCCTCTGTACTCCAGGAAGTTCAACATAAAACAAAAGCAGGCAAAAAGCAAAACCAACAAGGAGGGAAAGATGGTATCAGGAAACTCCAGCCCAGAAGATACTAATTATAAAAGGACTTATTAAACATGTACCATCATGTACCATTTGGACCAACATGTACCATCAAGAGAAGATATTGGTGAAATGTGGGCAGAATTTTCCCTTCAGTTACCTATTGTCAGACTCAACAGTTGATGTAATTTCCACTTCCAGTAGACGTGCCACATCAGCAGGGAAAGGACTGAAATTCAACTGTTCTGTCACTCTGCCGTTTACATTAAGCACCATTACTCTCCTGTCTCATTTCAATATTCAAAATTACCTAAACAGGTCATTTTTCTCACTTATTGCCACAGCCGCACAGAAACCCTTGGGCAGGTTGTTTTTGAGGGAAAGGAGACAAAAATGAGCCTTCAGAGAGTCAATCACAAAGTTTTGTAAATTCTAAAATGCCTTGTCTTCTGTGCATTACAGCATCCACATCCTACTGAATCACACTGTGTGTAGACTCTTGGCAGGAGGGAGTTTCACATCTGTTTCAAAATGTTAGATCTCCCTAAATATAATAAGATAATGTTTATGAGCCTTTAAAGCTGTGGTGTGAGAAAGGGTCGGGTGACTGCTGAAAAACTGGCATAATCATGAAATTGAAATGACAAGGATAGACGTGGTCTGTATTATAAAAACATGTCTAACACGAAAACAATGGCTTCTCCTAATCTTTTAAAGCTGTGCCTTCTGCCTATGGCTTGTCCCATAGATGCTGCCTTCAAGTTCATTTGACTTTGCTTTGGGAAGAGGATATTTTGTGCAAACAGAAAGTTGATAGGATGGGCTGCAGCACCATGCTGCTATCAAAAGAAACAAGTCAGCTAGGGTGTTGCTGTGGGGCAGCTTTTCAGTATAATGGCTGGAATTAGACGTAGACTTGGCTGACTGTGCACTTAATTTGGATGAGCAGATGAAGCCAAGAACAAAAAAAAAAAAAAGGTTGCAAAGAGTAGAAAAACGATAACGATAATGATAATTATCAAAGACATTTACTGTGGCTTTTGGGTATTCTTGCACATAAATGTTGGGTAAAGCATTATTACACTTGACTTGTTACACTGATGTGCTTGAACAAAACACTGCATGGAATATGGGTGTATAATCAATAAATACTAGATTATGTTGTTAAAATGTGTATGCAATATTGTATAAAGGTGCACAACTTGACAACTGATCTTTGCAGCCATTCATCCTTTTTGTCAAAATATCTTATCATGAAATTCCCCCTTGCTATTTCATGATGCTGTGTTGAATTTTATATGTGTATTTCCCTTGGCCTCTTGCTTCATATCAGTAGGATAGCAATATAGTTCTTTATATCTACTTCTCTACTTCTCTACAGGAAGTAAATTACACAGCAGAGAACTGAATTGCTCACTAAGGGTGTGTCTACACTTCACCATAACTCAAAATAAGATACACAATTTGAGCTGCGCAAATTGCGTATCTTATTTCGATGCTATTTCGAAATAGCTTCTTTCGTCATTTGGCACTGTCTATGCCAAACCAAATTTTGAAATAAAGCGCTATTCTGAAATGTCCTTTACCCCTCATAGAATGAGGTTTACAGGGAAATTGGAATAGTGAGCCCGAAATAACAGGCTTGCTGTGAAGACACAGGATAGCTATTTGGGGATATTCCAGTATCCTGAAATAGCGTTGCAGTGCAGATATACCCAAAGAATACGTCTACACTGCAGGCTTTTGGTACAAGAACATTTGTTCTTGCGCAAAAACTTGCCTGGTGTCTACAGTGCACACGTGTTCTTGCAAAAGTAAATTTACAGTACAGCGTCAGAAACAGGGCTTCTTCCAGAAGAGTTATTTGTCTCCCCATGAGAAATAAGCTCTCTTGCGCAAGAGCTCTTCCACAAGAAGGCAGTGTAGACAGGCAACATGTTGTTTCTTGTGCAAGAAACCCCTATGGCTAAAATGGCCATCAGAGCTTTCTTATGCAAGAAAACGTCTACACTGCCATTGACGTACTTGCGCAAAAGCACATTTCTTGTGCAAAAGCACATGGCAGTGTGGACGCGCTCTTGTGGAAGACCTTTTGCACAAGAATTCTTGTGCAAAACAGTTCTTGCGCAAGAAGCCTGCAGTGTAGACATAACCTAATAGAATTTCAGTCTTGCCTACATGAACATTTACTTTGTAACAAGGTGGGGTGTGAGTCTATCCCACACAAGCCTTCCGTGGAGGAGCTGTCCATGTAGATGCACATTCACTGTTCATCTGCGATAGCCTCGTGTGAGGGAGATTCACACCCTAGCTTGCCATGAATGAAATATTCATCTAGAAAAGCCCTTCATTTAGTTGCTCTCAAAAAGATTAAAAATGAATATTTAGTAAAATAAAAGGAAGTTTTTGTAATAAGAACACTTAGGATATGTCAACATGGTTTGTCTACATGTTACATCAGAGGGGTGTGAATTCTAATTCGCACATGTATGTTGTGTACTAATTGGCTTTTGTGAACCATGCTGGTGTGCACTAGCATTAGTTCCCTCATGCATGTTAACAAAGTAGTGCTTGAAACAGGACTATGTATTAAGGAACGTCTAGGGCACCGTCGGGGTCCACACTGGCTATGCAATGTACAACCTACTGGTGCACATTGGAATTCACACCCACTCATGCATACTCCCACAATGTGAAGACAATCCCTTAATTTCTGGGGAAAAAGAGGCAACTTGCATGCCTGAAAAATAATGTGAGATGAGAATATTTTAAGGGCTAGTTCATGTCCCATCTATGGAATTTTTTCCATCAGCTTTCAGTTGCCATTGAATAGGCCCTTATGGGGGGGCATTTAACTGTTGAAAATCACTATAGAACTCCAGTGTTCAGAACTTACATTCTCAGTGCCATGTTTTTTTACTGGACTACCAAAGAAATTGAAATCTAGACCCATTTCTAGGCCAGGAAACCATTTATTAGTTCTCTGCCTATACAAAGAGATCTCTACAGAACCTCAAAGATGTAGAATGATAACACAATTGTTTATTTGCACCTACTCACCTACTGAGAAAATCTGCATAGTTCTGAACCATTGTTTGGAGGACTTCCCCTGATCAAATTGGACCCCTTTAAAACATGAAGCTTCTATTAATTTATAGAATATAGAAAATTACTATTGACCCAGTCTTTTTTGTCTAAAGCAATGCATGAAGATTGCATCTTTGCATGTCATAAAAGTTATACATTTCTCTACGTGCAAAGATGCATTATTAATTATTGGTTTGGAGTCAGTAGGATTTTTATAATTTCCCATATGAGTTTATGGTGTTTTTATAAATACATATTTCTCAAAAGAAATTCCCCCATCTAAAAACAAAACCTACGTCAGAGTATAAACAGTGTGGGTGATGAGAATGACTAGGTGGCTGCGAAATGTAGACTTTTTAGTTACAGGATAAAAACTGTTGCTTAGAGTTTTGCCAGCCTGTTTTCCTGTTTGTAACCAGTACTTGCATGCAGGTTTCTCACCATTTTGTTAGAAAGGCTGAGGGATAAAAAAAAAATCCCTAGAATCATCCTACAGTGGAAGTGTCATTAAAATGATTTAGTTTCTTGAATGTAAAGGGGGAAAAAAAGTTCTCACAGGGTATTTGGGGACTTACTCTTTTAAATCTTTACTTAGGGTTCCATCAGTTACTTGGCAGATTTCTTTATTTAGGATTCTTTCACGTAGTTGGCTCGGCTGAGAAGTGAAGAAATTAGATGCTAGCAAGGAGACTTTGCTCTTCCCACCATAGTAAATTATTTGTCTCAAAGCATAAGCCAAGATGAACATGGCACGTCTGCCTCTACTTCCAATAGTTAATCCTTGTATTGGACTTGCAAATAGCACATCTGTACTTTCACAGAAAGCATCAAACACAATATTATATTGCTCATTTACTTTGTCAGGGTCTCTCTTTGGGAGAGAAATGCCTCACTATTGGCGTATAAAGATTTCTGGAGTAGAGCATTCTCTATATAAAATTTATGCAGTGCAAAACATCTGGATCAATTGTGGTTCCTGAAACCAAGTTAAAAGCACAGTGTACTTAAAATATAGAGTGACCAAAGCTAAATAGAGTGTGGCAAGGGTAACCTCCTGATTCTAAGGGAAAAGACACCATCTGTGTTCGCCATGTAAAAAAGTAACATATATCAGGAGCACGACTTAATTTTGAGGGCTTTGGCAGAGAAAGAGACACCCATAGCTGTCAAGTGATAAATGTTAGTAATAAACAGGTGACTTCCAACATTTGGAACACTTTTTGATCAGATGGTGCTTTGTGCATGTTGAATTATCAGCCACCATGTGCTAGAACAAAGAGGTAAACCAACAGATATGGATCATTGTAGCCTTTAGTGGACATAATAGCCTCATTAAATAAATATTGGAAGAAACGAGACACCAATACCATTCTCTCTGCATGGGAACCAGAAAGAAGTGTTTTGTCAATGCAGTATGGTTAGTAAATAATCCTTGATTGGTTATGAAGTGTATTTCCTTAGTGTCTGTAATGGATGTGTTTCTCCTAAGCACTGTATTTCAGGAAAGGCTCATTCAAAAAGAGAGTTACTCATTTTTAAGGCTCAGGTTTTAAAATACCTCCTCCCTTAGAGCATGAATCATTTACATATGTGAGATGGAATATAATCAGTTTAGGATTAGCTCAGGAATATGGTGGAGAACATGATGGCCCTGAAGAAGTAAAATGTAAGGGAAAGCATCTGTCCGCTCTGCTTTGCCCAGGTTTCTGTAGTAGTAGGCAACACAACTAAAAAGTGAGTGGTACTGGCCAGGAAGGAAGCTTGAGTCTGGAGACCGGCTGACTGAGGGCATTCCCAGGTTAAATCATGAATAATGAGGCTCCTATGCAGTCTGAGATGAAAATTAAAGCCGCTCCATTTCCTAATCCACAAATCCCTGGTGGTAACAATCAAGGAATACTTGTGATAGTACAGCCACTTGCCTTTCCCTGGGTAAATCTCGCTTCTGCAAGAGCCGCTAATAGAAGGAGGGTGTAACTTAGAGCTCTCTTCACTAAGAAGAAAGAATCTGGCCAAAAACAGCCCAAAAAACTCTCATAAGTGTTTTTCAGACAGCCTTGAAAAAGCCTTATGACAACTGGTTTTCACCAGCTTTCACTGAATTATTAAAGTTTGTTAGGTTAAGATTGACACCAGAGTAAGTAAATGGATTATAGTGATGTCGTTTATGCTGATGTTCTGTAGTTAAGTTTGTCAGCTCTTCCATCATAGATGCATTTTCAGCTACAAATAATGTTCCTTAACTATAAATAATTTCCCTCCATTCCAAGTGTGATTTCATAGGCTTTGCCATTAGCACGTGAACTTTGTTTAATTTGAGTGACATGCAATGCAATTATTATCAGGACATTTGTAAATCATAGGCATGCCAAAAAGCTACTTGATGCAAAGAAATTCCAGATCAATTCCTTTTGTACCTGATCTTCCATTTGTTTATTTTTTGTTACCATCTCCCTATAGTGAACTATCACTGCCAAAGACTAGTTTCTACTTTTCTTCAGACTAGTTATTCTACTTAGTAGAACATTTTAGGTAATTTCAGCAGTGTCCTATGCTAGGCAAGACTCCTTCCAGAACTACACTGTGTTTGGGAATTCATGGTTGATAGCTAATTTTACAAGATAAATGTTGATGCCTGTATTTGGGTGGTGGTTTCAGACCTGGGGGTATGTCTACACTACCCCGCTAGTTCGAACTAGCAGGGTAATGTAGGCATACCGCAATTGCAAATGAAGCCCGGGATTTGAATTTCCCGGGCTTCATTTGCATAAGCGGGGCGCCGCTATTTTTAAATCCCCGCTCGTTCGAACCCCGTGCCGCGCGGCTACACGCGGCAAGAACTAGGAAGTTCGAACTAGGAAGCCTAGTTCTAACTACCTAGTTCGTGCCGCGTGTAGCCGCGCGGCACGGGGTTCGAACGAGCAGGGATTTAAAAATGGCGGCGCCCCGCTTATGCAAATGAAGCCCGGGAAATTCAAATCCCGGGCTTCATTTGCAATTGCGGTATGCCTACATTACCCTGCTAGTTCGAACTAGCGGGGTAGTATAGACATACCCTTGCTTAGTCCCATGTTGTACATACACTTCTTTATTTCAAAATAGAGGACATGATTTATCCTCAGTAGGAAGCATTTAAACATATACACTCCATTTCTGTCTGTGATGATTCCCACTTTCATCAGCGATGAGTCTGTTGTGGGTGAATAGTTTGCTAATGGGGCTCATAATTATGTGCACTTCTCAATAAAGCCAAAAGCTTTCTCTTTGTTCACTAAGTGTCCATTCCAAATTCCATTGAAGTATATAAAGCAACTCTCATTGGCTTCATGCCCAAATTGAACGTCTAGCATGTTAGGTTTTCATTCCTTTAGCAGCATGTGTCATGCCACACTTTGAGCCTAAAAGAAATGAAATCAATACCTTTATGGGCATCACTTCTTCTCCATCCCAAACTGTTTCCATCCACATGTACCCTGTCACTATTAGCATATCATCAGTGTTTTGTTTTGTTTTGTTTTGTTACTCCAGTTATTTTATTTTACGCATTATTTATGAAGTGGAGGCAAAACACCTTCTCAAACTTGACTTTATGACCAATTAATACATTTAAATGACTTGAAAATAAACAGTGCTAATAGGTTCCGTGTGGCAGAGTACCTATATTTCTGCCCTAATTAATACTATTAGTAGACTGTATACACCATTAATTGAATCTTCCTGTTGGCTGTCAACATTCTTATTCTTAACTAAGAGTTTTCCTTTTAGTTTTTCCTTTCACTTATTTTGGAGAAATTATTATGAAGAAGCACAAGTGGAAGATATGCAGAGAAATGACCAATGAGCTTGGATGTATTATCTGTTGGGCTTCTCAGAGTGTTTGGTTTTCATTATGACACTGGAGTTCTCATTTTTCAAATGTCATCTAAAGCCTCTAGGATCAAAACAATTCCTCTTTAGGGGGATGTATGTTTTTTCCAAAACAAATGGAAAATAATATTTTTTCATAAATTACCCACATCTGTTGTATGACATTTCATTAAACATGTTGCACAAATACATGAATATTATTTATTATGATGACAGGTCAACATTCAAAATATAAAATTATTGAAAGTTTTCGTTACCAGTAATCAAATACCATGATTGCATTTTACGTTTGTGTTCAAACTGCATGTGCTATAAAACTGACATTTTTCAGAATAACAAAGATACAGACAGAAGATACATAGATAATTTAGTCTGCACTAATAAATTGGCATAATATTATTCAGTTATATGGTATTTGCTGCTCCTTTGCCATTGGTGAAACATAATAATTAGTTTTCCACGAGTTAGATCCAGAACTAACTGAAATCTTAACTTTTTACTAAGCTCTTGATTTGTATTAGGACTAATGGCATGTGTATATTTACTACACTAGGATTATCCTATAGGATCCTAAAGTGATTGAGTTGAAAATTATTTCACTGGCCAGTGAATTGCAGTCATCCGTGGGGTGACTATGGTTTTATATGCAGCAACACCACACAAAGTTGAGGGCTGGAAATGAAGAATGAAACCACAACCAATGAAATCAGAGGGGCACAATGTAATAATGAAAAGTCAAATTTTGCTGGACCAGAGCTAGCAACCTTTTTCTGAGGGAGAATTTGACTGACTTTTTTAATGCGTGCAAGTCATTAAGAACTTGGCATCATTTTATGCAGAAGACTTTAATGGAGGTATTTTATGGATACGGCGCTTTAATACTATAGGAGAGTGTGTTGTAATCTTTTCAAAGTAGCCTCCAAAACATTTTGATACCTAAATAACCCAAACTGCAAAGGAAAATGCCCCACTTCTAGATTTTACATTTCTGAGGAGGAGAGATCTTTATATATCACAAGGAAAAGAACGCCAGACCTTGCAATCAAAGTAACGGCCTGCTAAACCTTCACTGAGTTGATGTGAAAAGAATAGTTGGTGGGGGAAAAAAAGCTGTGGCTTCCAATAATCTCAGATTTTATTTTATTTTATTTTGGCCAGGGATAATATGTGTTAGAATCTCATCTGTGGGTGAAGAACTCTGTATGCAGAAGTGTTTTTAAATCAATACCAACTTTGATGGTTGACATTCGACATCAGTGAATCCTGTTGAGTAAAGCTAATTTAACCTTTTTTAGTTTAGATTAATACTAGATCCAAGATGTTATACATCGCTTTTTTGCTTGTTCTCTGGGTCACACTGGAATTTTCATTTCAAGCATGGTGTTTGGCAGAAAATAGTTGTTAAAATGTTAGTTACTATTCCTTTTATTTATATATTGCTGGTTAGGTTATATTGCCTAGAGTAGATGTAGAATGCAATATCTTGTGAAGGAAACAGAATACAGATATAAAGACTAGCCAAAAGCCACAGGGAAGGCATAGACTAAATGGAATGAAATAAGCAGAATGATCTGAGATAAGAGAATGCCTATCAAACTAAAAAGTAAAACAGTAAATAGACCTGCAGCTGGGTATGGCTCTGAGGCTATACCTACATTCCTTTTTTTCGTCAGAAAATAAGCAAACTGCGCTCTCATTTGCATATCTTCTGGCGATCGTTTTTGTGGAAGAGGTTATGCTGCTAAAAAGCCCCGTGTTTTTTGTCAGAAAAAAACTCTTTTTCGCCAGATCCTGTAAACCTAATTTTTTGAGGAATAAGGGATCTTGCAAAAAAGGTGGGTTTTTTTTCTGACAAAAAACATGGGGCTTTTTAGCAGCACAACCTGTTCCACAAAAAGGATCGTCAGAAGATATGCAAGTGAGAGCACCATTTGCATATCTTCTGCCAAAAAAAAAGGACAGTCTAGACATAGCCTGAATGTTGAGTGGTGAGGAAGAAACAGGAGTGGAACTTGAATGCGGTGTAAATGAAAATGTTAAGATGGAAGCTAGGGTTTTCAAGATCGGGCCATGTTCAGACTGAATGAATTAGGGGAAGTCTGAAGATGATACCAATTAAATAAAAAATGGAATGTTTGATGGCTTGGGAAATATGAAAAGAAGATCAAAAGAATATATAAAAAGGGTGTTGAATTTAGAAGAACCTAGAATTGGATAGATGTCATATGGAACGGTGTGATTTGCTGAGGAGTTTCTCAGGATTTGCTTCAAGACAGACTGGAATGGAGAAGAGCATGAAGATGGTACTTGGTCCTGCCATGAGGGCAGGGGGCTGGACTCAATGGCCTCTTGAGATCCCTTCCAGTTCTAGACCCCACATAGATGGGACTAAAGCTAGAAAAAGAAAGAAAAGCCAAACCGTGATTACTGTAAATAATTAGCAAATGAAACTATATGTCCTGTATTATGCAAGAGATCAGACTAAATGAACATAATGGTCCTTTCTGGTGTTATTATGTATATATGCACTGATATATCTCTGGAGAATGATAGATATTGACTGAGTGATAGATTATAAATCCAAAAAATCAAAGCACATTTTGAATTAACTTTCAAAAGCCATATTCTGGATTAGATTGGTGTTGTTAAAATTTAGCAAAAACCATTTATGAAACAAAGCAGCTAGTACTTGCTTATCTGAAGACTCTTAAGACATACCAAAAAAATCTTACTTATGTTCAGAAAACTAAAATAATCCTCTGTGATTTACTGTCTGTTGCTTAAACAAAGATAGCTGACAGCTTAGCATAAATCAAAGCTATTAAAAGCAATATGTCTGTCTCTTAGTTTCTGTTGGTTTTGGTTCCCTGTGTCTCAAAATTTGAAGTTTGACTAATTTTGGTAGCGACTTTTCACTTGGAATATGAAAATCATTGCCTTAACTGTATGGTTCATCAAAATATTATTGAAACTTGTGAGGAAAAATACTAGTTTGGTTTGCTCATTGTTAAGGGAAATGATAATGCACCCTTTAGAGTGCCTAGTAGGAAATATAAATGAGATACAGACACAATATATTTTTGAGCAGTGTTAAGCGGGAGTTCATTGACCTGAAGGAGAAAAGGGATATTATAGTTGAAACCTTATCAGGTGTTCTGAGTTCTGCATGCCATAAAGCTCCTGAAAGCCATGAAACTCTTGGGCAGCACAGTGGTTAGTGACTGTAGCTGTTTTTATCACCATACAGGAAACTTGAGTTCAGTTGGTTCTGGGCTAAGAATGCACCTTAAACTCTTGGGAGGAAGGAGCACATCATCTGTGACTAATATGGCTGCTAGGCTGCAAAACAAGTTACGAATATTCTTCCTTGGCTAGAAGGATTTATCTGTCAGATAAGGATGTAAGCGTATGTCTACACTAGCTCATTAATTTGAGCTAGGTAGGCAAATCAGGCAACCGGAGTTGCAAATGAAGCCCGGGATTTAAATATCCCAGGCTTTATTTGCATGTTCCCATCCGCCCGCCATTTTAAAATTCCCCTTAGCTCGAACCAACTGCCACTATGTCTTAATTCCTTGGTTCAGATTAACTGTTACAATTCATTCCAGGAGGAGTAACAGTTAATGCGAACCAAGGACTTAGTTCGGATTAACTTTAAATTGCCACGTATAGCCGCGGGCAGTTTGTTCGAACTAAGGGGGATTTTAAAATGGCAGGCAGATGAGAACATGCAAATGAAGCCCGGGATATTTAAATCCCGGGCTTCATTTGCAACTCCGGTTGCCTGATTTGCCTACCTAGCTCGAATTAACGAGCTAGTGTAGACATATCCTAAGGGTGTTGGTTCTGGCTGGGATCAGTTCTAATTTTGTATTAGGGATATAAATGGGTAACTGGTTAACTGCTTTCCCAGTAAGCACTGCTTTACCGGCATGCTTACTGAGATAACTGGTTAACTGGTATTCCTACTCCAGCCCGGCTGGGCCCACTGTGCCATGCCGTGGGTATGGGGTGATCTGGCCTGGCCAAGCCTACTATGCCATGCTGCAGGCACGCCCTGCCCACGGCATGGTGGGGTGATCCCTGCCCTGCCAGGCCAGAACAGCCCCACACCCACTGGGCCCACTGGGCCGCATCATGGGTGAGGGCTGTTCCACTTGCCTTGTGCCTGCAGTGTGACATGGTAGGATGGTTAACTGGCTAAATGTATAGTTTAACCAGTTAACATTTTAAACAGGCTTTTACATTCCTAGTTTGTATCATACAAATATAGTCTCTCCCTGATTGGGTAAGCTCCATTACTGTTTGCCATTTTTCTCCTGCATTATTATTAATTATTATTATTATTATTTTATTATTATTTCCTACAAAATAATGGAATTTTGTAGATGGTCCCCAACCCATTCCTCTGTTCTTGCCTGTGGAAATGTATCTTAGACTTTATTGAGTCCTGATGGAATGTATCCATAAACACTGACCTTTTTGAGAACCTGAACAGTATATTTGTCAGCGTGAGTTTGATTTGCAGTAACATTATGCTATTCAGTGGATTTGTGCCATTCTCTCAGTACCCAGGAGGTTCACTGGTTAGAGCTCATGTCATTTGTTCCACAGGGTACAAGGGTTACAGGTGAAAATGTGATGATGTGTTAAGAGGACCCTGGCAGCATTGCTCCTTTGAGCACACCTGCAGGGTTGGAACTTGCAATCAGCATGTGTGTTTGTAAATGTCTTTTGTCTGCTGGATGGTGAGTGTGATGTACGGATTCCAGGCATGTCCACTTGTTACCCAAATCAGTGTGCCCTTTAACCTGCCACTTATTATCAAAGTGGCATCTAGGTACAAGAAACAGAATTTGTGTGCTAAGTCTCCTACATCAACACAATGACACAAGTGTATTGTTGGCTAATTTCCCATGTTTGCAGAATGAAGCTGTAAGGAAAGGGCAGTGTGCCTGGCTTCATATAGTGCGATAGGCTGCCTATTTGCTTGTGCACCTTCTTATGTATTTTCAACTCTGTATGATTTCCATACTAATTACAATAGATGAGGTGAATGTAAGGGGCATGTTATGGTTCTGTACCTTCAAAATCTCCTTCCTGACCTTCAGGGGAGCCGTCCTGAGAGTTAATTGACAATGGGTGGTAGAGAGACAAGGTGGGTGAAGTAATAAATTTAATTGGACCAACTTCTGTTGGTGGAAGAGACAAAGAGCTCTTCTTCCAGTCTGGAAAAGGTATCCCAATTGTGAACTCCAAATGCAAGGTGGAACAGATTGTTAAGCATTATAAGAAACCTGAGATCAACACTGAAAACAAGGAATATTTGAGTAATACAGTTACTGTGTCTCATTCTGCCAAGGCCCTAAAATTGGACATAATGTGTTTCAAAAGAGCATAAAAGGGTCAAATCATCCATTGAGGATGTGTAAGAAGTAGTGGGATTCTATAATAATGTTCTCAATTACTTTGTTTCATGATTTGTTTTCAGATGTAATTTTCCAACAGTAAGTGAACTTACAGTAAATGTGCCTTTGGTGCATTTAACTTTGGGAGTGAAACGAGGGACATTTGAGATGCATGCTGAGATCCTTCCTGTTCTTGAATCTGAAAAAAAAACAGTCTTCCCTTGTCAACATAACAATATTTAATTTAGAGACTTTGTCCACATCTAGACTACAGGCTTCTTTTGGAAGAAGCTTTTTTCAGAAGAGATCTTCCGAAAAAACTTCTTCAGAAAGAGAGCGTCCACACTGAAAAAGTGCATCTGCTTTTTCAAAAGAAAGCGTCCAGACTGAATGGACACTCTCTCGCTTGTAAGCTGTGATTGCTATGGATGGAATGGCCACCAGAGCACCTATACTTTTTCCTCTTTCCTTTTCTTCTGAAAGAACTCCCTCTTCTCTGTCCACACGCGCCTTTTAGCAAAAGAGAAGCCTTTTTGCGAAAGAGCTTTCTCATAGAATGAGGATTACCAACACGCCTCTGTTCTTTTGATTTTCTTGAGGAAGAACACGACTGCAGTGTTAACGTTCCTCAAGTTTTGTCAGAAAAAGGGTTGTTTTTCCGACAAAACTGTAGTGTTGACATACCCTTTGTGATCAAATTGGTTTCAACCCCCCTCACCTTCATTATGATCCATAAAAAAATAATGAAGTGAAGAGTTGAGCAAATAACAGGGTTTTTGTTTTGTTTTACTAAAAATTCTGAAAAAAAAAAATCATTTTGTGTAGATCCAAAATCTTCCTGGAAAAAAGAAAAGTTAAAAAATGGTTTGGGTCAAATGTAGTTTCATTCAAATTTTAAATTTTTTTAAAACATTTTTGATTGTTTTAATAGAATATAAAATAAAACAGTCATTTTGAACTGAAAAATGTTGTCGCTGTTGTTGTTGTTATTATTATTATTAATAATAATAATAATAATATTCTTCTTCTGCTGCTGCTTTTTACCACAACAACTCGGAGAAGCTGAGATGAAGTCACAAAATATTTTCCAGCCAAAAACATTTGCCCAGTTTAATACTGGGTGTTTGTAAAGAAAATAGGACTGTCAAATTATTTAAAAATAATTATGATTAATCATGTAATTAATCATGCTGTTAAACAATAATGGGATACCATTTATTTAATATTTTCGATGTTTTCTGCATTTTAAAATATATTTACTTCAATTACAACACAGAATAAAAAGTGTACAATGCTCCCTTTATACTTATTTTTGATTACAGATTTTTTACTGTGAAACATGAAAGTGTTTTTCAGTTCACCTAATATAAGTAACTGTAGTGGAATCTCTTTATCATGAAAGTTGAACTTACAAATGTGTTTATACAAAAAAATTGCACAGAATTATGTATAAACGTAACAGCACTAAAAAAAAATCTAAAACTTTAGAGCTTACCGGTCCACCTGGTCCTACTTCTTGTTCCACCAGTCACTCACACAAGTTTATTTACATTTCCAGGAGCTAATGCTGCCCGCTTCTTCTTATAATGTCACCTGAAAATGAGAACATGTGTTTGCATGGCACTGCTGTAGATGGTGTTACAATACCAGATGCACTAAAGATTCATATATCCCTTCATGTTTTGACCACCATTCCAGAGGACATGCATCTATGTTATCTAAAATAGCTCAGACCAAAGCACATTCATTTTCACCATCTGTATCAGATGCCACCAACAGAAAGTTGGTTTTCTTTTTTGATAGTTCAGATTCTGTAGTTCCTGCATCGGAATGTTGCTTTTTAAGACTTCGGAAAGCATGCTCCACACCTCATCCATCTCAGATTTTGGAAGGCACTTCAGATTCTTAAACCTTAAGGCCAGGCCTACCCTAAAGGATAATGTCAACTTAAGATACAATTCCAGCTACGTAAATTAAATTCCAGCTACATGTCTTAAATCGCGTTTTTGCGCTGTCCATACAGCAGGAGGTCGACGGGAGCACACGCTCCCATCTGCTTGCCTTACTCCTCATGAGGAGCAGGACTGCCCACACCAACAGAAGTGCCCTCTCAGTTTGAATTAGTGGGTCTTCACTTTACCTGCTAAATCGAACACGGGAAGCTCGACTATGGGAGCATCAATCATCCACTAGTGTCGACCTGGTCTAAGTCAAGTGCTGTAGCTATCTCATATTGGTGCCTTCTTTGCGTTTTATCAAATTTACTGTGAAAGCTTTCTTAAAATAAACAACATGTACTGGGTCATCATCTGAGAGTGCTGAAACATAAAGGCTGTTTCTACATTGGCACCCCTTTCGAAAAAGGGATGCTAATGTAGCACTTGGGAATAGGCAAATCCATGGGGGATTTAAATATCCCCCGCGGCATTTGCATTTACATGGCTGCCGCTTTTTTCCGGCTTGGGGAAATCCCCCGCGGAATTGCCTATTCCAAAGTCTACATTAGCATCCCTTTTCCAGAAAGGGGTGCCAATGTAGACACAGCCAAAGTGTAGGGGCAGAATGCAGATAAAACAGAGCAGGAGACACACAGTTCTCGCCCCCCAAGGAGTTTAGTCAAAAATTTAATTAATGCATTATTTTTAACAAGCATCATCAGCATGGAAGCATATATTCGAGAATGGTGGCCAAAGCATGAAGAGACACAAGAATATTTAGACTAAGTATCTTCCAGTAAATACTTTGCAACGCCAGCCTCAAAAGTTTCATCTCACTTTCACGTGGTATTGTAAATAAGAAGTGGGCAGCAATAGCTCCCATAATATAAAGTTTTAGCACTTGGCTGAACAAGAAATAGGCCTGAGTAAACTTGCAGGTTCTAAAGTTTTATATTGTTTTGGTTTTGATTGCAGTTATATAAATAAAACAAAAAATCTACATTTGTAATTTGGATTTTCATGATCACATAGGACTTATATGATGTGAATTGAAAAGTACTATTTCTTTATCAGCTTTACAGTGCAAATGTTTGTAATAAAATAATATAAAGTGGGCACTATCACTTTTTTATTGTATGTTGTAAATGAAAGCAGTATATTTGAACATGTAGAAAACAACCACAAATATTTAATAAATTTCAATTGTATTCTGTTGCTTAACAGGGCAATTAAAATTGTGATTAATCACAATTAATGTTTTTGATTTAATCATGTAGTTAACTGTATTGATTGACAGCACTTTAAAAAACTAACCACTAACCCTAAAAAAACTAACCACTAACTCTAAAAATAATAAAATCTAACCACTCTTTTTTAGACCACAAACACTAAAGTGACCAGAACCCATCCCCCATAGCCCTCTTGAGGCAGAGAATTGTGTCCTAGAATGGGCCCTACAGAAACCACACATTAAGTATCACAGGTTGGTATCTATTTAAACGCCTTTTTGGAAAAATACAACATTTGCAATAGGAGATCTCCAGCTGAATGTGCGTGCGTGCACGCACACATGCTCCATAGTGGTGTTTCCCCAGAATTAATATCCAGACAGACAGCACACTCAATCGGTCAAACCAAGCCAAGTGCAGGTTTTGAGAGTGTTAAATTAAAAAGCTACCAAGCAGCTTTGACAAGGGAAAAACATATGAGTGGAGTGCAGAGATTAAGTAGCAGATAAAAGGAGACCAGAGACAGAACAAGGAGTATTTGTATGACTTATTGAGAGATAAAAAAGACGAAGATACAAGCTACAATGGAAGCCATCAGTCCAGGGTGCATTTGCTATATGTTGCTTGTAACGGTTTCTGTGAAATATTTTTTCCTAATTGGTATCAAGGATGCTAGTAATAGTTCCATGGCCATGTAGCTTTTTCAGTTCATTTTACTGTACTATTTTTGCATCAGCTTGATTCCTTGTTCTGTTTCTCATATACATAATAAAGTAACAAAGAAACAGTTAGGAGGGAGGAAAACTGCCTAGAAAATCTTGTTTTTAATGGCATTTGCTGGGAATTCCCGTCTTTGCAAATAATTTCATGGAGCTACAGTTAGACTAAACAGGGTATTAGAAATGTAGCATTGTATGGAAGACTGCTTCTTCTTTGGTAAACAGTAAAGGGGATAGAATTGCTGTTTGTTTGATGTACCCTCTAGCTTTGTGTGCTGCATTTAATTTTGTTCAGAAATTATAATTATACTGTGACTTTTTGCATGTTTACTTCAATGTCTAGATTTAAACTACAACAATGTTACTAGGTAAACATTACAAATCTACACAGCTGAGCACATTAACAGGACTTTCAGCTTTTATTCAAAGGAGACAAAATGTGCTCACTTTATTTTCTCTCTTCTACCTATCCAGTCCCTCCCTCAAAAAAAGAAAAAGAAGAAAAAAAGTTCCTTCACTCTATACATCATGGTTTTATTCGTTGTTTGATTACAATTAGTCCTTTCCCTCCTACTCTTGCCCCCTTTGTTTTTCTCTTAGATTTGTGCTCCATCAAAGTACTTTCAGGACCTGAAGGCGGTACTGGTTTTTGAGTGGGTTTAAAGCTGATAGGAAAGAACATCTTAGACAGCACTTTAGGGAGACAGTTAAAAGGATAGATGGTAAATTTACTTAACAGAGACTAATCTACTGGGACTGAACTTCATATCCTGTTTTGGGATAATATATTTCCTCCTGCGCTCTGGAAGGAATCTGTCATCTCAAGACTAATAATGAGAGGCAGAGGATTTTTAATCTTTGACCCTCTTCCATATAATTTAATAAAAGCTGGTTTCTTTCTCTTTATCTTATTTGGAAACTAACTGATACGAAACTGACTGTGACCACTAGGCTGAAAAACACAGTGCTGGGGTTTGCCATTTAAATTTCCAGCTGAAAATATGGGCTGAAGCTTTATTTAATTTTTAAAAAAAGTATTTGCGGATATTTTATTGCATACCTTATTTTGGAGCAGTTTTTCATTTTTCTATGCCTCTGCCTAAGCCGAAGGCCAACCAGAGCCCTGCAATGGGATTCTTCCATGTTTTTTAGCTGTGCATGATCACAAGGTTTCATCTACAAGGATCAGCTTCCAGGTTTGGGGATTTAAAACAGGGTTCATGAGATTTATATGGCAAAGCATGATGATAGTAAGCTCTGGAAGTGTGATGATGGTAAACTAGCTGTGAATAACTAAGCAATCTATTAGAATACCCACAAAAAATAATCCCATTTTTGATAGTGACAAAAGAAGAATTGACTTTCTCTCCTTCAAATCTGAACAGAAGTTTACATGAGCTTGCAAAAGTTTGGTTGATTTAAAAAAAATGTTATTGCAGTGTGTGTGTGTGTGTGTGTGTGTGTGTGTGTGTGTGTGTGTGTGTGTGTGTGTGTGTGTGTGTGTGTGTGTGTGTGCGCGCGTGCGCACACATGTATTCTCTTATATGTGTTTTGGTTGCATTCAGTAGCAACAACAAGAATGTTACTGCTTACATTTCTTGTGCTCCCAGCTGCAATGCACATGGGAAGACAAGCTTCCTATGTCTAGGAACTTACATATATTGAGAGAAACTGTTCTTGTGACAACTTAGTTTTTAACTATAAATCATTCTGTAGAGAAATCATTTCCACATTCATTTGGTAGCCTTTATTTTCTGAAACACTATTTGATTTTGCAGTTGCTGTGGAGTTTTTGAAAGCACAGAGGCTTTGCCAGTCTAGGGAGGGGTCGCTCTGTCTGAGAAAAGTGCTGTACCAAGTCTAGCGCCGTGGGTACCTGCTACTTGTGAGCCATTCGAGCCTTGGCCTGGAGGACAAACTCCTCTCATAAAGCTAGGGTTGTAAAATTCTGTTTAATCAATTCAGTGGTGAAACATTATGTTTCACCAGTTAATCACTTAATTGGGGATGGGTGGGTGGGCGCTCCAGCCCGACTGGACTGGAGTGGCCCTGTGCCGGCCATGGCAATGAGTGAGGGCCACTATGGCTGGGCTGGAGCACCGGTGCCTGCAGTGTGCTGGGCTGGGTCTGCTGTGGATGGGGACTGCTGTGGCCGGGCTGAAGCAGATAGGCTAGAGTGCCCCCTATCCACGACACACCCCCACCTCAGCCTGCCAGGTAACCATGACCAGTAAGCATCCCCTGGCAAGGTTAACCATTCACATCCCTAATGAAAGTCCTTCCTTCTGTGATAGAGAGGTTAGTAGAGGCTAGATGTTTGCACTAGTTTGAACCAGTGTAAGTTTTGCAAATGATTTTAATAGTAGCCAGAACAAAATCTGTGGAATGAACAAAAGACTTCACCAATTTCTAAGCCACAGGTATTAGATATGGATGAACATGAGCATGGCCAGGTGTGACTCTGCATTCCCCAAGGTCGGAAGGCTTTTTTACTCGGCTATTAGTTTAAAATAAAAAGTAGTTCAGGAAAACCTTTGGTCTGAAAGCATAGCAGTTGCGGGAAGTTAACTGTAGTAACAAGAATGAAAATGTGAATTATTGTGCCATAATCAGAAATTTCCATAGCAACAACACTTTTGCAGTGATCCACGATGGGCTCCATGCTTATGCTGCTATAGCATCTGCATGGCCAGCCAAGGGAAAAGGGGGCACAAAAAGACTGTTGTTGCTTTTAAGCATGCGGAGTAGGGAGGAATTGAGTGCATTATGGGATGACATGTACCAGAAGCACCTACTGCACAGTTTTGGCCCCAGCATGTAATGGGAACATAACTCAGAATGGGATTTAAAATTGGTGAATAATGAAGTTGACCATTTGCAAGTTTGAAATGGAAATCTGTTTCTTTCAAGGTTTTTTTCTATAAGTGACAGTGAGAGTGCATGGGGCAAAAGAGAACTAAGAAACAGTTTGTTTTTAAGTATTGTTTTCAAATAGCAAACACCAGGGTCCCTTTTCAACTGAGTATTCCTGTTGAAAACCAGATGCTTGACAAACCTAGGCAACGGGCCTGATTTTCATTAACACCTAAGGTCCCTTTATAACTCTTTAGCAACAGAGAAGAAGCTTTAGAGTCGAAGAGAATCAGGCCCCGATGTTTTAAGGAGGAGAAGTATTGCATTCCTATGCGTTGTAAAATTATCATGAAGAACACATAGCTGGAGGCTATTTATACAATGCGTAGGAATAAAAATCTGTTTAATAAGAGTGGCTACAGTTCCATTAGCTAAGTCTTAATAGATGATCATTCTCCAGAGATGAGGTGATAACAACATAGCAATATTTTGTAGTGCATTTCATATAAAAAGGATTGGAAATCACCAGCACAAAGATACAGAGTGTAGCACCAGGAGTGTAATTATTTGTGTACAATAGGAACTAAGAGATGGCATGTATGTTTTGTTGAGTGAGTTCATTTAGAATCTGATTTATACAGGGGTAGTGTTGCTAATACTGGTTGCTCCAGTCATCATTGTGGCTGAGTCTGTATTCTGCCTTTACCCTATGCTTCTTGGAAGTTGTGGAAAAATAGTATTTTTATTGCATGGATAACCAAATCTAGACCATCAGAAGAGTTTTCTGCTCACTCTCTTCTGAAAAGAATGGGAAGATAGTGGTCTGAAAAACAATATTGCTCCACTGGTGTAGTAGCCTGGGTATTTAGCTGTGAGGTGTGTAACATGTTATCTTCTTGATCAAGTACAGACAATATATTGTTCATTAGTAAGTGTAGCTATCTGAATTAATTATATCACCATCCCTCTTCCCATTTAGTGGGGTGCCATCCATTTACAAAATCTGTGAAACTCCCTAACCGTTTAATTTAGTGTCCTTTTCTGACCCAAAAAGATCATTCCACAAAGGTAAAACATATTTGAAAAAAATCCAGCAGTGACATAGCAAGGAGACAAATTTCCAGCAGGAGTAAAAGAGACAGTGAAAAGCCATCTTTGGAAAGTACCAGAGTTAGAGTAAATGAGAGATAAACACAAGGAGAATGGTACTTAAAAATTAAGCACAATAAGATGTTAAAGATCAATGTACAGTGGAAATTATATAAATTTTCTTTTGCATGCAGTGAAATAACTCTGTCCTTGATAACTAGTCAACCTGAAAAAATTCAAATGTTGGTCTTCAACTCTGTGATATTAGCGAGAAAAAAAATCCCCTTATCTTCCATTAAAATAGGAAAGTACAATTTTATTTAGTTTTTCATAAGAAGGTAAACAGTGACTGACAGAATTTTGTTCAGGCTCTTTTTTATGAATGTACACCTTCCTGCATGGGACACTTCATACTAAACATAGATTTTTTTCATCAAGTTTTGAGGATGCGAATTCAGGACATTATAACGAAGGTCTCATTCTTCATATAGTCTCCATAATCAGAAGTGATCTATGAGTAATTGCTGGAATATGTATGAAAACATTGGTTAATATTTCACAGCCATTAGTTTATTTTTCCAAGAATTTATTACCTTTCATTTATGCCAGGGTCTAGCTTTAACAAGCTGCGTTGTGGTATCATTTTACACTTGAATGAATTGGACACCAACTTTCTACTTTCTCCCTGTCTCCATAGATATGAAGTAAGATGTTAGAACCGACTAAGTTAGGAGAAATATATAGTGTACAAAATCAGAATATTTGGGCATTGAGTCATAAAAGTTGTAGACATAGATTCTCCTGGGTGATTTGTTTGATGTAGTTTGTATCTCGTCTGTGTATCAGTTTCAAAACCAATATGCTGAAATCATGAGTTTGTATCATGGTGTGTGGGTGGGTGCTGGGGGTGGAATGAAGCTGGTGGAAAATGACACTTCAGTTAGAAAATACATTGTGGTATCCCAAAGGTGGACATGAGCTGCTTAATAGAAATGTTCTGTATACAGACCGATTATCTGTGCAACCTCAGTTTCTACACACTTGATAGCATGTGTACAATGAGCACTAGTAAAACCTTTACAGTTGCCTTTCTGAGCAACAATATTACTATAATACTTTGCTCTTAACACGTCTGTAGATCTCAAGGTTCATTACAAAGGAGGTCAGCATTATTCCCATTTCCACTGGGAAACTGAGGCACAGAGACTTGCCCAAGGTCACCTCACCACAGACCCAGATATACTTCAGTTGCTGCCCAGCACCCAGCGGCCTACACACCCTTGTCTGTCCCCTTCCCCCACGTGCCCCTCAGGCACTGGAGCCCCACACTTCCTACTCCTCCCTCTCTCTCTCAGCACTGTGAATCTGCTGATTCATGGCTGTTCAAGCTTAGTGAGGGAGGGGAACAGTGGGGATGGGGAGGGAGGAGTAGGAAGTGTGGGGCCTCAGTGTGCAAGAGGTGTGAGGGAAGGGAGCAGAGAGTCATAGGGTCATAGGTAGAACCCCAGTGGGTCACGGGCCACTTGTTGCCCACCACGGCAGCCCACTGAAACAAAGGAGGACCACTCATTCAGCCCACTCACTAGTCTTGGTTGCCCATCGCTGTTGTAAACCCTGTATATAATGAAACCACTTCAAGCCAGGGAGTACGGCAGCACCCCTAGTTTCAGCATCTATGATATTAGTTATTCTCTGGCTGCATTTTGCTCTTTGGGGGCGTTTTGACCAGAACACAAAACGCCAAGCCAGGATATATGAGATAGATTTTGTGTGGGATCTCTGGCACCACCACAGAGTGAAAAATAGAACTGAGCAATAAGGAGGGGCCAACCCACTTTCCTGCCTCTTTTGAGGTTCACTTTCTATAAATATTTCAACAATTTGCTGCTGGGAATATTTATATGAACAACAAATGTTTAGCCAATTGCAGAGACTGTCTCCAAAATGATAATTTATACTTTGCAAATGAGAGTATTTGTACTGGAAATCTGATTCTGAGAGAGACACTCCCGAGTTGGGAACAGAATCACACCATGTGGCCTAGGCACCACTCAGAATTTAAATATCAAAAATTGCTCACAACCTGGCTACATGTAGATTTAACTGGGCAAATATTTGGCTATTCAGGGACAATTAGAGAACAGACAAGGAGGTAAAATTCATTGGATGGCTTATTTGCTGAAAATGATTATCCCCGCTCTAGCAGAAAGCCTGATAACCTTAGTGAATTAAACATTATCATCAAAAACCAAAGTGCCTAGTTTTGCTGGGTCTTGAATTGTGACTGTGCTGGCAATTCCAGTGAGTTCAATGGGGTGGTTTATATCTGCTTTTATGTTCTGGAAGCTGGGGTATCTGTAGTGAAATATCTGAGAGGAATAAGATGATAAAAGCATATTTATTCTTTCCTTCTTAGTTTGAGTCATAGTTTTAATCCACCCAACAGGATACAAGTAGTAAAAAAAAAAAAAAAAAAGTAGATACATTCCCTGTGGTTTGTCTGCATCTGCTAGTTTAATGCCCAGGATCAGACTCCTAGTATTTTGCTGAGGGGGAAGAGGGATAGTGTGAAAAGCCGCTATCTCCTGTTCCGTAGGTGGCTGCAGGGAGCCAGCCAGCCCTGCCTGAAGCGCTGTCCAAGCAGCTAGAGTGGTTATGGCTTCTAGGATATGCTAACTCTGTTTACCCCCTCAGCAGCATGTGACAGCAGGGATTCTCTGCACTTCCAGGTGGAAATGAAAAGCTGCCTCCTTCAGTGTATCTGAGGGTGTGTTTGAAGGTGTGAATTCCAGCTGGAGGAGACATACCCACACTCGCACTGATTGACTTTGTGTGTTAAAAATCTGGCATCTGCTTGGTGGTGGAGGTGGTATGAGCAGCAGGAGGGGCTAGATGTTCTGAATACAACCCTGTGCTCTCCGACAGTTCACAACCTTCCCACTGTTGTGATCATGCTTCTCTGTAACATGCCAGCTCAGCGTCTCTCCTCAAGCGGGATTTTATCGAGCTCCAGCACCGACTTGACCTGCCTTCCCTCCTGTTAGGGTGGCCAATGTTCTAATTCTGCAACACGGAACCCTTTGCCCCGCCCCTTTTCCAAGATCCTGTCCCTCCTTCCTCCATCACTTGTTCTCACCCACCCACGCTCCCTCATTTTCACTGGGCAGGAGGTTGGGAGGCAGAAGGGGGAGAGGGGTCTAGGGTGGGGCCAGAAATGAGGGAATTTGGGTGTGGGAAGGGATTCCAAGCTGGAGCAGGGAGTTGGGGTGTGGGCGGGGGAGCAGGCTATGGGAGTGAGTTTGGGTGTGGAAGGGGGCTCAGGGCTGGGGCAGAGCTCTAGGATGAGGGAGGAGACGTGGGGAATGGGATGTGGGCAGCACTTAGCGATATATTCCTCAGTTCTTAGGCATAGGCTCCTGCCTCTTCCCACAGGATCACCTCCACCACACCCATTGGCTGCTGTTCCCAGCTAATGGGAGCTGCAGAGCCATCAAGGCAATGGGGTTAGAACATGGAGCTCCCCTAGCTGTCCCTCTGCCTAGAGGGAGATGTTGCTCCTTCCAGGAGCTCTGTGGAGCCAGGTAAGGTGCTTGTCAGCCACACCAGCTGGACTTATAGCTTGACTTTGAATGGTCAAAGCTGCCAAGGTCCCTTTTTGACCAGATGTTCCAATGAACAACCAGACACATGGCAACCCTGCCCTCCTGTGAATATTCATACAGTCCAGGACACAAGCACTTTGTTCAGGCAGAGGAATTCATTTAGAATTAATACAGCCCATTGTAAAAAGTTCAGAAAAATTTAGCATAACTGTAGTACTAATTAACATGTTTTTTTCCTGTACAAACATTATGCTTTAGGCTGTAAAATACTCTGTGGTCAGCAGAGGGCACTATATTCCACCAGCACTGTCTAAGTGCCTGTTAAAAAATCTGTACTGTTTCCATATTTATCTTTCCATTGTTTAAAGCATAGTTGTGTGTGTATTTGATCGGCAGTGCAGATTAAGGTTCCAAGATTGTAATTTTTGTGTGTGTTATTCCTGTATTGAACTCTCTGGCGGTACAATTTAAAAAAAAAAAACAGTTTGAACTTTAAGAAAGAATGTTCCAGCACAATAGTTTGTTCCTGGCTCTCATTTACAGAAGTTAAGAGGCTCTTGGTTAAGTATTTCTAGTGGAAGTTTAGTGACTAGGTGTCTGTGTTTGGCCAGGATGATTAATTCAGCTTTCATTTAAAGTTTAAAGCCAATTTCTAAATCCCCCCTTGCCGTCACCTTCCCCACTTTAAAAGAGGAAAGGTTAAGAAAGCAGAAACAGAGAGGTTCATTGTTTCAGCTGTAAGAAAAGGGGTAGAATTTATCCGGCCATTGCTCTTCTGGATGAGAAGATGCACAAACATACATATAAATATATATTTTTTAAATTATACCACCTCCAGGTTTTCTCTCCCATTTCAGGTACAGTCTGGTTTATATCAGTTGAAACTTTCTCTGGACGTGCTGGGAGGACATCTGGCCTGAAAGCTTTAACAGGCGTGTTTAGCTGTAGAAGATCACCAGTTTCGTTGAAATAGGCTCATATTGCGGTTACTCAGGCACCGTTTAGGAGTTTATTTCAGGAGGAGGCGAGGTTCTATAGCCTGTAATGGTAGGAACTCAGACTAGAAGATCATGAGGGTCCCTTCTGACCTTAAAGGCTGTGAGTCTGTGAGACACAGTACTTCCCTCCCTCTTGTGGTGTGGCTAGGCATTTCATCTCCATCTCATTGTTAACTGTAGCGCTTGGACTTTCTCAACCTGATATAAGCCAATACAAGTGCAAATAGGGAAGGAAATATAATCAGATTTCCATGTTAAAATACTGATGGAAGTCGTAGATTTCTGTTGCATTCCTTGCATCTGTGATGTTAGCTGAGTTGCTTTCACCATAATGGGTTGCCAAACTTTAATTTCCCAAGCTGTTTAGCTTTTCTGATCACATGCTATTATTTTTTATGGTCTGTTGCATTGTTATACAGGAGATTCACACAATGACTTTGTGCAAAGCATGGGGCTTAGTGCTGGTTGGGTTTTTCTTCCCTGCCTTAGGTAGGTGAGAGAGAACAAACCATTTGCAGCTTTTCCTGGCAGCCCCTCGATGTATTTTTGCAATCCTTGAGAATCTAAAAGGTCCTTTTGTTTAGTGTTTTTGGGTTCTGTCCTGTGAATTGTCGCATGCCCATCACTCTGTTTGGAGTCAGTGGGAACTGACGACATTTTGCAACATGAAGAGCTGAGCCTTTTATTTTTACCTGTGTGAGCCACTATGATGAGAAACTTTCTTTATAATAAGACCCATGACATAGGATATTTAGGACCCTAATTTAAGTTAATAGGAGCTTTGAAATTTATTCCAGTGAGAGCAGGATTAGGATTCTCTTTGCCCACCAGATGTGAATCTGGCTGGCAAAAGCAAACAAACAAGCAAACAATACTATGTCTGATGCCTTTTATTGAAGATAGCGTGAAAACAGAAGGATACACTTTTTACAGTTGTGTAAGCTAGTGTATTCTTTAATATATTAACATAGAAATATTTTAAGAGACCTTAGGATGTAAGAGAGTAGTTGACTAGTCCACTACCCAAGAAGCTTAAGTTTATCAGGTAGTCGAATCGACAACTGACATTCTCTCCTTCCCGGCCCCGTTGCCGCTATATCAGAGCTATCAGTTCTGATATCAGAGCTGGTGCTAGGAGATCTGGCTTTAAAGTTCCCCCACCTCTGTCAGAGACCGTGTGGGGGCAGGAGAGGCTGCTCTGACAGCAGCCCCTATCCACAGACATCCACCAGCAGACAGGGTCTGCTACCCTGGTCCCCTACCCAGCACAAGTTGGGACTGAGCTGGACTGTCTGCCCACCAGGATCCTACTAAATTTAGGAGCTGGATAGGCAGGTAGCTGTGCTCAGTCTCTGCTCACGCTGGGTCGGAGAGCAAACCCCTCCGAGGCTCTGCAATTTAAAATGCAGTAGGAGCCAGGAGGCAAGCTGCTCACCTCCTACTGACTTTCAAATCGCGTTGCCACACCGGGGTTTGGTCCCGGTGCAAGCCAGGACTGAGCGGGGCTGCCTTTCCCAACCGAATAGTCGATAAAAATTATATTGACTGCTCAATTACTAAAATAACCTCAATGTAACATCCCTAATATAATTAATAATACATAACACTGTAGATAGTTGATTGGTTAAATCAAAGGGATATGCAGGTCAGTGAACTGGAACTGGTGTTAGAAGGAGCTGAAAATTGAAAAATAGATAAAAAAATGAAAGGGATAAATGGATAGAAGGAGATGGATAGAGATAGATACTTTCTTTAGTTCATATAGCAGTCACATACAATAAATATGAAAATAAGTTTGTACTTATTTGTACGAAACAAGTATAGTCCTGAATCAGCATTCTTTCGTCATTTCATTTCAATTAGTTTAGTTCGTAGCCCTATTAGCCGCTTTGCTGTGTATTTATTTTTTGCTTTTCAAGAATGATTTCTGGTGATTGGTTAACATGGTAATGGTTCGGGTTTTAGAACTGAAAAAGCTTTTTGTACTTTTTTTTCCTCAGAGCCACATCAGAAGCATACAAAACTACTGATTTTTTTTTTCCCATTCATGATTTAACATACCGTCTTCAGACAGTTTGCAAAGTTACCCTTGCTGGCCCCCTTTGAGAGAAGACTCCAAATACTGATGACACAGTATCACTTAAATTACCTGGAGAATTGAGGCCTCAGTGAGATATTGCATCATATAACAACATAGAATCTTAGAACCATAGAGCTAGAAGAAACCTCAGGAGGTCATCAAGTCTAGCCCCCTGCCCTAGGCAGGACCAATCCCAAATAATCAACCTAGCCAGGGCTTTGTCAAGCTGAGACTTAAAAACCTCTAGGGATGGAAATCCCACCACCTCCTAGGTGACCCATTCCAGTGCTTCACCACCCTTCTAGTTAAATAGTTTTTCCTAATACCCAACCTAGACCTCTCCCACCACAACTTGAGACCATTGCTCCTTGTTCTGCCATCTGTCACTACTGAGAACAGCCTTTCTCCATCCTCTTTGGAACCTCCCTAAGGAAGTTGAAGGTTGCTATCAACTCCCCCCTCACTCTTCGCTTCTGCAGACTAAATAGACCCAACTCCCTCAGCCTTTCCTTGTAGGTCATGTGCTCCAGCCCCCTAAACATTATGGTAGCCCTCTGCTGGATCCTCTCCAATGTATCCACATCCTTCCCGTAACTGGGGGCCCAGAACGGGACACAATACTCCAAATGTGGCCTCACCAGAGCCGAATAAAGAGGAATAATCACATCTCTGGATCTACTGGCAATGCTCCTCTTAATGCAAACTAATATGCCATTAGACTTCTTGGCTACAAGGGCACAGTGTTGACTCATATCCAGCTTCTCATCCACTGTAACCCCCAGGTCCTTTTCTGCAGAACTGCTACTTAGCCAGTTGGTCCTCAGCCTGTAACAATTCTTGGGATTCTTCCATCCTAAGTGCAGGACTCTGCACTTGTCCTTGTTCAACCTCATCAGTTTTCTTGTGGCCCAATCCTCCAATTTGTCTAAGTCACGCTGGACTCTATCCCTGCCCTCCAGCATATCTACCTCTCCCCCTAGCTTAGTGTCATCCACAGACTTGCTGAGGGTGCAATCCATCCCCTCATCCAAGTCATTAATAAAGATGTTGAAAAAAACTGGTCCCAGAACCGAACCTTGGGGCACTCTGCTAGAAACTGACCACCATCCTGACATCGAGCTGTTAATCACTACCTGCTGGGCTCGACCTTCCAGCCAGCTTTCTATCCACCTTACCGTCCATTTATCCAGTCCACACTCCCTTAACTTGCTGGCAAGAATATTGTGGGAGACCGTATCAAAAGCTAAAGTCAAGGTATATCACATCCATCGACTTTCCCATATCCACAGAGCCAGTTACTTCATCATAGAAGCTAATCAGATTGGTCAGGCTTGATGAATCCATGCTGACTATTCCTGATCCCCTTTCCCTCTTCCAAATGCTTCAAAATGGAACCCTTGAGGAAACCCTCCATGATTTTTCCAGGGGCTGAGGTAAGACTGACCGGCCTATAGTTCTCTGGATCGTCCTTCTTCCCTTCCTTAAAGATGGGCACTGCTTTTGCCATTTTCCAATCATCCGGGATCTCTCCTGATTTCCATGACTTTTGAAAGGTAATGGCCAAAGGCTCGTCAATGACATTTGCCAACTCTCTCAGTATCCTCAGATATATTAAATCTGGACCCATGGATTTATGTACGTTTAGCATTTTTAAATAGTTCCTAACCTGTTCTTTTCCCACCAAGGGCTGTCCACCTTCGTCCCATATTGTGTCACTTAGCGCATTAGTCTGGGAGCTGACCTTGTCCGTGAAGAGGCAAAGAAAGCATTAAGTACTTCAGCTTTCCCCACATCATCTGTCACTAGGTTACCGCCTTCATCCAGTAGGGGCCTCACAGCCTCTCTGATCACCTTCTTCTTGCTAACATGCCTGTAGAAACCTTTCTTGTTATCCTTCACATCCCTTGCAAGTTGCAATTCCAATTGCGCTTTCGCCTTCCTGATAACTCCCCTGCATTGTCGAGCTATACATTTATACCCCTCCCTAGTCATCTGTCCAAGTTTCCACTTTTTGTAAGCTCCCATTTTGTGCTTAAGTTCACCAAGGATTTCCCCAGTAAGCCAATCTGGTCTCCTACCATATTTGCTTCTCTTGCTACACATTGGAATGGTTTCTTTCTGTGCCTTCAATAAGGCTTCTTTAAAATACTGCCAGCTCTCCTGGGCTCCTTTCCCCTTCAGGTTAGCATCCCAGGGGATTCTGCCCATCAGGTCTCTGAGGGAGTCGAAGTCTGTTTTTTTGAAGTCTAAGGTGTGTATCTTACTACTCTCTTTTCTTCCTTTGGTCAGGAACCTGAAATCTACCATCTCATGATCACTGCTTCCCAGGTTGTCACCCACCTCCACTTCCCCTATTAGTTCCTCCCTGTTTGTGAGCAGCAGGTCAAGCTGTGCACGGCCCCAACACCAAACAGCTGTTGAGAACAGCATATCTGCAAATTATCTACCCAATGATGGGACTATATTTAGGAATGATAGCGGATATTTCAAGAGAGAAAAACTTACCCACAATATAGTCATCCACACTAGCAAGCTTCTTGAGAACTATTTTTGAGTCATTTAGTTAAGATGTGCTTTTGTACCCATGATAAAGTAGTTAATAAATTACAGTCTTGCTTGATTAAATGAAATAATCTGGCTGTGATCCTTTTAAAAACCAACCAAGCAACCAAAAGCTGTTAATGGCTTTAGGAGATGGTCAGGATGTGCTGCACATCCCTGACTTATTAGTATGACATTAGACAGGGAATATGTGTGCACTATGGAGCATCCTCTGTCTGTGGGGGGCTCGGACTCCCCGCGGACAGGGGCTGTTGCCGTGAAGCAGCCTCTGCCTGCCGCGGGCCCAGACTCACCACGGACAGAGGCTGCTCCATGGGAGGCAGAGAAGCCTCTGTTGCTGGGGAACTCAGGCCTGCCACAGACCAGAGACTGCTTTGCTGCAGTCTCCCTTGCCCCCACTCTGTCTCCCCTGCACACGCTGCTGCCTCTGATAGGCAGGCGGCACTGAGGAACCTGCTTTTAAGGCAGCTCCCACCTTATTGGCTTATTGGTTAATCGTATAGTTGACTACTCGTTGACATCCGTTGCACATACTCATACACACATAACTTCTGTGTCCCAAGCGGGGTATCATTATTGGGTTTACAGTGTGCATTAAGTTGACTTTACAGATTGGTTACCATAAGCATATTTCAAACTATGTTGCTCAGTGAGGCAGGCAGCATGAAACCCAGTAGTATTCTGTGCACGTGTACTGTGGAAAACTTTGAGCAGCATTTCTGTATGTGAGCATGCGTGTGGTGTCAGCAATAAGAAAATGCATTTCTATAATGCTGCCATCCAGAGTTTCAAAGGGCTTAAATGGGAATTAATCCTGTGAACACTGCTGAAGAAGACAGGTAGTTATACCTCATTTATAAAACAGAGAGGTGACTTAGCTAAGCACTCTTGCTATATCTTGAGACTTAATCACACTGCTCTCTAGCTCTCCAAATATCGCATATAGGACAGTTGCTCTGAACTCTAAAGTTAGTTAAATATTGTGTCTGTCAAGCTTCATGGTTTTTTTTTTTAAACAATCATGTTCGATTTCTTTAGACAGTAAAGCAATTTCCCTTAGCTGTATGCAAATAAATACCTGAAATCAAGTGAGGAAAGGATTCCTGTCCTCTTAGGAGAATTGTTTACTTGTCAAAATCCTATGTCCCTGGGGGCAATGATAAAGGTTTCCCAGGGAGAAAGCATTTTAGATAGTGTGGATAGGAGGAAACAAGAAAGAAGTGTTAGAAAGCATTTGTAACAACAGAATTCCCTTCAATCCATCAAAGGGCCATTTTAACTAAACGAGCAAATCCTTATTGAAAAGAAAATTAATTGTCAAGTTAGTGCTGGCTAGCATGCTGTGTATTCACAGAGCCTAATTGAAAAGAAATTCCAGGGAGAATTACCTAAATCAGTTACGCAAACTCCCACTAGAGATTTGGATACCCTCCAGGATCACTTATCCCTCCAGCTTTTAACTAGCATGCTGATCTCTGGTGAATGAAAGCTTGCACAGTCCATCTGAGAGTGTCTTTACAAAGAGTCAGTGTCAGGCAAGCTGCACTCTGCTTAGTAAACAGCTGTGCTACTAGTTCCCCACCCTGAAAAACACAATAAAAATGTGTCATGATGGAAGACGAACAAAAGAAAATAAATGTTTAATAGTGAGAAGTAAGGAAACATCATTCAAGAGAGATTTGTGGATATTCAAGGAGAGGCAAAAGCTGATCTTAACAGTTAATGCTAGAGTTATGGATTTCGGCTTCACAGGATAAATCTATATCATGCTTGTGGTTCTACAGAAGTTCCCATGCATTTTTTGAACCCACCTGTCTGAAAGGCTCATTGGGATGAATTCTGTAGAGAAGTTTCAGTGTATGTGTAGTTTGAACGTTTTCTTTCTTCCCGCCTGAGGAGGACAGGGTCCCGGGTTCAAGTTCCTCCTCAGTCGGGTTGGGTCGGGTCGGCCAAAGCTGGTCGTCATATGATCGGCCCCAGAGCATGAGGGATAAGGGGTGCCATGACGGTAAGGTGGTGGGGCGGCTTCCCGCATGGCATAGGGTGCTCCCCTGGGGAGGACAGGGTCATGGGTTCAAGTTCTGCCTCCCCCAGGTCCGGTCGGGTCAGGATGGCCAAAGCCCGTTGGCCTTGGGGTGGGAAGGATAAGGCTTATTTGTGGGTTTTTTTCCTTTTCTCTTGGAAGCTGTTGACTGAAGTCTCTTGAGGGGGCTGATGTGGGAAAGTTAGGTGGTGTACTAAGGAGTTAGAAGAAAACAACTAGTGAGGTGAGGTATCTTACTAAAGAGGAGTCAGAGGCCTGGAATGGGAAGGTTAGAGATAGGAGAGGAGTATTTGGTCAGAGGTAGTCAGGTCATTGAAGGTGGGAGAGGGGTATGTATTGAAGAGGTAGACAGGCGGGCACGGGACACAGGGAACAAGACGCAAGAGGTGTTGGAAGAGAGAAAAGACGCTGAAAGACCAGAGCTGACCCCCTGGCCTTACGGTAACTTGTGCCTTGTTGCTGGGAGGAGGAGCTCTAAAAGATCTTCATGCTTATTATGGGGTGAGAAGGGGGGAGGCAAAAGGAAGAAAAATGTGTTTTTAGCTTCTCTTCCTGCAGTTCAAGAGCTGGGAACACCAAGAAGTCAATGTGGTATGTCCAGCTGATATACTGGCTAAGGTTCACAGAGCACAATTTTGAGAAGCATTGAGGTTGTTAGGTAAAACAACTTGGATGAAATACACAACCTAGCATGTCTCCCTAGACTTTAAGTTTAGGAGTGGATGTGAAAACGAACTCTTCCCAGGACCAGTTGGGAAATTTGTGTTTCTTGGGGGGGAAATGTTAACAAAAACAACTAGGTTTTTTTTCTTTTTGGCTGTGTCTAGACTACATCCCTCTTTCAAAAGAGAGATGTAAGTTAGACATCCTGAAATTGCAAATGAAAACGGGATTTGAATTTCCCATGCTTTATTTGCATAATCGCGTCATGGCATTCTTTCGAAAAATGCTATTTCGAAAGTGAAACCGCAGTCAAGACGCAGTTCTTTCAAAAAGAAAAGCCTTCTTTGAAAGATCCTGTACTCCTAGACTATTTCACTTTCAAAATAGTGTTTTTTGAAAGAACGCCGTGACACGATTATGCAAATGAAGCATGGGAAATTCAAATCCCTGCTTCATTTGCAATTTCAATATGTCTAATTTACATCCCTCTTTCGAAAGAGGGATGTAGTTTAGACATACTCTTTTTCTGCATTTTAAGTCATATATATTGTCTTAAATAACATTTCATAAACATTCATAGACTTCAGAATGCCATTTATAATTTAAGAAACATTTTGCTGGCAAACTTTTGACCAGCTCTACCTCTTCCACTATTTTTGCTGGATTTTTTTTTCTTCCACAAAGGTGTTTCCTGCACTTCCTGGCTGCAGCCAGGGCTGGAAGAAGGAATACAGGGATGATTCTCCCATTAATACGTCCCAACAAGAACCAAAGAGCCCTGCGTGATGTCTAAGAATTGGCCCTCTTGGCATTTCCAAACACACTTTAAAGAGGCAGTAGGCTTGGCTATGGATTCTTCCTTGGAGTGCTTAGCCAAATATTCCCCTGAGCCTGTGAAGGATTATTCAGTGTGAGCATATATGAAAGTCAGAGGCAGTAATGATAGCTATGTGTAGAGCCCTGCATATCCGACTCTTTGCTCCTTTGCCACATATGCAGTAACAGATGGTGAAATGTTCATCTTCTGTGATTAATATAGAATCACAATAAAGATGTATTTATGTGACTATTTCCATTGTACTATATCTGCTTATTTAACGTACGTGCCAGTGTACGTACCAACAGATAATTATTTTCATAATGTTGGTCTTTTCTTGCCTGTTAGGAGGGCATAATCCTTAATGGTAGAATTGGTATGGGTAAGTATTTGAGGAGAGGCAGGCTGAATCTATGATATATCCAGAACTTAATGGCTGTATCTAGACTGTCAAGTTTTTCCGGACGATTTTGCGGAAAAACTTGCCAGCTGTCTACACTGGCCGTTTGAATTTCCGCAAGAACACTGACTATCTCATGTAAGATCGTCAGTGTTCTTACGGAAATACTGTGCTGCTCCCGTTTGGGCAAAAGCCCTCTTGCGCAAATCATTTGCGCAAGAGTCCCAGTGTAAACAGCACAGTACTGTTTTCCGCAAAAAAGCCCCGATTGCGAAAATGGCGATCGGGGCTTTTTTTGTGGAAAACCGCATCTAGACTGGCCATGGACGCTTTTCCGCAAAAAGTTCTTTTGCAGAAAAGCATCCTGCCAATCTAGACGTGCTTTTCCAAAAATGCTTTTAACGGAAAACTTTTCTGTTAAAAGCATTTTTGGAAAATCATGCCAGTGTATATGTAGCCCATGTCAGGCAATAATGTTGGGGAGCTGAAACTATACCACCATGCACTGCATAAGTCAGTGCTGCTCTGGGATAAAGAGAAGCCTTTCTCATCTTGATTTCATAAACATGCAATGCAGACAGGCAATCCCTGTGGGAAAGAAGGAAGGCTATGTCTACACTACAGAGTTTTTGTGCAAAAACCTGCAGAGCATCCACACCTCAAGCGCGTTTTTGCGCAAGAAAATGTACAGTAAAACGGCAGAACAGAGGGCTTTTTGTGGTGTAGGTATACCTCTTTCTATGAGGAATAACTCCTTTTTTAACAAGAGCTCTTGCGCAAAAAGGTGTATGGACACTCAACGGTGGTTTCTTGTGCAAAAAGCCTATTAGAAAAAGCACAGATGCTCTGATGGCCATTCGGTGAATGGCCATCAGCGGTTTCTTGCGCAAGAGTGTCCATGCAGTGTGGACGCTCTCTTGCGGAAAAGCACATCACTTTTGCCATGCACTTCTGAAGTGTGGACATGCTTTTGCACAATACGTTTTTGCAGAAGATCTCTTCCGCGAAAAGCTTCTTGCACAAAAACCCTGCAGTGTAAACAAAGCCGAAGAGTCTTTCAAAGTCTAGTTATAGCCACTAATTTCCAGGTTGGTTCCATGTTGAATAGACACATCACTGATAGTATTGTCTGTAACTTCCAGTTTAGTGACAATATTTAATGAGAGAGGGTGTGTGGGGAAAAGCACCCATAAAATTAACACCCATGTCTGAAATGTATCATTACATAGAGTGACTAGAGCGTGAAGCCTGAAAACAACATGGAAAACATCAGCCTCAATGGACACTGTTAGCCAAAATGTAACCTCAGAGTATGGATACTCTGGTGCATGGATACTGGAAGTGTGATCCATGGGGGTGATAAGTCTCAAAATGACTGTAATGTAAGTACCACTGGTCATTCTAGCTGTGGTCTGTCATTGCCTTGCTGCCATGTCTAATTTTCAGTAATGTATTTTTTCAGGCAAAAAAAATTGTCTAGCCTGGCATAATGGTTGCATCTGTCTATTTCATTCTGTTGTGTTCATATGAATTTGAATATAAAATATCATAATATAAACTAATTGGGTGGTGCTGTCAAAAATATCACTGTCTGGACTCAAAAAGAAAAAATATCATTTTCACCAGGCATTTTTGGAAATATTCAGGAATTTTGAGATTAATAGAAACTCTACCTGTCAAATGCCATTACAGAGTTTCTCATTCCTATTTATCAAGCTGTCAGCTAGTAAATTGTCAGAAAAATCAGGTGAATATGTTTGTTTATCAGCTTTGTCAAGTAGCACGAGCACAGTGCTTCTTTTCTGGGGGAAAATTTTTTATAGAATTGTATAAAAATTAAAGGCAAAATAGTTCTTGCCTTTCTTGACTGAACTCAGACGTACTGAAACACTGTGAAAGTAGAATGAGAATCTGGGCCCTGGTTGCTACTATAATACAAATATTTAATAACTATAATAAATGTAGACCTGTTGGAGAATACGGCGCTCATTAGCAGCATACTTTACACTCTGTTTGTACTGAACTAAATGTCTCATTTTAGCTGTTAAGCCTTTTAGCCATTAAGATGCTTCATGTCAGCTGAGCAGAATAAACCTGTATATACTTCATTCATCACAACCTAAGATGGATTCATGCCTCATCCACATTTAAAGTTAGGCTCATTTAACTGTCTCCATCATTTCTGCTTCAGAGGAAAACACAAAGGCTATGTCTAGACTGCATCCCTTTTTCGTAAAAGGGATGTAAATTAGACGTATCGCAATTGCAAATGAAGCGGGGATTTAAATCTCCCCCGCTTCTTTAGCATAAAAATAGCTGCCACTTTTTTTCCGCATGGAGCTTTGCCTGAAAAAAGTGCCAGTCTAGACGCTGATCTTTCGGAAAATAAATCCTTTTCCGAAAGATCCCTCATCCCTTATTTCAAGAGGGATAAGGGATCTTTTGGAAAAGGCTTTATTTTCCGAAAGATCAGCGTCTAGACTGGCGCTTTTCTCCGGCAAAGCTCCATGCCGAAAAAAGCGGCAGCCATTTTTATGCTAATGAAGTGGGGGAGATTTAAATCCGCGCTTCATTAGCAATTGCGATACGTCTAATTTACATCCCTTTTCCGAAAAAGGGATGTAGTCTAGACGTAGCCAAATAGTAGCTCATCTAAAATAACTTTTTCACCGATAGATTTTATTCTGCCTGGGAGGTAGATTTCAAACATGAAACACTGTTCATAACTGTGTATATCATATGCTCATTCATCCATGCATATAGCTTCTGAATGTGATGTTTTTATTATCTGTAGTCTCTGGTTTACTTAAGTGAGATCCTCACTCAGTTCAGAGGCCTAGTTCCAAAGATTCTTATTGGGAACACATAATTGGCTGGAAATCTTTCTTATTGTATCTTAAAAATCCTTCTCTATCTGGAACCTGAAAGTACTGTTCAGTGAAGATATGGTCTAGTTTGAGACATGACATGTATGTGTTTTCTTTACCCCAACCAGTTTTTTTCATCTTTAGTTAATATTATACTATGGTAACTAAAAGTAACAATAATTACCGACTTTACAAGACAGATTTTAACTTAATGATGACATTCACAGTAGAAGTATTGTGTGAAAGAACAGTTAAAAAAAGTAAGGAGAAAAAGCTAGAATGAATTCCCTCTCTCTTGCTGGTTGAGCACACTTAGATGAAACTGCAGTCAAACTTTGTTTTTTTCCTATTGTAATATTTACCTGAGGGAGATATGCTGCATAAAGTAATTACATTAAAATATTAAAAATACAATCAAAGTCATTTAGCTGCTAGATCAAGCTTCATCTGTGTCCTGTTTGAAAAGAAGCAGGTATATAAATTTCTGACAGAAATTGCAAAGATAAGATTGAGCACTCACCTGGGGAGACTTACAAGTGTTTCATATTCAAAGCACGTGTTCCTAATGCTAATCAGATATGAACAGTATTAAATTCTTACATCTGGCACAGAACTCCTTGCTTTTATGTTCTTTTTTTCCAGCATAGTAATAAAAACTCACAACTATATCTCATGATCTATCTAGCATACCTTCAGGCACTTGTTGCACATTATGTTGTCCTCAGCTCTGACCAGCCTCAGATAAAGGTGATTGTTATGAAGATGTGTTGCTTGTGGAGATACTGAACATTCAAAGCTTGCTTTCAGGACCTTTTCAAGATTATACTGAATACCGAAGCATAAAATGGAAAGAAAGGGGTTTGTGTAATACGGTGATTATAACACTCCATTATGTTTGGATTTTCCAGAATACTTTTTGTGGATAACAGAAGTGGCAAACTAGAGGCTTTGGATTCTATCTTTAGCTGCTGCGAAGCAACATCGTTCCACTCAAGGCAGTGGAATTATGACAATTCATGCTAGCTGAGCATCTGATCCTTTTTTTTTGGCACACAGGTGAAGTAAACATTCACTGGCATAGACTCTCTTAGCTAATGTTCTGGATTTTGGAAAATAACTGGGAAAGGAACTCAGCAGTTGCATATTTTTTTTCACTTAAATATTTTAACAACATTAATGGAGAAACAAGGTGTATTAGGTAGTATCTTTTATTGGAACAGCTTCTGTTAGGGTTCATCTAACAGCACAGTTATGACGAGCTAATGGGCTTGTTTTGAAATAAGATGGGATTTTCAAGTCTCTCCTCCACCTTGGTCTTCTCTCCTGAGCCTCCGGTCTCTTGCACCGTCTCTCTCTCTCTCTCTCTCTCTCCTCCTACTGCCTCCCCCTCTCTGTCTCAGCTCTCCTCCGCCTCCAGCCTCTCTCGCCTTCTGCCTCTCTCTCCATCTCTTTCTTTCTCTTCTCCCCCTCTTGCCTCTCACTCTCCCTTTCTCTTCTCCTCTTCCTGCTGCCTCTCCCTCCCCTCCATCTCTCCCACCCCCCTTCTCCTTTCCCTCCTGCCGTGGGGCTCGGCTGAGTGCTGCCTGCTCAGCTGGGCCGCCACAAGGGAGGGGGGCGGGGAGGTGACATACATGGCTAAGAGGCGGGGCCATGTACATCACCACCCTGCCCGCCCTTCGCCTCCCACCGTGGGAGAGTGCAAATGGCTCCTTGCACTGCTGGCTCCCCCGCGGTGGCCCAGCTGAGGTGCACAGCACTCAGCTGAGCACCACAGCGGGCGGGGAAGGGGGGTGGTGACGTATACAACCCTGCCCCCTGCCTGTGTACATCACGGCCCTGCCCCCTTCCCCTCCCTCTATGGCGGCTCGACTGAGTGTTGCGTGTTCAGCCGGGCCACTGTGGGGGAGGAGAGGCAGGTAGGGTTGCCAGGTGTCTGGCATTGTACCGGACAGTCTGGTATTTGCGCACTCTGTCCGGTAAAAAATATCAAAATACCAGACATGTGCAATGTCCTGTATTTTCTGATATTTCCAGCTGTGCACCGGACAGAAGCCTGGAGTGGGCGGGGGGAGTGGCTGGGAGTTCCAGCTGGGAGGCGGGGCTGCGATTGCTGCTGGGAGCCCTCAGTCGGTTGAGTGCGAGGCGGAGGGGAAGCCTCCTCCTCACTCATGTGTCGCCGGGACCCTACGCAGGACAGGCAGCAAGTGCCTAGGTCAGTCCCGATCTCTACCAGCCAATTTGCTCACCCCCCCCCCCTTCCCGGCCAGCCGGTTCTCCCCCACTTGCCCTCCTGAGCTTCCCCGGCCAGACCCCCTGCACCTCTCCCTGCCCCCACCAGTTATGCTTCCTGCCCCCCTTTCCTCCCAGCCACCCTTGTGGCCCCCGATCCCTCCCAGCTGTGCTTCCTGCCCCCCCTTACTCCCAACCAGCACCTCCCCAATATCCTGCGGCCAGCCCCATTCTGCCCGAGCGCCCCCCCAATGACCAGCCATGGTCCCCGTTGGCCCCCCCATCTGCCCCGGCCAGCTCCATTGCCTCCCCCCCGCCCCGTTAGCTGTTTCCAGGCCCCCCCCCTTCCTGGCCAGCACTGCTCCCTTCCTGGCTGGTTCCCCCTCCCAATGAAGCGGGCTGCTGCCACAAAGGGAGAGGAAGGGGGGCGGGGTGCCGATGTGCACAGCCAGGGGGCATGGCCGTGTACGTCAGCGTTACAGACTCACAGACACTGGGCTACTATATATATAATAATAGCTGTTATTTTGAAATAATAATGTAAGCGTCTACACAGCAATTCTGTTATTTTGAAATAATTTCAAAATAACGGATGGCTTATTTCAATATCTGTTAACCTCATCCATGAGGAATAACGCTTATTCCGAAATAGCGATTTTGGAATAGCAGGAGTGTGGATGCTCCTATTTCAAAACAGCTGCTATTTCAAAATAGCTCCTCTCCAGGACTGTTCAAAGTAATTACTCCCCCGTGCCTACTGAGGCTCTAAATCAAGGTAGCATGCCCAAATTGGTGAAGCCTGCCTCACACCTCCCTGTAGTGTAAATGTGCTATTTCGAAATAAGCTATTTCAGGGAAACAGCTTATTTTGAAATAAGCATGCTGGGTAGACTTTTGAAAGCGTGTTTCTCTCGCCAGCTGGCACAAATAATATCATTGTAAGTTGTAGGTTTTTGAAGCACGGCTATAAATAATGTAGGACCTTTTGAAAAGAGAACACAGTCAGTGTTTGCACAAATAGTTTATTTTTTTCAGCAAATTTTAATGTTAGATTTTTTGCAATGGTGTTCTCAATTAACTGCTGTTTACTGACATTGAAAGGAAAGCTGCAAGACCACTGGAATTAGCTGGACAGGAAATGTCCTATGTCCTGAAGCGCTTATCCCCTTGAGAATTAATCCCTCCTAAATCTGTTTTATCTCTTCTAATTCCTTGTTTTCTTCATAAAAATGTCTCCCTTATCTCTAATTGGAATCATTGGCCTGCAGGCTTGCATCGCAATTTGTTTCACATGTTTGTGTCTTAGTGGAATCTGCCTATTTGCTGATATACTCCTATTTTCCCTGGCTTTTGAACCCCTTTCTGGTGCACTAGAGATTGTTTGCACTTTGCCAAACCCCTTCATAATTCTTCAAGGCAAGAATTTTCAAAGGAGTGTTGGGGAGTTTGGCATCCATATCCTAGCCACAAGTCCTATATTTGATGATTCCAGGCTCTTCTTTGTCCCCTGAAACAAGAATGTCCAAGTTTAGCCTTTTCTCACACACACATACTTTCATCTCACAATATGATTGTGCCATATTGCGTTGTCTCTAAGGAAAGACCTTTTCTATTCAAGGTGGCCAAATCTTAATGCTTTGTCATATGAGATCTAGACAGTGTTCTGAAAAGAAACAAACCATGTGTTGAATTGCATTATTTCCACACATGGAAGCGTCCTGGTAGCCTGTTTGTTTTCTGTACTACAGAGCTGTTTCACTAATTGCTTCAAGAACTTCTATACAATAGTCCCTGAATCCTTTTCCCTGATTCTTTGCACATGGTATGGCTGTAGCATAAAAAAAAAATCTCTCTTTCAGTTGTTTCTCCCCTCCCCCCTCAGATTGTTACTTAAAATTGCATGTTCCCAGTTTTTTTGGCCCATCAACCTAGAATAACTGTATTTCAGTCTAGCTGTCTGGATTATTCCTTGCTTTTTAGTTTAGTAATAATAGCAGTATTTCTCCTCTATAAACCACTTTTTTATCTGCGAATCACAAAGCCTTTTAACAATACATATTCAAGAATTTCTAATTTTATTACAGTTTAGACTTTCTCAACTTATCAACGCTGTTTTTGTTCATCATTTATTGTGGATAGTTTCTCCACAACACTCTCGGTGAATTTGCTGCTAGCTCCTTCATCTTTTTGATCATTCAGCAAGCTATTTTGCAACCAATTGTATATAGAATCATATGTAGAAAGTATTTAAATGGAAGCCCTCATTGTCTTCTGTCACTATTGGCTGTAATATGTAGTTAAAGAATGTGCATTTCTCTTACAGTTCCATGTTAGTGGTGTCTATCAAATTATGCTTTCCAAACATGTACTTGCTAAATCCAACTATGTTTGATATGTTAAAACACACACACAACATAAAAGAGTTTTACTGTATAAGCCAGTCATCACTGCAATTACAATAAATCAATCAATTATAAAAATACAAAAAAACTCCAAAACAAATATATTAATGTATTACAATATTGAACTATTCAAAAACAGTTATTAATGTCACACTGGAAAATTGTAGGCTCAGTCCGGGGCACTAGTTCTCCTGAGAAATTAAAAAAACCCCGTTTCCTATCAATTTGTAATCTATGTTAAACAAATTTCAAATTTTTCAGGGACCACATACATAGGACAAGAAGCAATGGTCTTAAATTGCAGCAAGGGAAATTTAGGTTGGATATTAGGAAAAACTTCCTGTCAGGGTGGATAAATACTGGAATAAATTGCCTAGGGAGGTTGTGGAATATTTAAGAGCAGGTTAGATAGGCATCTATCAAGGACGATCTAGTTGGCTCTTGGCTCTGCCATGAGGGCAGGGGACTGGACTTGATGACTTCTCAAGGTCCCCTCCAGTCCTAAGATTCTATAATTCTATAAAGATTATTACTAAAATGTTCACTAAACATGATCTGCTACTTACTGTAATGAGAATAATCAAGTACACAAGAGCTTACATTTACGTTGATTAAGCAATCAATTGAGTACTATGCTGAAATTCTACCCATTCTTTAGACTCCTGGCTTAAGGTATAGATGCAAGTTTCTTTTTGATAATATTTGTAATAAAATATTATAAAGGTTAAGGTTACGTTGGAAGTTACAAAATGGAAAATAAAGGTGGTTAAAATGTGTGTTATGTCTCAAAGACTGAATTTAACTTAAAACACTAGCACTTCATTAAGTAACCATAAATTGAATCTATAAAACAATATATTTCATATTAAAACTTATTGCAATGCAATAACTTATTTTAATTATTCTAACATATTCTGAATAGATGCATTTTGCATTGGTATATAACTCTTGATCCCCAATATGCCAAACAAGCTGAAAATGCCATTTACAAATTATTTAATTTGGTCATAGCATCTCAACCAACAATTTCCGGTAAGATGTAGTTAGACTGTAGATAAGTACTTACTTAATCTCTGGTAGCACTTTATAGACGAACAAAACATGTAGATGGTATCATGAGCTTTCGTGGGCACAGCCCATTTCTTCAGATCTCCGGTCATCTGAAGAAGTGGGCTGTGCCCACAAAAGCTCGTGATACAATCTACATGTCTTGTTAGTCTATAAAATGCTACCAGACCATTTGCTTGTTGTTTTTTACTTAATTTCTGAATGTACCAATTTAATTCAACATTACCTTTCAGGTACTGATTTTGAAAGCCACGTCTTTTAATTCACACAGAAAACTAAACTGCACACAAAACTGCACACATGCTAATGATGTAAAGCTTCTTTTGGTATAAATAGAAACAGATTAATGTATTTTCTGGAAAGCATGTTACTTGAAATAATTGAGTTGTCAATAGGATCATATCCTGGGTCTCTGCTAGTTGGCTCATCTTTCCAGGTTCCATTCTTTAATCTCTCTTCCCTATGTCAAATGGTGTCTTACTTCCTAATTTATATCTTCACTGGGCCAAAATTATTCAAAATTTTAGCTCAGTAAAATACGGATGTTGGACTAGAATTTTCAAAGGAGACGCTAGGAATTAAGATTCCAAATTGAATTAAAACCAATGAAAGTATGGCAACTCATCATTCTCTTGGCATCCTTTGAAATTCCTACCCTTAATACATTA